>NC_069500.1:415969860-416311755 GCF_027579735.1 Bombina bombina | reverse complement strand
ACTGGCTGCTGTGCCAGATGTTCAAGCCTTTGTTCAGGCTCTGGTTAGAATTAAGCCTGTTTACAAACCTTTGACTCCTCCTTGGAGTCTCAATTTAGTTCTTTCAGTTCTTCAGGGGGTTCCGTTTGAACCCTTGCATTCCGTTGATATTAAGTTATTATCTTGGAAAGTTTTGTTTTTAGTTGCAATTTCTTCTGCCAGAAGAGTTTCAGAATTATCTGCTCTGCAGTGTTCTCCTCCTTATCTGGTGTTCCATGCAGATAAGGTGGTTTTACGTACTAAACCTGGTTTTCTTCCAAAAGTTGTTTCTAACAAAAACATTAACCAGGAGATTATCGTACCTTCTCTGTGTCCGAAACCAGTTTCAAAGAAGGAACGTTTGTTGCACAATTTGGATGTTGTTCGCGCTCTAAAATTCTATTTAGATGCTACAAAGGATTTTAGACAAACATCTTCCTTGTTTGTTGTTTATTCCGGTAAAAGGAGAGGTCAAAAAGCAACTTCTACCTCTCTCTCTTTTTGGATTAAAAGCATCATCAGATTGGCTTACGAGACTGCCGGACGGCAGCCTCCCGAAAGAATCACAGCTCATTCCACTAGGGCTGTGGCTTCCACATGGGCCTTCAAGAACGAGGCTTCTGTTGATCAGATATGTAGGGCAGCGACTTGGTCTTCACTGCACACTTTTACCAAATTTTACAAGTTTGATACTTTTGCTTCTTCTGAGGCTATTTTTGGGAGAAAGGTTTTGCAAGCCGTGGTGCCTTCCATTTAGGTGACCTGATTTGCTCCCTCCCTTCATCCGTGTCCTAAAGCTTTGGTATTGGTTCCCACAAGTAAGGATGACGCCGTGGACCGGACACACCTATGTTGGAGAAAACAGAATTTATGTTTACCTGATAAATTACTTTCTCCAACGGTGTGTCCGGTCCACGGCCCGCACTGGTTTTTTTAATCAGGTCTGATAATTTATTTTCTTTAACTACAGTCACCACGGTACCATATGGTTTCTCCTATGCAAATATTCCTCCTTAACGTCGGTCGAATGACTGGGGTAGGCGGAGCCTAGGAGGGATCATGTGACCAGCTTTGCTGGGCTCTTTGCCATTTCCTGTTGGGGAAGAGAATATCCCACAAGTAAGGATGACGCCGTGGACCGGACACACCGTTGGAGAAAGTAATTTATCAGGTAAACATAAATTCTGTTTTCTCCAAGAGGGCTTGGACAAAGGATTATCATCTAGTTCCTTAAAGGGACAGATTTCTGCTCTGTCTATTCTTTTGCACAAGCGTCTGGCAGAGGTTCCAGACGTCAAGGCATTTTGCCAGGCTTTGGTTAGAATTAAGCCTGTGTTTAAACCTGTTGCTCCCCCGTGGAGCTTAAACTTGGTTCTTAAGGTTCTTCAAGGAGTTCCGTTTGAACCCCTTCATTCCATTGATATTAAACTTTTATCTTGGAAAGTTCTGTTTTTGATGGCTTTTTCCTCGGCTCGGAGAGTCTCTGAGCTATCTGCCTTACAATGTGATTCTCCTTATCCGATTTTTCATGCAGATAAGGTAGTTCTGCGTACCAAACCTGGGTTTTTACCTAAGGTGGTTTCTAACAAGAATATCAATCAAGAGATTGTTGTTCCATCGTTGTGCCCTAATCCTTCTTCAAAGAAGGAACGTCTTTTACATAATCTGGACGTAGTCCGTGCCTTGAAGTTTTACTTACAAGCTACTAAGGATTTTCGTCAAACATCTTTCCTGTTTGTCGTTTACTCTGGACAGAGAAGTCAAAAAGCTTCGGCAACCTCTTTCCTTTTGGCTTCGGAGCATAATACGCCTAGCATATGAGACTGCTGGACAGCAGCCCCCTAAAAGGATTGCAGCTCATTGTACTAGAGCTGTGGCTTCAACCTGGGCCTTCAAAAATGAGTCCTCTGTTGAACAGATTTGCAAGGCTGCGACTTGGTCTTCGCTTCACACTTTTTCAAAGTTTTACAAATTTGATACTTTGCTTCTTCGGAGGCTGTGTTTGGGAGAGAGGTTCTTCAGGCAGTGGTTCCTTCCGCTTAATCCTGCCTTGTCCCTCCCATCATCCGTGTACTTTAGCTTTGGTATTGGTATCCCACAAGTAATGGATGATCCGTGGACTGGATACACTTAACAAAAGAAAACATAATTTATGCTTACCTGATAAATTTATTTCTCTTGTAGTGTATCCAGTCCACGGCCCGCCCTGTCCTTTTAAGGCAGGTCTAAATTTTAATTAAACTACAGTCACCAGTGCACCCTATGGTTTCTCCTTTCTCGTCTTGTTTCGGTCGAATGACTGGATATGGCAGTGAGGGGAGGAGGCTATATAGCAGCTCTGCTGTGGGTGATCCTCTTGCAACTTCCTTTTGGGAAGGAGAATATCCCACAAGTAATGGATGATCCGTGGACTGGATACACTACAAGAGAAATACATTTATCAGGTAAGCATAAATTATGTTTTTATCCCTCCCTAGTGACTCCGGATTTCCACATCTTGGGTATTCTATCCCATACGTCACTAGCTCATTGACTCTTGCCACTTACATGAAAGAAAACAACATAATTTATGTAAACTTACCTGATTCATTTTTCATAGTGGCAGGAGTCCATGAGGCCCATTCTATTTTTTGGTGGTGTTTTTTTTTTTTTTTTATTATAAAAGCACATTTTTCTAGTTCCTCTTTTTGTATGCTTTTTTATTCCTTTTTACACCACTACTTGGCTATACGTTAAAACTGAGGTATGTGTATGGTGGGAGGTGTATTTATAGGCATTTTGAGGTTTGGAAAACTTTGCCCCCTTCTGGTAGGAATGTATATCCAATACGTCACTAGCTCATGGACTCTTGCCACTATGAAAGAAATGAATATTTTTTAGGTAAATTCTTACTTAAATTGTTTTTTGGTTTTTGCTATTTGTGTCTTTTTTGGGACACACACACAATCTAGTGTCAAGAAAATAATTTAGTAAGCCTGAATCTAAAATATACATGCCGTGCCTTTATATTACTAATGAGTTTTATTGACAAAACACTGGTTAATTACTTAAACACCTTCACATCCATTTACACACAAATGATTAAGCCATTGGCAGCTAGTAGTAAATGCAAATGACTTCCACACTAGACCAAACAAATACCCCTGCTTTTCTGCTCACAACGTGGCAGCATGTAGTCTGTTTTATATAGTGCCTGCAAAGGAACATGAATGACACAGCCGGAGTGCGTGCGCTAGACCTGGATGGAAGAATAATTTATCACTATAGTTTATTTCTGTACTTGGTTGCCATAGATTAAATTAATGTAGACACTTACCTCTGATCCTGTTTTTTTTTTGTGTGGGTTGGGGGGGGGGCATTATTAAAATTGTATTTTAAATATGTTTCATTACTTCACCAATATGATACTGTATATGGGTTTCTTCCTCTGAATAGATCTGTGATTTTGGATTGGCCCGCGTTGCAGATCCAGACCATGATCACACTGGCTTTCTCACAGAGTATGTTGCTACTCGTTGGTACCGAGCGCCAGAGATAATGTTAAACTCCAAGGTAAACATTTCATACAAACAAGGATTACACATCACAAACCATATGTATTTGACTCACTTTTTTGATTAGGTATATTGCTTTAATTTCCTTTTGTGTGTATAATGCCCTTAAACGAGGTTAAGTATGTGGTCAAAAATTGCAATCCTGGAACACCCCACTCTGCTGGAGCAAACTCCTAAATGCTTCCTCCTAATTGGTTCACTGGTTGTATCCTCATCTGGAGTGTCACATCAGCACAACTTTATTTAACATTGTGTTAACCCTGTTATTGAGGTTGTTTTTTTTTTTTTATATTTTATTTTTATACTAAAATTTCTCTTTAAATAAACTCTGAGACCACATCTTAAAGCTAGCACTGTTTTATATATTGCTGTTTTCTCCAACATAGGTGTGTCCGGTCCACGGCGTCATCCTTACTTGTGGGATATTCTCCTCCCCAACAGGAAATGGCAAAGAGCCCAGCAAAGCTGGTCACATGATCCCTCCTAGGCTCCGCCTACCCCAGTCATTCTCTTTGCCGTTGTACAGGCAACATCTCCACGGAGATGGCTTAGAGTTTTTTAGTGTTTAACTGTAGTTTTTATTATTCAATCAAGAGTTTGTTATTTTAAAATAGTGCTGGTATGTACTATTTACTCTGAAACAGAAAAGAGATGAAGATTTCTGTTTGTAAGAGGAAAATGATTTTAGCAACCGTTACTAAAATCCATGGCTGTTCCACACAGGACTGTTGAGAGGAATTAACTTCAGTTGGGGGAACAGTGAGCAGTCTTTTGCTGCTTGAGGTATGACACATTCTAACAAGACGATGTAATGCTGGAAGCTGTCATTTTCCCTATGGGATCCGGTAAGCCATTTTTATTCAGACAGTAAATAAGGGCTTCACAAGGGCTTATTAAGACTGTAGACATTTTCTGGGCTAAATCGATTCATATATACACATATTTAGCCTTGAGGAATCATTTAATCTGGGTATTTTTTGTAAAATAATATCGGCAGGCACTGTTTTAGACACCTTATTCTCTAGGGGCTTTCCCTAATCATAGGCAGAGCCTCATTTTCGCGCCGGTATTGCGCACTTGTTTTTGAGACGCATGACATGCAGTCGCATGTGTGAGGAGCTCTGATACATAGAAAAGACTTTCTGAAGGCGTCATTTGGTATCGTATTCCCCTTTGGGCTTGGTTGGGTCTCAGCAAAGCAGATACCAGGGACTGTAAAGGGGTTAAAGATAAAAACGGCTCCGGTTCCGTTATTTTAAGGGTTAAAGCTTCCAAATTTGGTGTGCAATACTTTTAAGGCTTTAAGACACTGTGGTGAAATTTTGGTGAATTTTGAACAATTCCTTCATACTTTTTCGCTATTGCAGTATTAAAGTGTGTTCAGTTTAAAATTTAAAGTGACAGTAACGGTTTTATTTTAAAACATTTTTTGTACTTTGTTCTCAAGTTTATGCCTGTTTAACATGTCTGAACTATCAGATAGACTGTGTTCTGAATGTGGGGAAGCCAAGGTTCCTTCTCATTTAAATAGATGTGATTTATGTGACACTGAAAATGATGCCCAAGATGATTCCTCAAGTGAGGGGAGTAAGCATGGTACTGCATCATTCCCTCCTTCGTCTACACCAGTCTTGCCCACTCAGGAGGCCCCTAGTACATCTAGCGCGCCAATACTCCTTACTATGCAACAATTAACGGCTGTAATGGATAATTCTATCAAAAACATTTTAGCCAAAATGCCCACTTATCAGCGTAAGCGCGACTGCTCTGTTTTAGATACTGAAGAGCATGAGGACGCTGATGATAATGGTTCTGAAATGCCCCTACACCAGTCTGAGGGGGCCAGGGAGGTTTTGTCTGAGGGAGAAATTTCAGATTCAGGGAAAATTTCTCATCAAGCTGAACCCGATGTGATTACATTTAAATTTAAGTTGGAACATCTCCGCGCTCTGCTTAAGGAGGTATTATCCACTCTGGATGATTGTGAGAATTTGATCATCCCAGAGAAACTATGTAAAATGGACAAGTTCCTAGAGGTCCCGGGGCTCCCAGAAGCTTTTCCTATACCCAAGCGGGTGGCGGACATTGTAAATAAAGAATGGGAAAGGCCCGGTATACCTTTCGTCCCTCCCCCCATATTTAAAAAATTGTTTCCTATGGTCGACCCCAGAAAGGACTTATGGCAGACAGTCCCCAAGGTCGAGGGAGCGGTTTCTACTTTAAACAAACGCACCACTATACCCATAGAAGATAGTTGTGCTTTCAAAGATCCTATGGATAAAAAATTAGAAGGTTTGCTTAAAAAGATGTTTGTTCAGCAAGGTTACCTTCTACAACCAATTTCATGCATTGTCCCTGTCACTACAGCCGCGTGTTTCTGGTTCGATGAGCTAGTAAAGGCGATCGATAGTGATTCTCCTCCTTATGAGGAGATTATGGACAGAATCCGTGCTCTCAAATTGGCTAATTCTTTCACCCTAGACGCCACTTTGCAATTGGCTAGGTTAGCGGCGAAAAATTCTGGGTTTGCTATTGTGGCGCGCAGAGCGCTTTGGTTGAAATCTTGGTCAGCGGATGCGTCTTCCAAGAACAAACTACTTAACATTCCTTTCAAGGGGAAAACGCTGTTTGGCCCTGACTTGAAAGAGATTATCTCTGATATCACTGGGGGTAAGGGCCACGCCCTTCCTCAGGATAGGTCTTTCAAGGCCAAAAATAAACCTAATTTTCGTCCCTTTCGTAGAAACGGACCAGCCCCAAGTGCTACGTCCTCTAAGCAAGAGGGTATTACTTCTCAAGCCAAGCCAGCCTGGAGACCAATGCAAGGCTGGAACAAGGGAAAGCAGGCCAAGAAACCTGCCACTGCTACCAAGACAGCATGAAATGTTGGCCCCCGATCCGGGACCGGATCTGGTGGGGGCAGACTCTCTCTCTTCGCTCAGGCTTGGGCAAGAGATGTTCTGGATCCTTGGGCACTAGAAATAGTCTCCCAAGGTTATCTTCTGGAATTCAAGGGGCTTCCCCCAAGGGGGAGGTTCCACAGGTCTCAATTGTCTTCAGACCACATAAAGAGACAGGCATTATTACATTGTGTAGAAGACCTGTTAAAAATGGGAGTGATTCATCCTGTTCCATTAGGAGAACAAGGGATGGGGTTCTACTCCAATCTGTTCATAGTTCCCAAAAAAGAGGGAACGTTCAGACCAATCTTAGATCTCAAGATCTTAAACAAGTTTCTCAAGGTTCCATCGTTCAAAATGGAAACCATTCGAACAATTCTTCCTTCCATCCAGGAAGGTCAATTCATGACCACGGTGGATTTAAAGGATGCGTATCTACATATTCCTATCCACAAGGAACATCATCGGTTCCTAAGGTTCGCATTCCTGGACAAGCATTACCAGTTCGTGGCGCTTCCTTTCGGATTAGCCACTGCTCCAAGGATTTTCACAAAGGTACTAGGGTCCCTTCTAGCGGTACTAAGACCAAGGGGCATTGCAGTAGTTCCTTACTTGGACGACATTCTGATTCAAGCGTCGTCCCTTCCTCAAGCAAAGGCTCACACGGACATAGTCCTGGCCTTTCTCAGATCTCACGGATGGAAAGTGAACGTGGAAAAGAGTTCTCTATCTCCGTCGACAAGGGTTCCCTTCTTGGGAACAATAATAGACTCCTTAGAAATGAGGATTTTTCTGACAGAGGCCAGAAAAACAAAACTTCTAAACTCTTGTCAAACACTTCATTCCGTTCCTCTTCCTTCCATAGCGCAGTGCATGGAAGTAATAGGTTTGATGGTAGCGGCAATGGACATAGTTCCTTTTGCGCGCATTCATCTAAGACCATTACAACTGTGCATGCTCAGTCAGTGGAATGGGGACTATACAGACTTGTCTCCGAAGATACAAGTAAATCAGAGGTCCAGAGACTCACTCCGTTGGTGGCTGTCCCTGGACAACCTGTCACAAGGGATGACCTTCCGCAGACCAGAGTGGGTCATTGTCACGACCGACGCCAGTCTGATGGGCTGGGGCGCGGTCTGGGGACCCCTGAAAGCTCAGGGTCTTTGGTCTCGGGAAGAATCTCTTCTACCGATAAATATTCCAGTCTGATGGGCTGGGGCGCGGTCTGGGGACCCCTGAAAGCTCAGGGTCTTTGGTCTCGGGAAGAATCTCTTCTACCGATAAATATTCTGGAACTGAGAGCGATATTCAATGCTCTCAAGGCTTGGCCTCAGCTAGCAAAGGCCAAGTTCATACGGTTTCAATCAGACAACATGACGACTGTTGCGTACATCAACCATCAGGGGGGAACAAGGAGTTCCCTGGCGATGGAAGAAGTGACCAAAATCATTCAATGGGCGGAGACTCACTCCTGCCACCTGTCTGCAATCCACTTCCCAGGAGTGGAAAATTGGGAAGCGGATTTTCTGAGTCGTCAGACTTTACATCCGGGGGAGTGGGAACTCCATCCGGAAATCTTTGCCCAAATTACTCAACTGTGGGGCATTCCAGACATGGATCTGATGGCCTCTCGTCAGAACTTCAAGGTTCCTTGCTACGGGTCCAGATCCAGGGATCCCAAGGCGACTCTAGTAGATGCACTAGTAGCACCTTGGACCTTCAAACTAGCTTATATATTCCCGCCGTTCCCTCTCATCCCCAGGCTGGTAGCCAGGATCAATCAGGAGAGGGCGTCGGTGATCTTGATAGCTCCTGCGTGGCCACGCAGGACTTGGTATGCAGATCTGGTGAATATGTCATCGGCTCCACCATGGAAGCTACCTTTGAGACGAGACCTTCTTGTTCAAGGTCCGTTCGAACATCCGAATCTGGTCTCACTCCAGCTGACTGCTTGGAGATTGAACGCTTGATCTTATCAAAACGAGGGTTCTCAGATTCTGTTATTGATACTCTTGTTCAGGCCAGAAAGCCTGTAACTAGAAAAATTTACCACAAAATATGGAAAAAATATATCTGTTGGTGTGAATCTAAAGGATTCCCTTGGGACAAGGTAAAGATTCCTAAGATTCTATCCTTTCTTCAAGAAGGACTGGAGAAAGGATTATCTGCAAGTTCCTTGAAGGGACAGATTTCTGCCTTGTCTGTGTTACTTCACAAAAAGCTGGCAGCTGTGCCAGATGTTCAAGCCTGTTTACAAACCTTTGACTCCTCCTTGGAGTCTCAACTTAGTTCTTTCAGTTCTTCAGGGGGTTCCGTTTGAACCCTTACATTCCGTTGATATTAAGTTATTATCTTGGAAAGTTTTGTTTTTGGTTGCAATTTCTTCTGCTAGAAGAGTTTCAGAATTATCTGCTCTGCAGTGTTCTCCTCCTTATCTGGTGTTCCATGCAGATATGGTGGTCTTACGTACTAAACCTGGTTTTCTTCCAAAAGTTGTTTCTAACAAAAACATTAACCAGGAGATAGTCGTGCCTTCTTTGTGTCCGAAACCAGTTTCGAAGAAGGAACGTTTGTTGCACAATTTGGATGTTGTTCGCGCTCTAAAATTCTATTTAGATGCTACAAAGGATTTTAGACAAACATCTTCCTTGTTTGTTGTTTATTCTGGTAAAAGGAGAGGTCAAAAAGCAACTTCTACCTCTCTCTCTTTTTGGATTAAAAGCATCATCAGATTGGCTTATGTGACTGCCGGACGGCAGCCTCCTGAAAGAATCACAGCTCATTCCACTAGGGCTGTGGCTTCCACATGGGCCTTCAAGAACGAGGCTTCTGTTGATCAGATATGTAGCGACTTGGTCTTCACTGCACACTTTTACCAAATTTTACAAGTTTGATACTTTTGCTTCTTCTGAGGCTATTTTTGGGAGAAAGGTTTTGCAAGCCGTGGTGCCTTCCATTTAGGTGACCTGATTTGCTCCCTCCCTTCATCCGTGTCCTAAAGCTTTGGTATTGGTTCCCACAAGTAAGGATGACGCCGTGGACCGGACACACCTATGTTGGAGAAAACAGAATTTATGTTTACCTGATAAATTACTTTCTCCAACGGTGTGTCCGGTCCACGGCCCGCCCTGGTTTTTTAATCAGGTCTGATAATTTATTTTCTTTAACTACAGTCACCACGGTATCATATGGTTTCTCCTATGCAAATATTCCTCCTTAACGTCGGTCGAATGACTGGGGTAGGCGGAGCCTAGGAGGGATCATGTGACCAGCTTTGCTGGGCTCTTTGCCATTTCCTGTTGGGGAGGAGAATATCCCACAAGTAAGGATGACGCCGTGGACCGGACACACCGTTGGAGAAAGTAATTTATCAGGTAAACATAAATTCTGTTTTTTTTAAACAAAGTTTTATTTTTATACTAGAATTTCTCTTTAAATAAACTCTGAGACCACATCTTAAAGGGACATTTAACATCTGATGAAAAATGCTAAAACCTACTTTTTCTTATTAATAAAAATAAAATAATCACTGCTGTCTATTTTATCTGTTCCTCTTACCCCAAACAGTTGACAAAGATTGTTTTGAAGTACAGTGTTGATCCAGTGCTTGATTCTACTATGTAAGCTGCCATATTGTAACATACCTTACAGGGGCACAGCAGTCACATGACACACAGCATATTTTTTGCACATACTTAGAGAATCACATATGTTTGCAGTGTGTGAGCTGCAGTGTCTGAAGATACTTATTTTTTGTCACTCACAGTATAAATGTATTAGCTTTCCCCATCTAATACACATATTATGCAGAACAATTGAAATAAAATTCTTTATAAGCACTGTTTGTTTTTAACACCCCCCACAGTTTTACTCTTCAAACTGCCCACAAGTTTATGCTCTAAGCAAAAGTCGTTTCCAGTGAACTTCAGGCACTATTGTCGTAAATCATTTGTAAGCTCCGTGAGGGAGAGAGGGAGGGGGAGGCTCTCAGACACGCTGGATATACTGATATAATCCATGCAGAAGATTTTTGCTTCTTATGACCTCTCCTGCTTATGTACCAGCTAATGTGATCAGTTAGTAATGATCATCTGGTTTTATTTTGCAGTGTGATCTGCTGTTGTCACACCCTCTGCCAAGACACTGTCACTAGAGCAGAACTCTGTGTGTGATCATCAGAGGGTGTTACAGGAGCAGATCACACTGGTAAATAAAACAGACAATCATTACTAACTGATCACATTAGCTGGTACATAAGCAGGAGAGATCACAAGAAGCAGAAATCTGCTCTGCACGGAGTATATCAGTATATCCAGCGTGTCTGACTCTGAGAGCCTCCCTCTCTCCCTCACGGAGCTTCAGCTTACAAATGATTTACGACAATAGTGCCTGCCCTGAAGCCGTGCACTGGAAACGGCTTTTGCTTAGAGTATAAAACTTGTGGGCAGTTTGAAGAGCAAAACTGTGGGGGATGTTAAAAACAAACAGTTCTTATAAAGCATTTTTCAATTATACTGCATGTGTGTTAGATAGGGAAAGCTAATACATTTATACTGAGAGTGACACATAAACATGTATGTTTAGAGGCTGCAGCTCACGCTGCAGCCAGATGTGATTCTCTAAGTAATATGCTGTGTGTCATGTGACAGCATAATGAGCATGTGACTGCTGTGCCCCTGAAACGCATGTTACAATATGGCAGCTTAGATAGGAAATTAAGCACTGCATCAACATTGTACTTCAAAGCAATTTCCTTCAACAGTTTGGGGTAAGAGGAATAAATAAAATAGAAACAGTGATTATTTTATTTTTACTAATAAGAAAATGTAGGTTTAAGGGATTATTAGAAGACAGGTGTTGTGTCCCTTTAAAGCTAGCACTGTTTTATATATTATTGCCCTAGTGAATAATTTATACTTTATTTCTGACACTGCATCACATCTGTTTTTTTTTTGTTGTTGTTTTTTTTACATAAGGTCAGTAAGAAGTTCCTTTTAAGCTTTTTATACATAGGCCTTATGTTTTGATGAAAATCTTGTGTATAATATGGGGGTTTCACAATATAATTTTTAATAATTTTAAATGTGCTGGTTTTACTATTTAAAGGGACCTGAAACCCAAAAGGTTTCTTTTATGATTCAGATACATTAAATTTTCTTTCATATAGGTGGCGAGAGTATACAACATTTTATGTTTGAGAAACTTTGGCCCCTCCTGGTAGGAATGTATATCTCAAACTCCAAAAGCCTATAAAACAGTTCCCCACCTCACTCATCTTAGTTTTTACTTTGCCTCCGTTGGAGGTGGAAAAGCATAATGATATGCTTGACTTATTTAGTAAAAGGCGCTTCAGTGCATATTGAAGCCCAGTTCCCCTTAGAGTACAGTGCTTGTCAGAGGGATGTGATTGGAGTCCTGCCCTATGATACAATATGTTCGCCTCATGGGAATTCCTTCATAGGCTCTCTTAAAATTCAGTCGCAGGGACTAGTCTTATGCCTCCCTTTACAGATCGACGTTACTATTCCATTACCTCAGCTGATATGTTTTAGTACTGGTTTGGACGATTTGTCTATCGGTAAGTATATTTTTTAAATAGACACTCTTAGCTATGTTTATGGGCACTTTTAAATGTTTCAAAGTTTATCTATATATGTATGTGTATATATGGCCCTGGGACAGCTACTTACTATTCACTTGCTTGTTTTTCGCACAAACATTTTTTCAAATCCGTGCGTCATATCAGACGCATAATATGCTTGTCGGTTTTCTGTGCCATAATACAGTACATGCAGGAAGCACGGGTCAATCTTGACGCAAAGCCTTTGAAACAGATACTGCCTATGCTTGTCAACTTAGCGCACCATAGCACAGGCCCTTAAAATTAGTCAGAAAAGCACATCACAAATGACGCCAGTCTTTGACAACTTACAGTGCGTCATAGAACGTGTAGGTCGGACTAACAAGTGCGCGTCAACAATGGGCACACGCCGAACACTAGCGCCCCATTTTATTTTTCAAATTAAGTCTAAAAATTATGCACACTGAAAGCTACTACTTATATAGGCTGCATTTGCTTAGCGATTTTAACATCCTTGCAATGCTACATAAAGGGGGCATATTTTTTTCCTTTTGGCAAAACAGGTTGCCTTAAGGGGGTTATAATAGTAATTATTGCATTCATTTTCCAAATTTTTTTGCAATAATGGGGCAGCACCATCTGTCCCTATATTTACCATAGGGACTGAGTCTACTTAACACCTTTCTACCAAAGCTAAGTGCTTATTGTGAAACTGAAGTAGCTTCTTAATCTCATTTTTGTAACTCATGTTTAGATTTTTTTTTTTTTTATTGCGTACCGATCAATCTAATGTTCCTGTGTACTAACACACCTACTGTCTCCTCCTTACAGATAAATGCAGGTACCTACAGCAATAAAAACAAATTGATTACTACAACCATCACAAAAGCCCTAGCTGCACTAGTTTTCAAATAAGAGAAAAGGGTCAGTTCATATTTTACTTTCTACTTATAATATACACCCTAACCTACAAAATACTGAAGTATCTTTGAACGCTCAGGATTCCTCTAACAGTGAGGCTCCCTCATCTGATGTAGAACCTGATAATTCCTCCTTTTTATTTAAAATTGAACATATTTGTTCTATTTTAAAGGAAGTATGTCACTTTAGGATTGAAGAATCTAAACCTGATTATAAAAACTATATCCTCTACCTGCTGCTAACCTATTTATGGTAAACGGTTCCCAAAGTTGATGGGGCCATTTCCACTCTGGCTATACGCACTACTATTTCTCTAAAAGACAGTACATCTTTTAAAGACCCTTTAGAAAAAACTTGAATCTTATCTAAGAACTGCATTTTTACACACTGTCTATATACTTACACCAGCTATATCTATTGCTAACGTAGCTGCTGCGTCTACTTACTGGAATATTCTAATCTATTGAATTTACTTCAAAATGTAAACAACTTTATTTGCAATGCATTATTTCATATTATTGAAATTAATATTAAAAGCATTTCTCTAGCTATGTTTACCAGAAGAACCCTATGGCTTAAAACCTGGTATGCTGACGTGTCTAAACCTAAATTATCTATCTTTCCAAGGAAAGAAATTGTTTGGGTATCAACTGGATTCTTCTATTTCTACAATTACTGGGGTTAAAGGAAAGTTTCTTTCCTAAGATATGGTGAGTCCACGACGTCAATTACTAGTAGGAATATCTCTCCTCTCCAGCAGGAGGCAGCAAAGAGCACCACAGCAAAGCTGTTAAATACCACTTTTCTTCCCATAATCCCCAGTCATTCTCTTTGCCTCTGTCAATGGAGGAGGTGAAGTTTGGTGTCTGAAGAAATGAAATCCTTTATAAGGGTTGGTTTTCCCTGCAAGCAAGGATTTGGGTATAGCTGTAATGTAGGTCAATCTCTGCTGCAGAGTAGTGGTGACTTTTCAGCAGTTAGGAAGTTGTACGGTGGTGCTTACTTTGTTTCCCGTAGTGCATGTCAATCTCTGCTGCAGAGTAGTGTTGACTTTTAAGCAGTTAGGAAGTTGTACGGTGGTGCTTACTTTGTTTCCTAACATATTGCTGCCCTAAGTATAGAAAGCCAGAGTTGGTTACTCTGTTTTTTCTTTTTTCCACAAGTTTGTTAGGAGTGTTATTTCACACCTTGTGAGTTGTCTTCCTGCCGGACAGCTAGACTGCAGGTAAGTGCTTTTTTCTTTCTAATGACACATATTATGAGTTTCCCTTTTGATCCCCTAAGGAGTATTCATTCCCACGAAAATTAAGCTGGGGCATTACCTCAGATTGAAGAAATGGTCTCATGATCTGACTTTTTAAGTCTGTGTTGAACATATTAATAAGAGGGCACCATTTTTTCCCGAAAGGCCTCAGCCTTCGGACCACATCCAGCCTCACGTCATATTGTTCTATATACAGTTGTTTTATCAGTAAGTGTTTAAATTGTGCTATATTTGGGGGATGTTTAGAAATCCACTTTGTTAGAATACAGTGTCTCGCTAGTATGGTGTACATCGTGAGTATCTGATGATGCCGTTTGTGTGTATCTCCCCACTTGAAAAGATAAAGCTCAGCTGTAGTGAACTCTCTCAACATTAAATGTAATTTATCTTACTTGGTGTATCCAGTCCAAGGATTCATCCTTACTTGTGGGATATTCTCATTCCCTACAGGAAGTGGCAAAGAGAGCACACAGCAGAGCTGTCCATATAGCTCCCCCTCAGGCTCCGCCCCCCCAGTCATTCTCTTTGCCGCTCTAACAAGTAGCATCTCCACGGGAGGGTAAAGTGAATGTGGTGTTAGATTTGTAGTTTTTATTTCTTCAATCAAGAGTTTGTTATTTTAAAATATTGCCGGTTTGTACTATTTACTCTGAAGCAGAAAGTGATGAAGATTTCTGCTGAGAGGAAAAAGATTTTAGCATGTTGTAACTGAAATCCATTGCTGTTCCCACACAGGACTGTTGAGTACCGGAGAACTTCAGTTGGGGGGAACAGTTTGAAGGCTTAACTGCTTAAGGTATGCTCAGTCACTTATTTTTTTTCTAACAAGACTTGGTAATGCTAGAAGACTGACAGAAATCCCCATGTGGGAAGGTAAGCCATTTTCTGAGACTCAGTATAGAAGGATGGCTTAGTTGAAGGGCTTAAATCACTGGTGGACACTGTTATGGGGCAATCGATTACTTTATTACTATAATCTGATATTTAGACAAGTGTTTAATACGTTTGGAACACTTTTTGGGGTTTTATTACCCCTGGCATATCTTTAGACACCTATTTTGGCTTGCGAAGGCCCCACAACTCCGGAGTGATGAGGGAGGGGGCCTAATTTTCGCGCCTCAGTTGCGCAGTTCCTTTGCAAGACAGCTTCATGCAGCTTCACATGCAGAGCCCAGAGATTGATTGAAGGGCTCCAGAGAGGCTTATTTTCATCCAAAACTAATCCCCAAGGAAGGTAGGGCCACAGTAGAGACTGTGGCATGGTGCTGTAGCTTATTAAACCGGTGGTCTGCTTTAATTTGCTCCGGTTTGGGCAATAAGGGTTTAATTGTCTTGAAATTTACTGTGCAATCATTTCAAAGCATTAGGATCATATGGTGAAAATTTCATAAAGATTGGATGTTTTTTTTGATATTCAGTAAAAAAGTGTGCGCTTTTTATTATTTAAAGGCACAGTACCGTTTTTGCAAAAATTGTTTTTTATTGTATTTGAGTGCTGTCAAAGTCTGTTTAACATGTCTGAGCCTACAGATAGACCCTGTTCTATGTGTTTAATAGCCACAGCCCAAAGCAACCTGGAAACCCTTGCAGGGCTGGAATAAGGGTAAACAGGCCAAGAAGCCTGCGGCTGCTACCAAAACAGCATGAAGGGGTGTAGCCCCCGATCCGGGACCGGATCTAGTAGGAGGCAGACTTTCTCTCTTTGCTCAGGCAAGAGATGATCCAGATCCCTGGGCATTAGAAATTGTTACTCAGGGGTATCTCCTAGAATTCAAGGACTCTCCTCCAAGGTGAAGGTTCCACGTGTCTCGTTTGTCTTCAGACCAGACAAAGAAACAGGCGTTCTTACGCTGTGTAGAAGATCTTCTAAAGATGGGAGTGATACACCCAGTTCCAGTTGCAGAACAAGGACTGGGCTTTTACTCAAACATGTTTGTGGTTGCCAAAAAGGAAGGAACTTTCAGGCCAATCCTAGATCTAAAAATTCTAAACAAATTCCTCAGAGTTCCATCATTCAAGATGGAAACCATTCGGACAATCTTACTGATGATCCAGGAAGGTCAATATATGACTACCGTGGATCTAAAGGATGCGTACCTACATATTCCTATCCACAAAGATCATCATCAGTTCCTAAGGTTCGCCTTTCTGGACAAGCATTACCAGTTCGTGGCCCTTCCTTTCGGATTGGCCACCGCTCCCAGAATTTTCACAAAGGTGCTGGGGTCCCTTCTAGCGGTACTAAGGCCGCGGGGCATTGCAGTAGCACCTTACCTAGACAATATCTTAATACAGGCGTGGTGTTTTCAGAGCCAAGGCTCATACGGACATTGTTTCTAAGGTCTCACGGGTGGAAGGTGAACGTAGAAAAAAGTTTTCTGTCCCCGCTCACAAGGGTTCCCTTCCTGGGAACACTAATAGACTCGGTAGAAATGAAAATATTTCTGCCGGAGGTCAGGAAGTCAAAGTTTTTCACTACTTGCCGAGTTCTTCGTTCCATTCCTCGGCCTTCTGTAGCTCAGTGCATGGAGGTAATCGGATTAATGGTCGCGGCAATGGACGTGGTTCCTTTTGCCCAAATTCATCTCGGACCACTGCAACTGTGCATGCTCAAACAGTGGAATGGGGATTATGCAGATTTGTCTCCTCAAATTCAACTGGACCAGCAAACCAGGGATTCTCTTCTCTGGTGGTTGTCTCAGGATCACCTGTCTCAGGGAATGTGCTTCCGCAGACCGGAGTGGATCATTGTCACGACCGATGCCAGTCTGTAAGGCTGGGGTGCGGTCTGGGACTCTCTGAAAGCTCAGGGCCTATGGTCTCGGGAAGAATCTCTTCTCCCGATAAACATTTTAGAACTGAGAGCGATATTCAACACGCTCCAGGCATGGCCTCAACTAGCGGAGGCCAAATTAATCAGATTTCAGTCGGACAACATGACTGTGGCGTACATCAATCATCAGGGAGGAACAAAGAGTTCCCTAGCGATGAAAGAGGTAACCAAGATCATCAAATGGGCGGAGGATCACTCCTGCCATCTTTCAGCAATTCACATCCCAGGAGTAGACAACTGGGAGGCGGATTTTCTGAGTCGTCAGACTTTTCACCCAGGGGAGTGGGAACTCCACCCGGAGGTTTTTGCTCAACTGACCCAGCTATGGGGCATTCCGGAATTGGATCTGATGGCGTCCCGTCAATTCAAAATTTCCTCTTTACGGATCCAGGTCCAGGGACCCCAAGGCGGCATTGATAGATGCTCTAGTAGCACCTTGGTCCTTCAGTCTAGCTTATGTCTTTCCACCGTTTCCACTTCTCCCTCGGCTGGTAGCCAGAATCAAACCGGAGAAGGCTTCGGTAATTTTGATAGCGCCTGCGTGGCCACGCAGGACTTGGTATGCAGACCTAGTGGACATGTCATCTGTTCCACCATGGAAGCTGCCATTGAGGCAGGATCTCCTAATACAGGGTCCATTCAAGCATCCAAATATAGTTTCTCTGCAACTGACTGCTTGGAGATTGAACGCTTAATTCTAGCTAAGCGTGGGTTCTCTGATTCAGTTATTGATACTTTAATCCAGGCCAGAAAGCCTGTCACCAGGAAAATTTACCATAAGATATGGCGGAAATATCTTTGTTGGTGTGAATCCAAGGGTTACTCGTGTAGTAAAGTTAGGATTCCCAGGATTTTGTCTTTTCTCCAAGAAGGATTGGAGAAAGGATTGTCAGCTAGTTCCTTAAAGGGACAGATATCTGCTCTGTCTATCCTGTTACACAAGCGACTGGCAGCAGTACCAGACGTTCAGGCGTTTGCACAGGCTTTAGTTAGAATCAAGCCTGTCTATAAACCTGTGGCTCCTCCATGGAGTCTTAATTTAGTTCTTTCAGTTCTTCAAGGAGTTCCGTTTGAACCTTTACATTCCATAGATATTAAGTTATTATCTTGGAAGGTTTTGTTTTTGGTAGCTATCTCTTCTGCTCGGAGAGTTTCAGAATTGTCTGCTTTGCAGTGTGATTCATCTTATCTGGTGTTCCATGCAGATAAGGTTGTTTTGCGTACCAAACCTTGTTTTCTTCCGAAAGTTGTTTCTAATAAGAATATTAACCAGGAAATCATTGTTCCTTTTCTGTGTCCTAATCCAGTTTCGAAGAAGGAACGATTATTACACAATCTTGATGTGGTTCAGGCTTTAAAATTCTATTTAAAAGCAACTAAAGATTTCAGACAAACATCATCCTTGTTTGTTGTCTATTCTGGTAAGAGGAGAGGTCATAAAGCGACTACTACCTCTCTTTGCTTCTGGCTGAAAAGCATCATCCTATTGGCTTATGAGACTGCTGGACAGCAGCCTCCTGAACGAATTACAGCTCATTCCACCCGAGCTGTGGCTTCTTCATGGGCCTTCAAGAATGAGGCTTCTGTTGAACAGATTTGTAAGGCAGCGACTTGGTCTTCACTGCATACTTTTGCCAAATTTTACAAATTCGATACTTTTGCTTCTTCTGAGGCTATTTTTGGGAGAAAGGAAAGGTTTTGCAAGCAGTGGTGCCTTCCGTTTAGGTTACCTGACTTGCTTCCCTCCATCTGTGTCCTAAAGCTTTGGTATTGGTATCCCACAAGTAAGGATGAATCCGTGGACTGGATACACCAAGTAAGAGAAAACAGAATTTATGCTTACCTGATAAATTACTTTCTCTTACGGTGTATCCAGTCCATGGCCCGCCCTGGCAATTAAGTCGGGTTCAAATTTATTTTTGTAAAACTACAGTCACCACTGCACCCTATGGTTTCTCCTTTTTCTCCTAACCGTCGGTCGAATGACTGGGGGGGCGGAGCCTGAGGGGGAGCTATATGGACAGCTCTGCTGTGTGCTCTCTTTGCCACTTCCTGTAGGGAATGAGAATATCCCACAAGTAAGGATGAATCCGTGGTCTGGATACACCGTAAGAGAGAGTAATTTATCAGGTAAGCATAAATTCTGTTTTTTACCCAATATTGGAGATGACCCCAAAAGCGTCTAATAGTCGGACAAGCGTAAAAATAGTGTAGAAAAGAGGGGGTTGCGCTACTGCATTTAATACATTGGTTGGGATGTAGGTTGCTCCATTTTGCTAGTCTGTTGGGAGTAATATAATCCTTGTGTAGTAGTCGAATCTGGGCCTCCCTGTGAGTTAATGCGAGTGTAGCTTGTTTTGTGCTGTCCAGGCTGTCTTTCAAGTCTTGTACTGACACTGTAATGGGGATATCTGTAGCCAACTTTGTCAGCATGTTGGCTTGTATTGCAGTCTCAGTCTGTCTTATTAGTTGTGTATAGAAATGTGTGAGAGAGAACCGTCCCACTAAGAATGTCTGAGCAATGGCAAAGGGTGATTGGTCCCAGAAACTGTCGTTGGACGCCTGCAGAGATGCCACATAGTGCCTCAGCTGAAGGTATGCATAAAAGTGTTGATTCGGGATATGATACTTCGTCTTTAGCTCCTGGAAAGAGCGTATTGTATGAAGCAGTGGGTCCAGGACGTCTCCCACTGCCCTAATACCAAGGGTTTCCCAAATGCGGAATGGCGCATGCTCATTCCTGCGGGAAAGTCTGCGTGCCCACGAATGGGTATATATCTCGGGGGGGGGGGGGGGGGCGATTTATCTGCTTTCTAAAATTTGTGCATCAAATGCCACTTTTAGTGGGTCACGATACAATTCACTGTTGATGACTAAAGGTGGTAGGGACGATGATTTCGCATAGGGGAGGTAGGCTGGTGCCAGAGGTGCAATAATTGCTTCTTCAAGTGCCGCATCGCTGAAATGCTTCGTGTTCAGCTGCCAGTCGGTGACCAGCCTGGCCAGAGCCGCCCAATTAGCCGCCAATTTAAATTATATAATATGAGGTTTGGCAGGCCCAAACCTCCTCCTAAATATGGAAGATGTAACTTATCCGCCGCTATCCGGGGCTTACCTCCCCTCCAAATGAATCTCGACATGGCGCATGAGAGCACCTTCAGGTCCCTTTTTGACATCAGAAACGGTAGCATAAGCAATGGATATAAAATTTTCTGTAGTATTGTCATTTTGTTCAGACTAATACGACCCGACAAGCCCAAAGGGAGGTTAGCCCAATTCGTCAGTTGAGAGGCTAACTCTGAACATTTATGTGATATGTTGAGATCATACATCTTAGAGGGATCTCTGTGAAGTTTGATGCCCAGGTAGGTAAGTCCCTCCTAAGCCTCTACAAATGGATAGTCTTGCTTAGAGTTTGGGTGCCTATGCAGCAGTGTTAATTTTGACTGAAAATTTCAATTTAGTCTTAGTTTTAATCTTTTGACTAAAATGCCATTTTAGTTTTAGTCGTATTTTAGTCATCTGAATTGTTTTAGTCGACTGAATCTTCAGTAGATTTTAGTCGACTAAAATCTAAGGGGTTTAGTTAAAGTGTAATGCATTATTTAAGCATTTCTCTATCATTCGCAAACTGATTACATACTCCAGGAGTAAACATAACACCTGTTAATATTTATGGTATTAAGGTTTAAACATGCAATACAGACACAGATTTAGCCGTTGTGATATGTAAAATGTTTATTAAACTTAAAATGAAATAAAAACAAGTTTCATAAACAAACAGAAGTGCAACTTTAAAATATAAAAAAACAAAACTGTAAACTGTATTGCACATATTACCCAATATAAAAACTTTAACAGTTCTCTGTTAATAATTAAAACAAGTATCAAGTAACTCAACACAACAAAAAGTTTCTGCAGCTAGCACAGACACAGCATAACTTAAATCCATATTCATGGGTTATGCTTATTTCTATAAGAAGAATCAATTGATTGTTCACAGATTCGAAAAAGTTTTGGCAATGATATTAGCACTGCTCTACAACTTCCAAACTCATTATATACTCCTCGAGTAAAGGTTTATTAACCTGTTTTTATTTATGGTATTAAGGTTTGAACATGCAATACAGATTTAACAGATTTAACTGTTGTGGTATATAACATGTCTTTATCTTAAAATTTAATAAAATTAAGTTTCGTAAATTTTACAAAAGAGCAGTAATTGGATATGGATTGATTATAACAACTTGCATAAAATGTTTTTGTCAGCAAATTTTGATTTAGTTTTAGTCAGTCTTTTGACTAAAATGTCATTTTGATTTAGTTTTAGTCATAGTCTTTTGACTAAAATGTCATTTTAGTTTTAGTCGTATTTTAGTCATCAGAATTTCTTTAGTTTTATAGTCATTTTAGTCGACGAAATTAACACTGCTATGCAGCCACAATACCTCAGACTTTGAGGTGTTTATCTGATATCCCGAGAAGGTGCTGAAGTCTGCGATCATGCGTAATGTGTGGTATATGAACGGATGGTGTGTCGACAAACGGTAACATATCATCGGCATACAATGCCAAATGCAGGGGGACCCCTTTTACCGTGATCCCTGGGAAGAGCTGCCGCAGTTTCATTGCAAGGGGTTCCAGCGCTAAGTTGAACAGCAGCAGCGAGAGGGGACAACCCTGCCTGGTGCCCCGCTGCAACTCGAAATAGGAAGAAAAAATTCCATTGGCAAAGACCCGCGCTACCGGATGATGATACATTTTGCCTATAGCCTCTAGGAACGGGCCCCTAAAACCGAACCTCCGCATGGTGTCCAACAGATGAGGCCACTCCACTCGGTCGAAGGCCTTCTCTGCATCCAGGGATAGCAGGAAAGCCTCCAGCGTGTCTCTCCTACCCTTTTCCTGTCCCCGCGCCCAGTACTGTTCTATTACCTGCATGACCCTGCTAAGATTTATCACCGATGAGCGCCTGAAAACAAAGCCCGTTTGGTCCGGGTGTACTAGGTCTGGGAGGATCACCTTCAGTCTATTAGCCAAGATCTTCATGAACAGCTTGTAGTCTGTGTTCAACAGAGATATTGGTCTATAGGACTCTGGCTTTGAGCGGTCTTTACCTGGCTTGGGGATCAGCGTAATGTGTGCTGAAGTAAAGTTGTTGGAGGGGGGAGTCTCCGTTCCAAGGAAGGCATTATACAGTCTGGTCAATGTAGGTGTGATCTGGGTCTGTATAGATTTATAAAATTCGGCCGGTAAGCCGTCTGGCCCTGGTGCCTTACCTACTGGCAAGGGCCCCAGGGTGAAGGTGAGTTCCTCTATGGTCACCGGGGCATTTAAACTGTCAATTTGAGTCTGTGTCAGTTGGGGGGGGGTTACAAAGAATTGTCTGGACCCCATCCGGGGCCGCGTCCTGCTGAGTATAAAGTTTCGCATAGTATTGTGAAAAGCACTGTGCTATGTCAACTGGCTTAGTGTATGTTAGGCCATGTGTCCTAATTGCCGTTATGTTGGCCCTTGCTGTCTGGGGCTTTGACAGAGTAGCTAACATCCTGCCTGCTTTTCCACCAAATCTATAAACTTTTCCTGCCGTCTTTAACAGCCCTGAAGTCGTTTGTTGTTTCATAAAAGCCTCAACTCTGCTTTTGCCGCTAGATAAGTCTCATAATTTGTTTTTGTCTTAGCTTGTAAATAGGCTTGGTATGTCTGTCCCAGCTGCTTTTGTAGGTTCTTAAATTTATACTGTGTCTTGTATCTTAACTTAGAGACGTATGAGATTATGGAACCAGCAAACACTGTCTTCGCCGTTTCCCAGAGAAGTTGGGTGTTCTCTGTATGGGCTGCGTTGTCAGTGAGAAAGTCCGTCCAGGTGTGCTGTAAGAATTTAGTAAATGCCTCTGAGGTGGTCAAGTAAGTTGGGAATCTAAGAGTGTTCCTGTTAGTACATATTCTCTGGGTTCCAAGTGTCAGCTCTACTGGTGCATGGTCTGAAATTAGAATATTGTGTATCCTGCATTGGTGTACCTGCATGGTTAACTCACCAGCAATCATAAATAAATCGATTCTGGATAGGGTATGCTTGGCTTTAGATAAACTGGTATATTCTTTTCCTTCTGGGTTCTGTAGTCTCCAGATATCACAGACCCCTAAATCTGCTTCCAGCATACTAAAGATTTTTGTTTCATATTTAGCTTTATAGTTTATTTTTGGGTCCCTAATGGAGTGAGGTGCTAACCAGAGCCAATCCAAAATATATGTGGGTGAGATATTAAAATCTCCACCAATTAAGTTCGAACCTATATGGGGAGCTAAGTGTCGAGTCAGATCTGACCAAAAACCTGCTGTTCTATGGTTGGGGGCGTACAGGTTGCAGAACACATTTCACAGAGTTTACCGTTGCTTGCACTATCATAAACCGTCCGTCCCTGTCCAGATAAGTGTTGTCTACCTTTGCTGTTACCTTCTTCCCAAATACAATAGCTAAACCCCGGCTGGCACTAGTGTAAGATAAGACTACGTGTCCCACCCAGTCCCTCTGTAGTTTCTGGTATTCTGGGTCTGTCAGATGCGTCTCTTGTAGTAAAGCTATGTCTGTACCCAGTTTCCTAAGATGAGCGAGTATCAATTTACGCTTTATGGGCGAGTGCAGTCCAACCACGTTCCAGGTCACTATCTTAAGCGACATTCCCAATTACAGAGGATGTATAGGTGGAACGAAAAAAAAGGGGGGGGGGGAAGAGGGGAAGAAAAGGGGAGTGGGAGGGGACACTGAGTGGGTAAGAGAGCCTAGAATTGCCTTAATACAGAAAACACAAAGTGCTATGCACTCCTGACCTCCAGCAATGTCATTTACATTCAATAGGCACAGGTTCACTTTAGCGTATGCACAATTAAACCATATATATATTGTGTTCTTAGTGTGTTCATTGGCAGCTAGGGCTACGAGTATACACGTTCTTACCTTAACCAAACATAACTGTTCTAAACCCCTACCCCTGGGAGAGATAGATACTTGTTCTGGGGGATTTGAGCCTGTATGGCTCCCTGATTTAAATATAAAAGGGGCACCTCGGATAAAGAGGCGAACAAGACACCTCAGTGATATGCAACTTGTTTATTTGGTACACATGTATGTTGGTGACTTCTGTGGTATTAACAACTATAAGGGTACAGTTAAAAGGAACATTCCCTTCGGGAGGGGCTGAGATTAATACCAGGTTAAGGCGGAGTGGGACCCTGTAGGCATTTGGGGAGTCGCTTATTATAATCTGAATATTCTCTATTACCTCCCAGACAACTGAAAATCCCCTCTGAATTATGACCTTTCTGCCTGCTCTCACTCCTAGGTATGATATTTAAGTCTTCATCTTTATTTGCCTCAATATATCTGTCAGCATACTTTATCAGAAAATTCAGGCATATATATGCATTATGGCCCATATTAGATGATTCATCATTATCATAACCAGTATCTAACACAACACATTGCAATCCCTCACCTCCAAGAGAAATTGACTGCATTATTAACCCGTTGTTAGAACACATTGAGAACTTTAAACATGTTAAAAAGAAACAGAACAATAAGAAAAACAAATAGAACATATTGAATATATCACTATTCAATATTACCCTAGAGGCATTGTCCCGCCTCTTTGGTGTCCATCAATCCCTTAAATTGGTAGGATGTCAGCATGTATACCCAGCAGCCTGGGAAGTTTCAGCGCCGTGAACTCGAGCAGATCTTTACCCTTAATGGATTCCGGAACTCCTACAATACGTAGGTTGTTACGGCGACTTCTGTTCTCCAGATCATCTATGCGGTCTTGGAGCACTTGGGTTTTCTTTACTCATTGCTTGACTGGGGTGTCTGAGGCAAATTGCCTATCCTCTACTTCAGAGAAACGGGTTTCGGCTGAGTTTAACCGTGAAGAAAATTGCTGTATTTCGCTTGTTAGCGTGTCTACCCCTGTTTGCAGGGAGTCCATCTTTGGAAGAAAGGAGGATTTCAATTCTTGCAGAAGAGCAGAGTGTGAGACTGGGTCTGAGACCCCCGCTTGGTCCGACACAGCTGAGCCCTCTGCATGTGTGTCAGTGTTTCAGTCTCCTTTCACTGGTCTTTGATCTATGAGACATGTCTGGTTTAGTGGAGGGAGATAGTTTATGAAAGTATTTGTCCACTTTCATTAGAGTGGGGCATGCAATCTTCTATATGCAGATCAATCAAATTTGATGGTTAGATATTCAGGCAGATGCCAACTCCAGACAGTGTACCACAAGAGGATACCTTGGTCTTACAATAAGGGGCAGAGATGTTCAGCCAGACCCCCTCTGTTATGCAGTTTCTATACAACTAGTTAAGTGGTATTTCCTGTTTTGCTATGATCTGCCGCAGATGGAGGTGATGCAGACAAGATCAGAACAAGCACAAGTATGTCTATAGCTGCGTCTGTATTTAGCACTTTGTGAGGTGGTGGAAATGCCTGCAGCTGTTAAATGTGAAAATATTAAGGGATCTGTGATATGTTCGTGGATTTTGCAGGCTCTTGCTGTGATGCGAGTAACAACTTTCACACTCTGGGGCAACGTGGCGCAGTTAGACTGAACTGCTAGTTAAAGTCCTAAAAAGACATGCGTTGCTTCCCTGTGCAATACCTGTAACTTCACACACTGTTTTCCTCCCTTGAATCAGTCCTGATACAATTCTTCCCAGAAAGAAAGATGGTAGGCTGCCTGCACAATTTGCCCTACACTCTACCACCTATCTGTGCTGTAATTCCCCTTGCTGCGTTTCCCTTTCTCCAACATAGGTGTGTCCGGTCCACGGCGTCATCCTTACTTGTGGGATATTCTCTTCCCCAACAGGAAATAGCAAAGAGCCCAGCAAAGCTGGTCACATGATCCCTCCTAGGCTCCGCCTTCCCCAGTCATTCTCTTTGCCGTTGCACAGGCAACATCTCCACGGAGATGGCTTAGAGTTTTTTGGTGTTTAAATGTAGTTTTTATTCTTCTATCAAGAGTTTATTTTAAAATAGTGCTGGTATGTACTATTTACTCTGAAACAGAAAAGAGATGAAGATTTCTGTTTGTAAGAGGAAAATGATTTTAGCAACCGTTACTAAAATCGATGGCTGTTTCCACACAGGACAGTTTCCCCCAACTGAAGGAATTAACTTCAGTTGGGGGAAACAGTGAGCAGACTTTGGCTGCTTGAGATATGACACATTTCTAACAAGACTTGGTAATGCTGGAAGCTGTCATTTTCCCTATGGGATCCGGTAAGCCATTTTCTTAATTTTCAATATAAGAATACAAGGGCTTCACAAGGGCTTTAAAGACTGGTAGACATTTTTCTGGGCCAAAACGATTACTATATAAGCATGTTTAATGGTTTATAACTTAGGAGAGTTATTTTAATCTTGGCAAATTGTTTAAAAAAACGGACAGGCACTGTATTGGACACCTTTTTCACTGGGGGCCTTTTCTAGTCATAGGCAGAGCCTCATTTTCGCGCCAGTAATGCGCAGTTGTTTTTGAGAAGCAAGGCATGCAGATGCATGTGTGAGGAGCTCAGATCCACTGAAAAAGCTTATTGAAGGCGTCATTTGGTATCGTATTCCCCTCTGGGCTTGGTTGGGTCTCAGCAAAGCAGATACCAGGGACTGTATAGGGGTTAAATGTAAAAACGGCTCCGGTTCCGTTATTTTTAGAGTTAAAGCTTTCAAATTTGGTGTGCAATACTTTTAAGGCTTTATGACACTGTGGTGAAATTTTGGTGAATTTTGAACATTTCCTTCATACTTTTGCGTATGTTCAGTAAAAAAGTGTGTTCAGTTTAAAATTTAAAGAGACAGTAACGGTTTTATTTTAAAACGTTTTTTGTGCTTTGTTACCAAGTTTATGCCTATTAACATGTCTGAACTATCAGATAGACGATGTTCTGTATGTTCGGAAGCCAAGGTTCCTATCCATTTAAATATATGTGATAAATGTGACAAACAAAGTAGGGACAATGATACCACTGATAATAATGTTGCCCAAAATGATTCCTTAAGTGAGGGGAGTAAGCATGGTACTGCATCATCCCCTTCTATGTCTACACCAGTCTTGCCCACTCAGGAGGCCCCTAGTACATCTAGTACCCCAATCCTCCTTACTATGCAACAATTAACGGCTGTAATGGATAATTCTATTAAAAACATTTTAGCCAAAATGCCCACTTATCAGCGAAAGCGCGACAGCTCTGTTTTAGATACTGAAGAGCATGAGGACGCTGATGATAATGGTTCTGACATGCCCTTACACCAGTCTGAAGGGGCTAGGGAGGTTTTGTCTGAGGGAGAAATTTCAGATTCAGGAAAAATTTCTCAACAAGCTGAACCTGATGTTATTACATTTAAATTTAAATTGGAACATCTCCGCGCTCTGCTTAAGGAGGTGTTATCTACTCTGGATGATTGTGACAATTTGGTCATTCCAGAGAAATTATGTAAAATGGACAGGTTCCTAGAGGTCCCGGTGCCCCCCGAAGCTTTTCCTATACCCAAGCGGGTGGCGGACATTGTAAATAAAGAATGGGAAAGGCCCGGCATTCCTTTTGTCCCTCCCCCTATATTTAAGAAATTATTTCCTATGGTCGACCCCAGGAAGGACTTATGGCAGACAGTCCCCAAGGTCGAGGGGGCGGTTTCTACTCTAAACAAACGCACCACTATCCCTATAGAAGATAGTTGTGCTTTTAAAGATCCTATGGACAAAAAATTAGAGGGTTTGCTTAAAAAGATGTTTGTTCAGCAAGGTTACCTTCTACAACCAATTTCATGCATTGTTCCTGTCACTACAGCAGCGTGTTTCTGGTTCGAGGAACTAGAAAAGTCGTTCAATCAAGCATCCTCTTATGAGGAGGTTATGGGCAGAGTTCAAGCACTTAAGTTGGCTAACTCTTTTACCTTAGACGCCACTTTGCAATTAGCTAGATTAGCGGCGAAAAATTCAGGGTTTGCTATTGTGGCGCGCAGAGCGCTTTGGCTAAAGTCTTGGTCAGCGGATGCGTCCTCCAAGAACAAATTGCTTAACATACCTTTCAAGGGGAAAACGCTGTTTGGCCCTGACTTGAAAGAGATTATTTCAGATATCACTGGGGGTAAGGGCCACGCCCTTCCTCAGGATAGGTCTTTTAAGGCTAAAAATAAACCAAATTTTCGTCCCTTTCGCAGAAACGGACCAGCCCCAAGTTCTACATCCTCTAAGCAAGAGGGTAATACTTCTCAAACCAAGCCAGCCTGGAGGCCAATGCAAGGCTGGAACAAAGGTAAGCAGGCCAAGAAACCTGCCACTGCTACCAAGACAGCATGAGATGTTGGCCCCCGATCCGGGACCGGATCTGGTGGGGGGCAGACTTTCTCTCTTCGCTCAGGCTTGGGCAAGAGATGTTCTGGATCCTTGGGCGCTAGAAATAGTCTCCCAAGGTTATCTTCTGGAATTCAAGGAGCTACCCCCAAGGGGAAGGTTCCACAGGTCTCAATTGTCTTCAGACCACATAAAAAGACAGGCATTCTTACATTGTGTAGAAGACCTGTTAAAAATGGGAGTGATTCATCCTGTTCCATTAGGAGAACAAGGGATGGGATTCTACTCCAATCTGTTCATAGTTCCCAAAAAAGAGGGAACATTCAGACCAATCTTAGATCTCAAGATCCTAAACAAATTTCTCAAGGTTCCATCGTTCAAAATGGAAACCATTCGGACAATTCTTCCTACCATCCAGGAAGGTCAATTCATGACCACGGTGGATTTAAAGGATGCGTATCTACATATTCCTATCCACAAGGAACATCATCGGTTCCTAAGGTTCGCCTTTCTGGACAAGCATTACCAGTTTGTGGCACTTCCATTCGGATTAGCCACTGCTCCAAGAATTTTCACAAAGGTACTAGGGTCCCTTCTAGCGGTGCTAAGACCAAGGGGCATTGCAGTAGTACCTTACTTGGACGACATACTGATTCAAGCGTCGTCCCTACCACAAGCAAAGGCTCATACGGACATTGTCCTGGCCTTTCTCAGATCTCACGGGTGGAAAGTGAACGTAGAAAAAAAGTTCTCTATCTCCGTCAACAAGAGTTCCCTTCTTGGGAACAATAATAGACTCCTTAGAAATGAGGATTTTTCTGACAGAGGCCAGAAAATCAAAACTTCTAAGCTCTTGTCAAGTACTTCATTCTGTTCTTCTTCCTTCCATAGCGCAGTGCATGGAAGTAATAGGTTTGATGGTTGCGGCAATGGACATAGTTCCTTTTGCGCGAATTCATCTAAGACCATTACAACTGTGCATGCTGAAACAGTGGAATGGGGACTATACAGACTTGTCTCAGACGATACAAGTAGATCAGAGGACCAGAGATTCACTCCGTTGGTGGCTGTCCCTGGACAACCTGTCACAAGGGATGAGCTTCCGCAGACCAGAGTGGGTCATTGTCACGACCGACGCCAGTCTGGTGGGCTGGGGCGCGGTCTGGGAACCCCTGAAAGCTCAGGGTCTTTGGTCTCGGGAAGAATCTCTTCTCCCGATAAATATTCTGGAACTGAGAGCGATATTCAATGCTCTCAAGGCTTGGCCTCAGCTAGCAAAGGCCAAATTCATACGGTTTCAATCAGACAACATGACGACTGTTGCGTATATCAACCATCAGGGGGGAACAAGGAGTTCCCTGGCAATGGAAGAAGTGACCAGAATAATTCAATGGGCGGAGACTCACTCCTGCCACTTGTCTGCAATCCACATCCCAGGAGTGGAAAATTGGGAAGCGGATTTTCTGAGTCGTCAGACATTTCATCCGGGGGAGTGGGAACTCCATCCGGAAATCTTTGCCCAAATAATTCAATTGTGGGGCATTCCAGACATGGATCTGATGGCGTCTCGTCAGAACTTCAAGGTTCCTTGCTACGGGTCCAGATCCAGGGATCCCAAGGCGACTCTAGTGGATGCACTAGTAGCACCTTGGAGCTTCAACCTAGCTTATGTGTTCCCACCGTTTCCTCTCATTCCCAGGCTGGTAGCCAGGATCAAACAGGAGAGTGTATCGGTGATCTTGATAGCTCCTGCGTGGCCACGCAGGACTTGGTATGCAGATCTGGTGAATGTCATCGGCTCCACCGTGGAAGCTACCTTTGAGACAGGACCTTCTTGTTCAAGGTCCGTTCGAACATCCGAATCTGGCCTCACTCCAACTGACTGCTTGGAGATTGAACGCTTGATTTTATTAAAGCGACGGTTCTTAGATTCTGTCATTGATACTCTTGTTCAGGCTAGAAAGCCTGTAACTAGAAAAATCTACCATAAAATATGGAAAAAATATATCTGTTGGTGTGAATCTAAAGGATTCCCATGGAACAAGATAAAAATTCCTAAGATTCTATCCTTTCTTCAAGAAGGTTTGGAGAAAGGATTATCTGCAAGTTCTTTGAAGGGACAGATTTCTGCTTTATCTGTTTTACTTCACAAAAAGCTGGCGGCTGTGCCAGATGTTAAAGCTTTTGTTCAGGCTCTGGTTAGAATCAAGCCTGTTTACAAACCTTTGACTCCTCCTTGGAGTCTCAATTTAGTTCTTTCAGTTCTTCAGGGGGTTCCGTTTGAACCCCTACATTCCGTTGATATCAAGTTATTATCTTGGAAAGTTTTGTTTTTGGTTGCAATTTCTTCTGCTAGAAGAGTTTCAGAGTTATCTGCTCTGCAGTGTTCTCCTCCTTATCTGGTGTTCCATGCAGATAAGGTGGTTTTGCGTACTAAACCTGGTTTTCTTCCGAAAGTTGTTTCTAACAAAAATATTAACCAGGAGATAGTCGTGCCTTCTTTGTGTCCGAATCCAGTTTCAAAGAAGGAACGTTTATTACACAATTTGGATGTAGTTCGTGCTCTAAAATTCTATTTAGAGGCTACAAAGGATTTCAGACAAACATCTTCCTTGTTTGTTGTTTATTCTGGTAAAAGGAGAGGTCAAAAGGCAACTTCTGCCTCTCTCTCTCTTTTTGGCTTAAAAGCATCATCAGATTGGCTTATGAGACTGCCGGACGGCAGCCTCCTGAAAGAATCACAGCTCATTCCACTAGGGCCGTGGCTTCCACATGGGCCTTCAAGAACGAGGCTTCTGTTGATCAGATATGTAAGGCAGCGACTTGGTCTTCACTGCACACTTTTCCAAATTTTCCAAATTTGATACTTTTGCTTCTTCTGAGGCTATTTTTGGGAGAGAGGTTTTGCAAGCCGTGGTGCCTTCCATCTAGGTGACCTGATTTGCTCCCTCCCATCATCCGTGTCCTAAAGCTTTGGTATTGGTTCCCACAAGTAAGGATGACGCCGTGGACCGGACACACCTATGTTGGAGAAAACATAATTTATGTTTACCTGATAAATTACTTTCTCCAACGGTGTGTCCGGTCCACGGCCCACCCTGGTTTTTTAATCAGGTCTGATGATTTATTTTCTCTAACTACAGTCACCACGGTATCATATGATTTCTCCTATGCAAATATTCCTCCTTTACGTCGGTCGAATGACTGGGGAAGGCGGAGCCTAGGAGGGATCATGTGACCAGCTTTGCTGGGCTCTTTGCCATTTCCTGTTGGGGAAGAGAATATCCCACAAGTAAGGATGACGCCGTGGACCGGACACACCGTTGGAGAAAGTAATTTATCAGGTAAACATAAATTCTGTTTTTCCTTCCTTCAACTTCACTTTCCACTGCAAATTCTTCCCCCTAAGTCACTGTTCCCAACAGCTTCAGGAGCGCTACTTACTGCTGGCCACGATGTGGTGCATGTTATACCTGCAGATAAGCGGTTTTTAGTCGTTCTTTTTCACCTTCTCACTCCCTCCACGTCTGTGTTTTTGATGCCGGATGAAATCCAAGATGGCGCTGGTGGTATGTGACTGCGTCTAACAGTCAGTGGCCTCCGGTTGCCGGAGCTGATGAAATATGCTCCGCGCACATAGGTAGACGGCTGGCACTATGCAGTAGTCACTAGCCCAGCAAGTCTGTCATGCGGGACCCAGCAGAGAAATGTTGAATTTTGGGGATATTTGCGGTCCGACCAGCGGAGCTCTGTCAGAATAAGTCTGCTTGCTTGGCCCGCCCACCGGAAGTCCCCAAGAGTTTATTTTAAAGCAGAGCAGGTTTGCTCTGATCTTTCCTTTGGGTCTAGCCGTATCCCACGTTGGTCTCTTCAATAGGGCAGTGGTGGCTTTTAAGCAGTTGGGAACTTGTGAGGTATAGCCCTCACTGCATTTTCTCAACAGGTTTGCTGCCCTATTTTGAAAGCCTGAGTAAGCTTACTCGGTTCTTTCCTTTTTTTTCCCACAGGTTTATGTGAGGGATGGAACCCTCTCAAACCAGGTGAGCTGTCCTGCTGCCGGACATTGTCATTCAGGTAAGTGCCAAGTTTATTTTTTCTTTATTAGGGAAAAATATGGCACTTTTCAAGTTTAAACACTGGGGACGTTAAAATGTATCATTGACCCTATTGAGGGTTAATTACAGGCAGTTAGCAGGCACTGTAGATGTGGGTAGACTATTTTACTTTTATATTTATGGCTCAGTAGGGGTCCTTATATCCGGATTAGACACGGTCTAGGACTATGTGTGTGAGGTGTGCCGTTATGGCCAATGTATAGAAGTCTGAACAAGTACTTTTATACTGGTTATCGGCTTTGCACATTATTTGACCAATGGCCACGGGGACCGCCCACGATTACAGGACAGACGGCTCCCTTCAAAGGCGGCAGTCAGTTTCGCGCGCTTCCGGACTCCCTGTGGGGTCTGGTGCTGTGACGCTATCGTTGGTAGCGGCTCTCGGCTGTTGATAGTCTCTTAGCCCAGGGAGTTAGGAAAACAGCACACCTTTGTCTTTTTCAATGGGGCACGGAATAAAGGACTTGCCAGGTCCCAAAACAATCCAAGAACAAAGTATATTACAGCCTCCAAAATTCTTTAAAAGAACCTTTATTTCCACATAGTGTCCTCAGCAACAAACGTACGTTTCAAGCCTAAACAGGCTCTTAGTCATGTATAATATACACATGACTAAGAGCCTGTTTAGGCTTGAAACGTTGTATGTTTGTTGCTGAGGACCCTATGTGGAAATAAAGGTTCTTTTAAAGAATTTTGGAGGCTGGAATATCCTTTGTTCTCGGATAGTCTCTTAGCCGACAGATGCGCAAGTCAAATTTCGTAGTTCAGGAGTCACAGCCAGTTTTTTTTTTTTTTTTTTTTTTGTGAGACTATTATCCGCAGGACAGGTAGGCACCCCAGCAAAAGTGCTGAGGTGTAGAGGGTTGCCTGGGGTTAGTTTCAGTATCTCTGCTCCGTTTTAGTTTTTAACAATTTTAAAGAAGCAGTATAATTTTTTTTCTGTTAATTGGTGACAAACTGTTTTTTTATTTTTTGTTTTATTTCTCTCAATCTTCTTGTGGGCAATAATGGATCAAAAAGCTTTGCATTCTGTTACATGTAGTTTATGCTTTGACTCCCAGGTAGAACCCCCAATACCTTTTTGCTCTGCATGTATTGAGAGAACCTTGTGTTACAGGGAGAGACTTTTTGATCATGAGCCATCATTAGCTAAGGTGGATGCTGTTAAGATGTCAAATCCTGTATCAGATATGCCGCAGCTTTCTCCTCAAGCGTCCCAATCTTTTTGTCCACACATGCAGTGCCCTGCAGTTCCTCGCACGCTCCGGTAGGAGTTTCTTTGCAAGACATTGCTGCCCAGGTATCCTCTGCGCTATCTGAGGCGCGGTCTGCTTTTCCCATGATGCAGGGAAAGCGCAAGAGGAAGTTTAAAGAGTCGGTGAGTAAGGTTTCTGATCCAGTTGTGGCTACTCAAGGTGCTTCCTCTCCGAAGTCTGAAGAGGAAGACACTTCGGTAGGGTCTGAGGGTGAAATCTCAGACTCGGTGTAATTCATTCTTCTGATGCTGAAGTGGTATCCTTCAGATTTAAGCTGGAACACCTCCATCTGTTACTTAAGGAGGTTTTGGCTACCTTGGACGACTCGGACATGACTGTCGTAATTAACTCTAAGCAGTCTTTGATGTACTTTGATGTTCCCGACTGTGCTACAGAGATTATTGCACGGGAGTGGGAGAGGCTTGGAATTCCTTTTTCTCCATCTCCTATTTTCAAGAAGATGTTTCCAATAGCTGACTCCATTAGGGAGTCATGGCAGACGGTTCCTAAGGTGGAAGGGGCGATCTCCACTTTGGCTAAGAGAACCACTATTCCCATAGAGGATAGTTGTTCTTTTAAGGATCCAATGGATAAGAAGTTGGAGGCATTTCTAAAAAAGTTGTATGTCCACCAAGGTCTCCAATGGCAGCCTGCGTCGTGTTTTGCCACTGTCACCAGTGCGGCAGCCTACTGTTTTGATGCCTTTTCTGATTCTATCCAGATAGATACTTCACTTGAGGAGATACAGGACCGGATTAAGGCTCTTAAATTAGCCAATTCCTTAATCACGGATGCTTCCTTACGAGTCATTAAGTTGGGAGCAAAAATGTCTAGTTTTGGGGTTCTAGCTTGCAGAGCCTTGTGGTTGAAGTCCTGGTCTACAGATGTTTCATCTAAGTCCAAGCTCTTGGCGATTACCCTACAAGGGTAAGACCTTGTTTGGGCTTGGCTGAGATAATTTCTGATATTACAGGAGTAAAGGGATCTTTTCTCCCTCAGGGTAAGAACAAGCAGCAGAAAGGACGACAGAGTAATTTTCGTTCCTTTTATAACTTGAGAGGTAAACCCTCTCCTCCAAGCAAGATCAATCTAAGTCTTCCTGGAAGCCTGGTCAGTCTTGGAACAAGGGGAAGCAGTCTAAGAAACCAGCAGCTGATTCCAAGTCAGCATTAAGTGTCAGCCCCCGATCAGGGAGCGGATACAGTAGGGGGCAGACTTTCTCAATTCGCTCAAGCCTGGATACGAGATGTTCCGGATCCCTGGGCGGTGGACATCGTATCCCAGGGGTACAAAATAGAATTTGAGACCTTCCCTCCCGGAGGCAGGTTCCTCCTCAAGATTATCTGTAGACCAGATAAAGAGAGAGGTGTTCTTAAATTGTCAAGGATCTTTCTGCCCTGGGAGTAATAGTTCCTGTTCCTCCACAGGAGCAGGGTCTGGGATTCTACTGAAATCTGTTCATTGTTCCCATAAAAAAAGAGGGAACTTTCAGACCAATTTTAGACCTGAAATGTCTAAACAAGTTCCTCAGAATACCGTCCTTCACGCTGGAAATTATACGTTCCATTCTTCAGTTCATGACAACCATAGACCTAAAGGATGCGTACCTTCATGTTTCCATTCACAAGGATCATCACAAGTTTGAGATTCTCTTTCTTGGAAAATCACTTTCATTTTGTGGCCCTTCCATTTGGCCTTGCCACAGCTCCCAGAATTTTGTCAAAGGTTCTGGGGGCTCTATTGGCAATGATCTGGTCTCGGGGCATTGCAGTGGCGCCATATCTGGACGACATTCTGGTTCAGGCACCGTCTTTTCAACAAGCAAACTCTCATATGGAGATTTTGTTGTCGTTTCTGCACTCCCACAAATGGTAGGTGAATCTGGGAAAAAGTTCTCTGGTTCTAACTACAAGGGTAGTGTTCTTGGGGACCATAATAGATTTCCTATCGATTAAGACATTTCTGACAGAGGTCAGAAAATCCAAGATTTTCGACTCTTGCCTTGCCCTTCAGTCCTTTCCTCGGCCTTCAGTGGCTTAATGTATGGAGGTAATTGGTCTGATGGTAGCTTCCAGGGACATCATCTCGTTCGCTCGGTTACAGTTCGCTCTGCAGTTATGCATGCTAAGACAATGGAACGGGGACTATGCGGATCTGTCTCAGCGAATAGATCTGGATCAGGCGACAACTCTTTCGTGGTGGTTGTCTCAGTATCACCTCTCCCAGGGAACTTGCTTCTGCAGACCTTCCTGGGTGACCACAGATGCCAGCCTACTGGGTTGGGAAGCAGTCTGGGGCTCGTTGAAGGCTCAGGGTCTATGGACTCGCGATGCGTTTGATCTCCCCATAAACATTCTAGAGCTGAGGGCGATCTTCAATGCTCTACTGGCCTAGCCTCGGTTAGCTTTAGCCCGGTTTATCAGGTTCCATTCGGACAACATATCAGTGGCTTATATCAACCACCAGAGAGGAACTCTATGTTCCTTGGCTATGACAGAGGTGGCCCAAATTAATCAGTGGGCGGAGACCCACAACTGCTGTCTATCTGCGATCCACATTCCAGGAGTGGACAATTGGGAAGAGGATTTTCTGAGCCGACAGACGTTTCATCCCGCGGAGTGGGAACTCCATCCGGAGGTGTTTTCCAGTTTGACCTTCAAATGAGGGTGGCCAGATCTCATGGTATCCCAGCAGAATGCCAAGCTTTCGAGGTACGGTTCAAGGTCAAGGGATCCACAGGCCGTCCTGATAGATGCTCTGGCGGTCCCTTGGAATTTCAGTCTAGCATACCTGTTTCCTCTGTTCGCTATCCTTCCACGAGTCATTGCTTGGATCAGGCAGGAGAGGGCGTCTGTTATTCTCATAGCAGACCTAGTGGAAATGTCATCTCTTTCACCTTAGAGACTACCTCTGAGGAAGGACCTTCTACTTCAGGGTCCCTCCCTTCATCCAAATCTCGTTTCTCTTAAGCTGACTGCTTGGAGATTGAACACTTAATTTTATATAAGCGTGGGTTCTCAGTCGGTCATTGAGACCTTGATCCAGGCTCGTAAGCCTATGACAAGGATTTACCATAAGATATGGCATAAATGTGTTCTACTAGATAAGACGAGTCCACGGATTCATCCTTATGGGATATTCTCCTCCTGCTAACAGGAAGTGGCAAAGAGCACCACAGCAGAGCTGTATATATAGCTCCTCCCTTCTCTCCACCCCCAGTCATTCTCTTTGCCTATACTAAGTAATAGGAAGAGGTAAAGTGAAAGGTGAAATAATAGTTTTTATTTTCTACAAGCAAGACTTTTTTATTTTAAATGGTACCGGTGAGTACCTTACCTGTCGTGCAATCTTAGCTGACAAGATAAGACACCTATATATACTAAAATTGGGATAATTTATAACATTTTATAGCAGTTTTGGAAAGATTGTACGCTTTTTTTTTCTCAAAGGCGCAGTAGAGTTTTTCAGATTATTTTTTTCACTAAATAAAGTGTTTTCAAGCCTGTTTGTGGTCATTACTAGCCTGTTTCAACATGTCTGTCATTGAGGAAATTCAATGTTCTATGTGTTTAGAAGCCATTGTGGAACCCCCACTTAAAATGTGTCCCTCATGTACTGAAAGGGCCTTACATTGCAAAGAACATATTTTAGGTGATAAGTGTCTCAGGATGATTCTCAGTCAGAAGAGAATCAGGTTATGCCATCTACTTCTCCCCAAATGTCACAACCTTTAACGCCCGCTCAAGCGAGGCCTAGTACTTCTAGTGCGTATAATTCTTTCACCCTGCAAGATATGGCTGCAGTTATGTCTACTACCCTTACAGAGGTATTATCTTAACTGCCAGGTTTACAGGGTAAGCACAGCAGGTCAGGTATTAGAGTAAATGCTGAGCCCTCTGACGCTTTATTGGCCATCTCCGATGTACCCTCGCAGTGTTCTGATTTGGGGGTGGAGGAATTTCTGTCTGAGGGAGAGCTTTCAGATTCAGGAAATATGTTCCCTCAAACATGTGACGGCCTTTAAGTTTAAGCTTGAACCCCTCCACTTGTTAGTCAGGGAGGTTCTAGCGACTCTGGATGATTGTGACCCTATTGTCATCCCACCAGAGAAATTGTGTAAAATGGATAAATATCTAGAGGTCCCTACTTACACTAATGTTTTTCCAGTCCCTAGAAGAATTTCGGACATTGTTGCTAAGGAATGGGATAGACCAGGCATTCCGTTCTCTCCCCCTCCTACTTTTAAGAAAATGTTTCCCATATCTAACACCATTCGGGATTTGTGGCAGATGGTCCCTAAGGTGGAGGGAGCTATTTCTACCCTGGCTAAGCGTACAACTATACCTATTGAGGACAGTTGTGCTTTCAAAGATCCTATGGATAAAAAAATTAGAGGGTCTTCTAAAGAAATTGTTTATTCATCAGGGTTTTCTTCTACAACCTATAGCGTGCATTGTTCCTGTAACTACTGCAGCAGCTTTTTGGTTTGAGGCTCTAGTGGAGTCTCTTAAGGTTGAGACCCCATTAGAGGATATTTTGAATACATTTAGGGCTCTCAAGCTAGCTTATTCTTTTATTACAGATGCCGCTTTTCAAATGGCTAAATTAGCGGCAAAGAATGCAGGCTTTGCCATCTTAGCGCGTAGAGCGTTATGGCTTAAGTCTTAGTCTGCTGATGTGTCATCAAAATCCATGCTTTTAGCTATTCCTTTTAAGGGTAAGACCCTATTCGGGCCTGAACTGAAGGAGATCATTTCCGACATTACTGGAGGTAAAGGTCATGCCCTTCCTCAGGACAAGACAGTTAAAATGAGGGCCAAACAGAATAATTTTCGTTCCTTTCGAAACTTCAAAGGTGGTCCCTCTACTTCCTCCTTTGCACTAAGCAGGAGGGGAATTTTGCACAATCCAAGTCAGTCTGGAGACATAACCAGACCTGGAATAAAGGTAAACAGGCCAAGAAGCCCGCTGCTACCAAGACAGCATGAAGGGGCAGCCCCCGATCCGGGACCGGATCTAGTAGGGGGCAGACTTTCTCTCTTCGCTCAGGCTTGGGCAAGAGACTTTCAGGATCCCTGGGCATTAGAAATCGTGACCCAGGGGTATCAACTAGAATTCAAGGATTCTCCCCCAAGAGGGAGATTTCATCTTTCACGTTTGTCTGTAGACCAGACAAAGAGAGGCGTTCTTATGCTGTGTAGAAGACCTATATACCATGGGTGTAATCTGCCCAGTTCCAAAACTAGAACAGGAGCAGGGGTTTTACTCAAATCTATTCGTGGTTCCCAAAAAAGTGGGAACCTTCAGACCAATTTTAGATCTCAAATGTCTAAACAAATTTCTCAACGTCCCATTGTTCAAGATGGAGACCATACAAACAATTTTACCAATGATCCAGGAGGGTCAATATATGACCACCGTGGATTTGAACGATTCGTATCTTCACATTCCTATCCACAAAGATCATCACCAGTTCCTCAGGTTCTCCTTCCTGGACAAACATTACCAGTTTGTGGCCCTCCCTTTCGGGTTGGCCACAGCTCCCAGAATCTTCACAAAAGTGCTAGGGTTCCTTATGGTGGTTCTAAGGCCGCGGGGCATAGCAGTGGCACCCTATCTGGACGATATTTTGATCCAGGCGTCAACTTACCATCTAGCCAAATCTCACACGGAGATCGTGTTGGCTTTTCTAAGTAGTCACGGGTGGAGGGTGAACATACAAAAGAGTTCACTAGTTCCACTGACAAGAGTTCCATTACTAGGAACTCTGATAGACTCGGTAGACATCAAAATTTCTCTTAAGGTGTATCCAGTCCACGGATCATCTATTACTTGTGGGATATTCTCCTTCCCAACAGGAAGTTGCAAGAGGACACCCACAGCACAGCTGCTATATAGCTCCTCCCCTAACTGCCATATCCAGTCATTCTCTTGCAACTCTCAACAAAGATGAAGGTAGTAAGAGGTGAGTGGTAAAATATAGTTAGTTTTTTCTTCAATCAAAAGTTTGTTATTTTCAAATAGTACCGGAGTTGTACTATTTTATCTCGGGCAGTATTTAGAAGAAGAATCTGCCTGCGTTTTTCTATGATCTTAGCAGCTTGTAACGAAGATCCACTGCTGTTCTCACATATGTCTGAGGAGTGAGGTAACTTCAGAGGGAGAATGGCGTGCAGGTTATCCTGCTATTGAGGTATGTGCAGTTTTAAGTTTTTCTAGGGACTAGAAAATGCTGCTGGTACCTGATTAATGTAAGTTAAGCCTAAAAACAGTGATTTAATAGCGACTTGTATCAGGCTTACTACCAGAGATATATACTCTGATAATATGGCAATATAAAACGTTTGCTGGCATGTTTAATCGTTTTTATATATGCTTTGGTGATAAAACTTATTGGGGTCTAGTTTTTTCCACATGGCTGGGCTTGATTTTTGCCTAGAAACAGTTTCCTGAGGCTTTCCACTGTTGTAATATGAGTGGGAGGGGCCTATTTTAGCGCTTTTTTTGCGCAGTTAAAATTAGACACATTCAGCTTCCCTCAGCAGTCCCCTGCATGCTATAGGGCTCTAAAGGCTTCAAAAGTCATTTATTGAGGAAGGTAGGGCCACAGCTGAGCTGTGGCAGTTGTTGTGACTGTTTAAAAAACGTTTATTTCGTTTTTGATCTGTTTTTTGCATTAAGGGGTTAATCATCCATTTGCAAGTGGGTGCAATGCTCTGCTAACCTAATACATACACTGTAAAAATTTCGTTTGATTTACTGCCTTTTTTCACTGTTTTTCAAATTTTGACAATTTGTTTCTCTTAAAGGCACAGTACCATTTTTTATATTTGCTTAACTTCATTTAAAGTGTTTTCCAAGCTTGCTAGTCTCATTGCTAGTCTGTACAAATATGTCTGACATAGAGGAAACTCCTTGTTCATTATGTTTAAAAGCCATGGTGGAACCCCATATGAGAATGTGTACTAAATGTATTGATTTCACTTTAAACAATAAAGATCAGCTTTTGTCTTTAAAAAATTTATCACCAGAGGATTCTGACTAGGGGGAAGTTATGCCGACTAACTCTCCCCACGTGTCAGACCCTTTGACTCCCGCTCAAGGGACTCACGCTCAAATGGCGCCAAGTACATCAAGGACGCCCATAGCGATTACTTTACAAGACATGGCGGCAGTCATGGATAATACACTGTCAGCGGTATTAGCCAGACTGCCTGAATTTAGAGGAAAGCGTGATAGCTCTGGTGTTAGGCGTAATACAGTGCATACAGCCGCTTTAAGAGCCTTGTCTGATACTGCCTCACAATATGCAGAAGCGGAGGAAGGAGAGCTTCAGTCTGTGGGTGATATCTCTGACTCAGGGAAACCTGTTTCTGATATTTCTACTTTTAAATTTAAGCTTGAGAACCTCCGTGTTTTGCTTAGGGAGGTTTTAGCTGCTCTGAATGACTGACACAATTGCAGTGCCAGAGAAATTGTGTAGACTGGATAAATACTTTGCAGTGCCGGTGTGTACTGAGGTTTTTCCAATACCTAAAAGGTTTACAGAAATTATTAATAAAGAGTAGGATAGACCCGGTGTGCCGTCGTCCTACTTTTAGAAAAATGTTTCCCATAGACGCCACCACACGGGACTTATGGTCCCTAAGGTGGAGGGAGCAGTTTCTACTTTAGCAAAGCGTACTACTATCCCTGTCGAGGACAGCTGTGCTTTTTCAGATCCTATGGATAAAAAATTAGAGGGTTACCTTTAGAAAATGTTTATTCAACAAGGTTTTATCCTGCATCCCCTTGCATGCATTGCTCCTGTCACTGCTGCTGCGGCGTTCTGGTTTGAGTCTCTGGTAGAGGCTTTACAGACAACTCCATTGGAGGACATACTTAACAAGCTTAGAGCACTTAAGCTAGCTAATTCTTTTGTTTCTGATGCCATTGTTCATTTGACTAAACTAACGGCTAAGAATTCTGGATTTGCCATCCAGGCGCGTAGGGCGCTATGGCTTAAATCTTGGGCAGCTGACGTGACTTCAAAATCCTCAGAGTTCCATCATTCAAAATGGAAACTATTCGGATCATCCTACCTATGATCTAGGAGGGTCAATATATGACTACGGTGGATCTAAAGGATGCTTACCTTCACATTCCGATGCACAAAGATCATCGGTTCCTAAGGTTTGCCTTTCAGGACAGGCATTACCAGTTTGTGGCTCTTCCCTTCGGATTAGCTACAGCCCCAAGAATTTTTACAAAGGTTCTGGGGTCGCTTCTGGCGGTCCTAAGGCCGCGGGGCATAGCAGTGGCCCCTTATCTAGACGACATCCTGATACAGGCGTCAAATTTCCAAATTGCCAAGTCCCATACGGACATAGTTCTGGCATTTCTGAGGTCGCACGGGTGGAAAGTGAATGAGGAAAAGAGTTCTCTGTCCCCACTCACAAGAGTCTCCTTCCTAGGGACTCTGATAGATTCTGTAGAAATGAAAATTTACCTGACGGAGTCCAGGTTATCAAAACTTCTAAATTCTTGCTGTGTTCTCCATTCTATTCCGCGCCCTTCGGTGGCTCACTGCATTGAGGTAATCGGCTTAATGGTAGCGGCAATGGACATAGTTCCGTTTGCGCGCCTACATCTCAGACCGCTGCAACTATGCATGCTCAGTCAGTGGAATGGGGATTACACAGATTTGTCCCCTCTACTAAATCTGGATCAAGAGACCAGAGATTCTCTTCTCTTGTGGCTATCTCGGGTCCATCTGTCCAAAGGTATGACCTTTGGCAGGCCAGATTGGACAATTGTAACGACAGATGCCAGCCTTCTAGGTTGGGGTGCAGTCTCGAACTCCCTGAAGGCTCAGGGATCGTGGACTCAGGAGAAACTCCTCCCAATAAATATTCTGGAAATGAGGGCAATATTCAATGCTCTTCAGGCTTGGCCTCAGTTAACAACCCTGAGGTTCATAAGATTTCAGTCGGACAACATCACGACTGTGGCTTACATCAACCATCAAGGGGGAACAAGGAGTTCCTTAGCGATGTTAGAAGTCTCCAAAATAATTTGCTGGGCAGAGAAACACTCTTGCTACCTATCAGCGATCCATATCCCAGGTGTAGAGAACTGGGAGGCGGATTTTCTAAGTCATCAGACTTTTCATCCGGGGGAGTGGGAACTCCATCCGGAGGTGTTTGCTCAATTGATTCATCGTTGGGGCAAACCAGAACTGGATCTCATGGCGTCTCGCCAGAACGCCAAGCTTCCTTATTACGGATCCAGGTCCAGGGACCCGGAAGCGACGCTGATAGATGCTCTAGCAGCGCCTTGGTCTTTCAACCTGGCTTACGTGTTTCCACCGTTTCCTCTGCTCCCTCGACTGATTGCCAAAATCAAGCAGGAGAGAGCATTGGTGATTTTGATAGCGCCTGCGTGGCCACGCAGGACCTGGTATGCAGACCTAGTGGACATGTCATCCTTTCCACCTTGGACTCTGCCTCTGAGACGAGGCCTTCTACTTCAAGGTCCTTTCAATCATCCAAATCTAATTTCTCTGAGACTGACTGCATGGAGATTGAACGCTTGATTTTATCAAAGCGTGGCTTCTCAGAGTCTGTCATTGATACCTTAATACAGGCACGAAAGCCTGTTACCAGGAAAATTTACCATAAGATATGGCGTAAATATCTTTATTGGTGTGAATCCAAGGGTTACTCATGGAGTTAGGTCAGGATTCCCAGGATATTATCTTTTCTCCAAGATGGTTTGTAAAAAGGATTGTCAGCTAGTTCCTTAAAAGGACAGATTTCTGCTCTGTCTATTCTTTTGCACAAGCGTCTGGCAGATGTTCCAGACATTCAGGCATTTTGTCAGGCTTTGGTTAGAATCAAGCCTGTGTTTAAACCTGTTGCTCCCCCATGGAGCTTAAATTTGGTTCTTAAGGTTCTTCAAGGAGTTCCGAGTCCACGGCCCTCCCTTTCATATTAGACAGATTATATTTTTGTTTATAAAACTTCAGTCACCTCTGCACCTTTTATCTTTTCTTTTCTCTTCCTATATCTTTGGTCGAATGACTGGGGGTGGAGAGAAGGGAGGAGCTTTATATACAGCTCTGCTGTGGTGCTCTTTGCCACTTCCAGTTAGCAGGAGGATAATATCCCACAAGTAAGGATGAATCAGTGGACTCGTTGTATTGTAGAAGAAATCAATTTATCAGGTAAGCATAAATTTCCTTTTTGGTATGAATCCAGAGTAAGGATTCCTAGGATTTTGTATTTTCTCCAGGAGGGTCTGGAGAAGGATTTGTCAGCAAGTACTGTGAAAGGTCAGTTTTCTGCGTTGTCTATTTTGTTGCATAAGCATCTGGCGGATGTGCCAGACGTGGAATCTTTTTGTCAGGCCTTGGTTAGGATCAGGCCTGTGTTTAAACCTGTTACTCCTCCCTAGAGTCTTAACCTTGTTAAGGTTTTACACCAGGCTCCGTTTGAGCCTATGCATTCCTTAGATATTAAGAGGTTATCTTGGAAGGTTTTGTTTCTTGTTGCTATTTTTTCTGCTCGGAGAGTTTTAGAACTCTCGGCGCTGCAGTGTGATTCCCCTTATCTTTCATTCTGATAAGGTGGTTCTGCGTACTAAGTTTGGTTTCCTGCCTAAAGTTGTTTCGGTCAGGAATATTAATCAGGAAATCGTTGTTCCTCTGTGTCCTAACCCTTCTCATAAGGAGCGTTTGTTGCACAACCTAGATGTTGTGCGTACGTTGAAATTCTATCTACAAGCGACTAAGGACTTTCGTCAGTCTTCTGCTTTGTTTGTTTCTCTGGGAAACATAAGGGTCAGAAAGCTACGGCTACTTCTCTTTCCTTTTGGCTGAAGAGTATTATTCGTTGGGCCTATGAGACTGCTGGACAGCAACCTCCTGAGAGAATCACAGCTCATTCCACGAGGGCTGTTTCTTTCTGGGCCTTCAGTGGAACAGATTTGCAAGGCTGCAACTTGGTCCTCTTTGCATACTTTTTCCAAATTCTATAAATTTGATACATTTGCCTCGGCTGAGGCTTCTTTTGGGAGAAAGGTTCTTCAAGAAATGGTGCCTTCTGTTTAGGTTACCTGTCTTGTCGCTCCCTTATCTGTGTCCTCTAGCTTGGGTATTGATTCCCAACAGTAATTGATGATGATCCGTGGACTCACCGTGTCATTAGAAAGAAAACAAAATTCATGCTTACTTGATATATTTATTTCTTGACACGGTGAATCCATGGCCCGCCCTGTTTTTCAGACAGTTTATTATATAAACCTCAGGCACCTCTGCACCTTGTGTTATTTCCTTTCTCTCTTTTCCCTTGCTTTAATGACTGGGGGTTGTGGGTAGGGAAGTGATACTTAACAGCTTTGCTGTGGTGCTCTTTGCCGCCTCCTGCTGGCCAGGAGTGAGATTCCCAACAGTAATTGATGATGATCCGTGGACTCACCGTGTCAAGATAAATACATTTATCAGGTAAGCATAAATTTGGTTTTTGCCTTCTAGGTATATGAGACTTTGCACTTTTTTAAAAGTGAATAATTTAATTTATTTCATGTAATTGGCAAGAGTCCATGAGCTAGTGATGTATGGGATATACATTTCTACCAGGAGGGGGCAAAGTTCCCCCAAATCTCAAATGCCTATAAATACCTCCCACCACACCCACAACTCGGTTTTACAAACTGGTGAAGTAAGTTTGTGCTTGATTTTTATGATTTCTACTATAAGCGCTTCTAAGCATTCTGAAGCCCAATTCCTCTGAGTAAATTGTTTGTCAGAGGGATGTGAAGAGTATTGCCTATTGTTTTTATGGTTTCTCTCATGGGAAATCTTTTCAAGGGTTCTCTGTTATCAGTCGTAGAGATTCATCTCCTACCTCCCTTTTCAGATCGACTATATACTCTTATATACCATTACCTCTGCTGATAGTTTTCAGTTCTGGTTTGGCTATCTGCTATATGTGGATGGGTGTCTTTCAGTAAGTATGTATCATTATTTAAGACACTCTCAGCTATGGCTTGGCGCTTTATGTATTAATATAATTTTTTATATATATGTATTTTACTTATATTTGCCATGAGTCAAGTCTCTGTATTTCCCTTTGCAGTCTAAACAGTTTCAGTATAGGAATCATGTTTGGGAAGTTTATTTAAACTTTTTTCTTACCTGGGATTCAGTCTCTTTCTATTTTGACTTTCACTTTTTCGCGGGCAAATGTAGGCTTGCGAGGGCGCAAAATGCTGTTTTTTTTTTGCGTCATTCTTGGTGCAAAATTTTTTTGGTTGCAAACTTGCGCATTTGGTGCAAATTTCCTGCATCTTTGTTGACGCTAGTTGTTTGGGCGTTTATGACGCGAGTTGTAATTTCCTGGTGTAAGTTTTGCGTAATTTTTTAAAAACTTTTTGTGTAATGCGTCATTGTTGGCGACAAATTTTAGTTTTTACCCCTCTATTGCTCGCTGTTTTCATGAACTTTGAAAGCTACTATGCCTGCTTTTTGATTTAAAAAAAAAAAAACTATTGTTTTTCTCTACTGAAACTGTTACATTGTGGAAATTGAATGTTTTGCCTAATGTTATTTTTCTTTTTCTGTTACATTTTGCGAGATGTCTCATTCTGATCCTGACTCTGATGTTACTGTAGAAACTATGATGCCCTGGAACACAATTCTACAAAGCTATGTGTTCTTTTCATTATTTAATCTGTTATTTCTTCAGCTCAATTATGTGGCATTTATTTATCATGTTTTATGCTAGCAATGTTTCTACATGTACAATGACATTTACTGTCTTTTACATATTCAGTTCATGTACTTGATTTCATCTGCAAACATCACGTTGCTTATATCATAAAAGATTATGACTGCTATTATACCTTTAAGTAAACTTACGAGGTCTTTTCAAAATTAAGATTTAATTAAATTTGTTCTGACCGACAGCATATTTAAAGGGACACTGTACCCAATTTTTTTCTTTCGTGATTCAGATTGAGCATGAAATTTTAAGCAACTTTCTAATTGACTCCTATTATCAAATTTTCTTCATTCTCTTGTTATCTTTATTTGAAATGCAAGAATGTAAGTTTAGATGCCGGCCCACTTTTGGAGAACAACCTGGGTTGTCCTTGCTGATTGGTGGATAAATTCATCCATCAATAAAAAAGTGCTGTCCAGAGTACTGAAACCAAAAAAAAGCTTAGATGTCTTCTTTTTTAAATAATGATAGCAAGAGAACGAAGAAAAATTGATAATAGGAGTAAATTAGAAAGTTGCTTAAAATTGCATGCTCTATCTGAATCACAAAAGAAAAAATTTGGGTACAGTGTCCCTTTAAGTTTATTCTACTGATGGTTTCTTTTGCTCAAAGGATCCTGTATAAGACAGTTTGTTAAAAATGCTCCTTATTTTTCATTTAAAGGGACACTCAACTCAAAATGAAACTTCATGATTCAGATAGAGCAGCAGTTTTAAACTTTCTCTTTTAAGGTGTATCCAGTCCACGGATCATCCATTACTTGTGGGATATTCTCCTTCCCAACAGGAAGTTGCAAGAGGATCACCCACAGCAGAGCTGCTATATAGCTCCTCCCCTAACTGCCATATCCAGTCATTCTCTTGCAACTCTCAACAAGCATGGAGGTAGTAAGAGGAAAGTGGTGAAATGTAGCTGTTATCTTGCTTCAATCAAAAGTTTATTTTTAAATGGTACCGGAGTTGTACTTTTTTTTCCCAGGCAGAAAAATAGAAGAATCTGCCTATGATTTCTATGATCTTAGCAGGTTGTAACTAAGATCCATTGCTGTTCTCACACATGACTGAAGAGAGAGGTTACTTGAGCGGGGGAATAGCGTGCAGGTTATCCTGCTATGACGTATGTGCAGTTAAGATTTTTTCTAGAAGATGTGAATGCTAGAAAATGCTGCTGATACCAAAATTATGTAAGGTAAGCCTGAATACAGTGATTTAATAGCGACTGGTATCATGCTTACTTTCTGAGGTAATACTCTTATATTTACAATATAAAACGTTTGCTGGCATGTTTAAACGTTTTTATATATTCTTTGGTGATAAAACTTTATTGGGGCCTAGTTTTTTCCACATGGCTGGCTTAAATTTGCCTAGAAACAGTTTCCTGAGGCTTTCCACTGTGTTACTATGAGTTGGAGTGGCCTAATTTAGCGCTTTTTTTGCGCAGTAACTTTTACAGACTGAGACATCCAGCTTCCTCCAGGAGTCCCCTGAATGCAATAGGACATCTCTAAAGGGCTCTTAGGCTTTCCAAAATAGTTTGTTGGGGAAGGTAGGCCCACAGCAAGGCTGTGGCAGTTTGGTGTGACTGTTAAAAAACGTCTATCGTTTTTTTGATCCGTTTTTTTGATCCGTTTTTTGAACTAAGGGGTTAATCATCCATTTGCAAGTGGGTGCAATGCTCTGTTAGCTTATTATACACACTGTAAAAAATTTGTTTGATTTACTACCGTTTTTCACTGTTTTTCAAATTCTGACAATTTCTCTTAAAGGCACAGTACCGTTTCTTATATTTGCTTGTTAACTTGATTTAAAGTGTTTTCCAAGCCTGCTAGTCTCATTGCTAGTCTGTACAAACATGTCTGACATAGAGGAAACTCCTTGTTCATTATGTTTAAAAGCCATGGTGGAACCCCCTCTTAGAATGTGTACCAAATGTACTGATTTCACTTTAAGCAATAAAGATCATATTATGTCTTTAAAAAATTTATCACCAGAGGAATCTGACGAGGGGGAAGTTATGCCGACTAACTCTCCCCACGTGTCAGATCCTTTGACTCCCGCTCAAGGGACTCACGCTCAAATGGCGCCAAGTACATCTAGGGCGCCCATAGCGTTTACTTTACAAGACATGGCGGCAGTCATGGATAATACACTGTCAGCTGTATTAGCCAGACTACCTGAATTTAGAGGAAAGCGAGATAGCTCTGGAGCTAGACGAAATACAGAGCATACTGACGCTTTAAGAGCTATGTCTGATACTGCCTCACAATATGCAGAAGCTGAAGGAGAACTTCTTTCTGTGGGTGATGTTTCTGACTTAGGGAAGATGATGCAACCTGATTCTGATATCTCTACATTTAAATTTAAGCTTGAACACCTCCGCGTGTTACTCAGGGAGGTTTTAGCTGCTCTGAATGACTGATACAATTGCAGTGCCAGAGAAATTGTGTAGACTGGATAAATACTATGCAGTGCCGGTGTGTACTGATGTTTTTCCAATACCTAAAAGTTTTACAGAAATTATTACTAAGGAATGGGATAGACCAGGTGTGCCGTTCTCTCCCCCTCCTATTTTTAGAAAAATGTTTCCAATAGACGCCACCACACTGGACTTATGGCAGACTGTTCCTAAGGTGGAGGGAGCAGTTTCTACTCTAGCAAAGCGTACTACTATCCCTGTCGAGGACAGTTGTGCTTTCTTAGATCCAATGGATAATAAGTTAGAGGGTTACCTTAAGAAAATGTTTATTCAACAAGGTTTTATCCTACAGCCCCTTGCATGCATTGCTCCTGTCACTGCTGCTGCGGTGTTCTGGTTTGAGTCTCTGGAAGAGGCTTTACAGGTAGCGACTCCATTGGATGACATACTTGACAAGCTTAGAGCACTTAAGCTAGCCAATTCTTTAGTTTCTGATGCCATTGTTCATTTGACTAAACTAACGGCTAAGAATTCTGGTTTTGCTATCCAGGCGAGCAGGAGGCTATGGCTTAAATCATGGTCAGCTGACGTTAATTCAAAGTCTAAGCTGCTTAAAATTCTCTTCAAGGGGCAGACCCTATTCGGGCCTGGTTTGAAGGAGATTATTGCTGATATCACTGGAGGAAAAGGTCATGCCCTTCCTCAGGATAGGTCCAAATCAAGGGCCAAACAGTCTAATTTTCGTGCCTTTCGAAACTTCAAGGCAAGTGCGGCATCAACTTCCTCTAATGCAAAACAAGAGGGAACTTTTGCTCAGTCCAAGACGATCTGGAGACCTAACCAGACCTGGAACAAAGGTAAGCAGGCCAAAAAGCCTGCTGCTGCCTCTAAGACAGCATGAGGGAACGGCCCCCTATCCGGTAACGGATCTAGTAGGGGGCAGACTTTTGCTCTTCGCCCAGGCGTGGGCAAGAGATGTCCAGGATCCCTGGGTGTTGGAAATTATATCCCAGGGATATCTTCTGGACTTCAAGGCTTCCCCCCCAAAAGGGAGATTTCACCTTTCACAATTTATCTGCAAACCAGATAAAGAGAGAGGCGTTCTTACACTGTGTACAAGATCTCCTAGTTATGGGAGTGATCCATCCAGTTCCAAAGGAGGAACAGGGACAGGGATTTTACTCAAATCTGTGGTTCCCAAAAAAGAGGAAACCTTCAGACCAATTTTGGATCTAAAGATCTTAAATTCCTCAGAGTTCTATCATTCAAGATGGAGACTATTCGTACCATCCTTCCTATGATCCAGGAGGGTCAATACATGACTACAGTGGATTTAAAGGATGCTTATCTTCACATTCCGATACACAAAGATCATCATCGGTTTCTCAGGTTTGCCTTCCTAGACAGGCATTACCAGTTTGTAGCTCTTCCCTTTGGGTTAGCTACAGCCCCAAGAATTTTTATGAAGGTTCTGGGGTCGCTTCTGGCGGTTCTAAGGCCGCGGGGCATAGCAGTGGCCCCTTATTTAGACGACATCTTGATTCAGGCGTCAAACTTCAAAATTGCCAAGTCTCATACGGACATAGTGTTGGCATTTCTGAGGTCGCATGAGTGGAAGGTGAACGAGGAAAAGAGTTCTCTATCCCCCCTCACAAGAGTCTCCTTCCTAGGGACTCTGATAGATTCTGTAGAAATGAAAATTTACCTGACTGAGTCCAGGTTATCAAAACTTCTAAATTCCTGCCGTGTTCTTTATTCCATTCCTCGCCCTTTGGTGGCTCAGTGCATGGAAGTAATCGGCTTAATGGTAGCGGCAATGGACATAGTGCTGTTTGCTCGCCTACATCTCAGACCGCTGCAACTCTGCATGCTCAGTCAGTGGAATGGGGATTACACAGATTTGTCCCCTCTACTAAATCTGGATCAAGAGACCAGGGATTCTCTTCTCTGGTGGCTATCTCGGGTCCATCTGTCCAAAGGTATGACCTTTCGCAGGCCAGATTGGACAATTGTAACGACAGATGCCAGCCTTCTAGGTTGGGGTGCAGTCTGGAACTCCCTGAAGGCTCAGGGATCGTGGACTCAGGTGGAGAAACTCCTCCCAATAAATATTCTGGAACTGAGAGCGATTTTCAATGCTCTTCAGGTTTGGCCTCAGTTAGCAACTCTGAGGTTCATCAGATTTCAGTCGGACAACATCACGACTGTGGCTTACATCAACCATCAAGGGGGAACAAGGAGTTCCCTAGCAATTTTAGAAGTCTCAAAGATAATTTGCTGGGCAGAGATTCACTCTTGCCATCTATCAGCTATCCATATCCCAGGTGTAGAGAACTGGGAGGCGGATTTTCTAAGTCGACAGACTTTTCATCCGGGGGAGTGGGAGCTCCATCCGGAGGTGTTTGCACAATTGATTCATCGTTGGGGCAAACCATAACTGGATCTCATGGCGTCTCGCCAGAATGCCAAGCTTCCTTGTTAAGGATCCAGGTCCAGGGACCCCAAGGCAACGCTGATAGATGCTCTTGCAGCGCCTTGGTCCTTCAACCTGGCTTATGTTTTTCCACCGTTTCCTCTGCTCCCTCGTCTGATTGCCAAAATCAAGCCGGAGAGAGCATCAGTGATCTTGATAGCGCCTGCGTGGCCACGCAGGACTTAGTATGCAGATCTGGTGGACATGTCATCCTTTCCACCATGGACTCTGCCGCTGAGACAGGACCTTCTACTTCAAGGACCTTTCAACCATCCAAATCTAATTTCTCTGAGGCTGACTGCCTGGAGATTGAACGCTTGATTTTATCAAAGCGTGGTTTCTCAGAGTCAGTCATTTATTCCTTAATTCAGGCACGAAAGCCTGTCACCAGGAAAATCTATCATAAGATATGGTGTAAATATCTTTATTGGTGTGAATCAAAGGGCTACTCATGGAGTAAGGGCAGGATTCCCGGGATATTATCTTTTCTCCAAGAAGGATTGGAAAAAGGATTGTCAGCTAGTTCCTTAAAGGGACAGATTTCTGCGCTGTCTATTCTTTTGCACAAGCGTCTGGCGGATGTTCCAGACGTTCAGGCATTTTGTCAGGCTTTAGTTAGAATCAAGCCTGTGTTTAAGAACCAAATTTAAGCTCCAAGGTGGAGCAACAGGTTTACAGTTCTTCAGGGGGTTCCGTTTGAACCTCTTCATTCCATAGATATCAAACTTTTTTCTTGGAAAGTTCTTTTTTTGGTAGCTATTTTCTCGGCTCGTAGAGTTTCCGAGTTATCTGCCTTACAATGTGATTCTCCTTATCTGATCTTCCATGCAGATAAGGTAGTTCTGCGTACCAAACCTGGGTTTTTACCTAAGGTGGTATCTAATAAGAATATCAATCAAGAGATTGTTGTTCCGTCTTTGTGTCCTAATCCTTCTTCAAAGAAGGAACGTCTATTACACAATCTGGACGTGGTTCATGCTTTAAAGTTTTACTTACAAGCTACTAAAGATTTTCGTCAAACATCTGCTCTGTTTGTCTACTCTGGACAGAGGAGAGGTCAAAAGGCTTTGACAACCTCTTTCTTTTTGGCTAAGAAGCATAATCCGCTTAGCCTATGAGACAGCTGGCCAGCAGCCTCCTGAAAGGATTACAGCTCATTCTACTAGAGCTGTGGCTTTCACATGGGCCTTTAAAAATGAGGCTTCTGTTGAACAGATTTGCAAGGCGGCGACTTGGTCTTCGCTTTATACTTTTTCAAAATTCTACAAATTTTATACTTTTGCTTCTTCGGAGGCTATTTTTGGGAGAGAGGTTTTACAGGCAGTGGTACCTTCCGTTTTAAGTACCTGCCTTGTCCCTCCCTTCATCCGTGTACTTTAGCTTTGGTATTGGTATCCCACAAGTAATGGATGATCCGTGGACTGGATACACCTTACAAGAGAAAACATAATTTATGCTTACCTGATAAATTTATTTCTCTTGTGGTGTATCCAGTCCATGGCCCGCCCTGTCATTTTAAGGCAGGTATTTTTTAATTTTAAACTACAGTCACCACTGCACCCTATGGTTTCTCCTTTCTCTGCTTGTTTTCGGTCGAATGACTGGATATGGCAGTTAGGGGAGGAGCTATATAGCAGCTCTGCTGTGGGTGATCCTCTTGCAACTTCCTGTTGGGAAGGAGAATATCCCACAAGTAATGGATGATCCGTGGACTGGATACACCACAAGATAAATAAATTTATCAGGTAAGCATAAATTATGTTTTCCAATTTACTTCCATTAACAAAATGTGCACAGTCTCTTTATATTTACACTTTTTGAATCACCAACTCCTACTGAGCATGTGCAAGAATTCCCAGCATATACGTATATGCATTTGTGATTGGCTGATGGCTGTCACATGATACAGGGGGAGTGGAAATAGACATAACTTTGCAATTTATTTAACAAAAATCTTCTACTCATTTGAAGTTCAGACTACGTGCTATTGCATTGTCTTCTTATCATGCATTTGTTGATTATGCAAATGTGCAGTGTTGACTGGTCCTTTAAACATTTATTTTTTATTGTTTAAGGAAATTTTGTTATTTATCGCTTTTAGGAGTCTAGTCCTATTAACTATGTTAATCCTTTTCAAATCTGGATTTTAACATTTTTGCTCTTGAGGTCTTTTCCTACTCAATATACTATCTGTATTATATACTAGAGAATGGTTATTCTGATTCCCTCTTTGGACTGTACTACTATTTCTATGGAAATTGGTACTTTATTTTCAGGATTCTTTTCAGATCATGGTGCACGGTGCCTTAAAGGGCCACTAAACCCAAAATCTTTCTTTCATGATTCAGATGGAGAATAGAAATTTAAACATTACAATTTACTTCCATTATTTATTTTGCTTAATTTTTTAGATATCCTTGGTTGAAGAAAAAGCAATGCACATGGTGAGCCAATCACGCAAGGCTTCTATGTGCATTAACCAATCAGCAGCTACTGAGCATATCTAGATATGCTTTTCAGAAAAGAATATCAAGAGAATAAAACAAATTAGATAATATAAGTAAATTAGAAAGATGTTTAAAATTGCATTCTCTTTCTAAATCATAAAAGAAAAAATGTGGGTGTCATGTCCCTTTAAGTAGAAGGGGTTATTTCTTCTATGGCTCAGAGAACTCGGATCCCTTTAGAGGATAGCTGCTCCTCTACAGTTCCATAGACAAAAAGCTGGAGGCTTATTTATCTGTTTTTTCAATGGAAACCTGCTGTTTCTATTGCCACTGTGTCAAGTGTGGCATCTTTTTGGTGCAACGCCTTGTCTAAATAGACTGGCAGCCAAGATATCTGGTTTTGCTGTGCTAGCCTGCCTGCCGTTGTGGCTAAAATCTTGGTCAGCTGATGTTGCCTCCAGTATAAGATTCTGGCGCTTCCTTACAAGGGTAAGACCTTGTTTGGACCTGGTCTGACAGAAATAACTTGATATTACAGGTGGAAAGGGTTTTTTTCTACCACTAGACAGAATAGACCTAAAAGACGTCAGAGTAATTTTTCTTTCCTTTCGTAACTTCAAAGGAATGTCTTCTTCTTCCCCTTCCAAACAGGAACAGTCAGTCTTCTTGGAAACCCAATCAATCTTGGAACAAGGGGAATCAATCCATGTAACCGCAGCTGAGTTTAAATCAACATGAAGGGTTTGTCCCGATCCGAGATCAGATCAAGTGTGTGTGTGTGTGGGGGGGGGGCAGAATTTCTCTGTTTATCAAACATGGCTACAGCATGTCCCAGATCCCTGGGCTGTGGACATAGTATAGCAAGGTTACCGGGACCTTTCTTCCATGGGAGTGATAGTTCCAGTCCCTGTAAAAGAACAGGGTCTAGGATTCTACTCAAATCTGTGGTTTCCAAAAAAGAGGAAACTTTTCGTCGTATTCTAGACCTAAAGTGTCTTTACAGGTTTCTCATGGTACCATCCTTCAAAATGGAGAATGGTGTACCACAATGGCTTAGTGGTAAACTTTGCTGCCTTCAAAAGTTGAAAATCGAGAGTTAAAGTCTAGCTGTGGCCTCGCCTAAATCATGATTTGCAGGCTACCTATTTTTGCCACAGCTACCAGAATTTCTCAAAGTTCTCGGGGCTCTCAGGTCTCGGAATTGCAGTGGCATCATATTGGTTCAGGCGCCATCTTTTCAACAAGCAAACTCTCATTCAGAAATCTTGTCTTTTTTTTTTAATGTTCCCACAAATGGGAAGTGAATCTTGAAGAGTTCTCTTGTTCCAGCTACAAGGGCACTTTTCTTAGGGACAATAATATATTCCATATCTATGAAAATATTTCTGACAGAAGTCAGAAAATCCAAATTCTTTCCTCTTGCCTCTCTGCAGTCTACTTTTCGGCATCATTGGTAATTTGTCTGTTGGTCGCTTCTATGCACATTATTCCCTTTGTTCGATTCAATTTGAGAGCTCTGCAATTTTGCATGCTCAGACAATGGAATGGGGACCATTCGGATCTGTCTCAGAAAATAGACCTAGATCAGGCGACAAGAGACTTCCGTGTTTTTTTTAGGAGCTTCTGTCTCGGTGCACATGCTTCCAGAGATCTCCCTGGGTGATTGTGACCACGGACGCCAGCCTGCCGGGCTGGGGAGCAGTCTGGGACTAGTTAAAGGCGCAAGGTCTATGGACTCGGGAGGAGTTTGCTCTCCCCATAAACATCTTGGAGTTGAGAGCGATCTACAATGCTCTGATGGCTTGGCCTCAGTTGTCCTGAGCCCGGTTTATCACGTTCCAGTCAGACAATATTACCTCAGTGGCTTACATTAACCACCAGGGAGGAACCCGGATTTCCTTAGCCATGAAGGAGGTGGCTCAGATTGTTCAGTGGGCGGAAGCTCACAACTGCTGTCTGTATGCCATCCACATTCCAGGAGTGAATAACTGGGAAGAGGACTTCCTGAGCAGACAGACATTTTATCCCGGGAGTGGGCTCTCCATCCGGAGGTGTTCTCCAGGTTAACCCTCAATTGGGGGGTGCCGGAGTTGTATCTGATGGCATGTCGGCAGAACGCCAAGTTTCCAAGGTACGGTACAAGGTCATGAGATCCGCAGGCTTCCCAGATAGATGCTTCGTCGGTTCCTTGGTATTTCAGTCTAGCATACCTGTTTCCTCCTTTTGCCCTCCTTACGCGAGTCATTGCTCGTATCAACAGGAGAGAGAATCAGTAATTCTAATAGCCCCTGCATGACCTTGCAGGATCTGGTATGCGGACTCAGTGAAGATGTCATCTCTTCCACCTTGGAGGTTGCGTCTGAGGAAGGACCTTCTTATTCAGGGTCCATTCCTTCATCCAAATCTCGCTTCTCTGAAGCTAATTGCTTGGAGATTGTATGCTTAGTTCTGTCTAAGCGTGTTTTTTCTGAGTCGGTTATTGAGACCATGCTTCAGGCATGTAAGCCTGTTGCTAGAAAGATTTAGGGTATGGCGTAAATACTTTTATTGGTGTGAATCCAAGGGCTTCTCTTGGAGTAAGGTCAGGATTCCCAGGATTTTGTCTTTTCTCCAGGTAGGTTTAGAGAAGGGATTGTCAGTCAGTACTCTAAAGGGTCTTCATCTTTTTTGCTACACAAGCATCTGGAGGATGTGCTAGATATTCAATCTGTTGCTGCTCCATTTGAGTTTGAGCCATTGCATTCCATATATATTAAGTTATCTTGTAAGGTTTTATTTCTTATTGCTGTCTCTACTGCTCTGAGAGTCTCTGAACTCTCGGCTTCGCAGTGTGATTCGCCTTATCTTATTTTTCATGCTGATAATCCGGTTCTTTGTACTAAGTTAGCTTGTCTTTCGAAGGTGGTTTCGGATAAAAATATTGGTTAAGAAATTGTTGTTCCTTCTCTATGTCCTAATCCTTCTTCTCATAAGGAACGTTTGTTGCACAACTTGGATGTTGTGCGTGCTTTAAAATTCTACCTACAGGCGTCTAAGGAATTTCTCCAGTCCTCTGCCATGTTTTGTTTTCTCTGGAAAGCGTAAAGGTCAGAAATCTACTTCTACTTCTTTCTCTCTGGCTGAGAAGTATAATTTGTTTTTCTTATGAGACTGCTGGTCAGCAGTCTCCTGAGAGAATAACAGCTCATTCAACGTGGGCTATTTCCTCTTCTTGGGCTTTCAAAATAGAAGCTTATGTGGAACAGATTTGCAGGGCTGCAAATTGGTCCTCTCTGCATACTTTTTCGAAATTCGATAATTTTGCCTCTGCAAAGGCCTCCTTTGAGAGGTTCTTCAAGCGGTAGTGCCTTCTGTTTAGGTCTGCCTGTCTTTTTATCCCACTCTAGTTATCTCTGTCCTCTAGCTTGGGTACTGGTTCCCACTAATAATTGATGACACCGTGGACTTTACATATCTTAAAAAAGAAAACAAAATTTATGCTTACCTAATAAATTTCTTTCTTTCTGGATATGGAGAGTCCACGACCCCACCCTTTTATTTAAGTCAGTTCTTTTTGTCTAATCCTCAGGCTCCTCTACACCTTTGGTATTCCTTTTTCCATTTTCCTTTCGGTTGAATGACTGGGGATTATGGGTATGGGAGTGACACTTAATAGCTTTGCTGTGGGGATCTTTTCTGCCTCCTGCTGGCCAGGAGTGATATTTCCACTAGTTATTGACGTTGTGGACTCTCCATATGTTAGGAAAGAAATACATTAGGTAAGCATAAATTTTTGTTTTTGGGTTTCATGTCCCTTTTTTAAAAGCTAGATTTGCTTACTTCTGTTGTATGTTAATGTATGGCACTAAAGAACATGATCCTGAAATCTAATCTGTTTAATAATTTTTAAAATGCCTGAATTTTTTTTATTTTTTTTAGGGTTATACCAAATCAATTGATATTTGGTCTGTTGGCTGCATTCTAGCCGAGATGCTCTCAAACAGGCCTATATTTCCTGGGAAGCATTACCTTGATCAACTTAATCATATACTTGGTAAGGTTTAACAAGTCAACTAGTAAAGATTACTTGATTTTTTTTGTATGTGTACTATCTAACATCCCGTGAGCACATGACTCAGATTTCTTCCCAGTGAGCAGTGTCCTAACCTACTTGTGTAGTATTTTAGGCTGATATTAAGGTCAAAGCCTTTTGTGGGTACAGCCCTTTCACCACACCTTTCTGCCTTCAGGGGTCAGTTTTACAGCTTGTTTGAAGGGATTGAGAGAGGCAATTAAAGGGCCACTATAGTCAAAATAAAGTTTTTATGATTTAGACAAAATATGCACACACACAAGAAACTTTTCCAATATAATTCAGTCATCAAAACGTGTACATTATTTTTATGTGCACATTTTCTGAAGCTCCAGCTCCTACCGAGCATGTACAAAAGTGCACAATATGTACATAAATGCATTTTGTGTTTGGCTGATGGCTGTCACTTGATATATTAGGAGGACAATTAGATTAACTTGACAGAAAATATTTTACTGCTAATTCAAATTCGAAGTTTGTGCTATTGCATTGGCTTTAATGTGTAAGTCAATTATTCAATTCTACTGTATTTAGTGGTCCTTTTTAAAGTAATGTTAAATACAAGTGTATACAAAAATGCTTGGATTTACCATCACTAAAAATAAACATTTTAGTTTCAGTCGTCACTAAACAAACACTGTTAAACTCACCCTATATGTGCCTCAAGTAAATCGCTAAACTCAGCGCCTCCGGCCACCCACGGCACAACACTCTTCTATAATGAGGTGACGGTTCCACCTTTTAAACCAATAGCCGTGCTAGCATACAAAACACTGCCAGTTGACACATGGCTATTGGTTTAAAAGGTGGAAACTTCACCTCATTGAAAAGCGTTGTGCAGTGGGCAGCTGGAGGCACGGAGTTTGCGATATACTTGCGGCACATATAGGGTGAGTTAAAGTTTTTTTTTTTTTCTCAAGTAAATGATCAATGAAACTAATGTGATGTGTATCTCACCTTTTGACTAAAAAGAGATAACCACTCTAAATCTTGACAATGTGTCAGTTTTCCTATAGGGTATTAAAAGGCAAAACACAATTAACATGGTTTCTTTTTCTGTTTTTTATAGAATCCATGCATGCCTGTACAGTTAGATGTTTGTTTTCCTGTATACTTTCTTAATTATCAGAATTTAAATATCAGCGTCCATTTTCTATAAGCCATTTATCGGCAAAAAATTATTAGCCTTTTGCCACATGTAAAGTTATCGGATTCAGAATCTGATAGAATGTATCAAAAAACACAACTGAAAAGAAAAAAAAAAGAAAAGCACAACTGAAAATGGCTGTTTATTTTTATCCCTCCCTCTAGTGACTCTTGAGTCGAGTTCCACATCTTGGGTATTGCTATCCCATACGTCACTATCTCATGGACTCTTGCCAATTGCATGAAAGAAAACATAATTTATGTAAGAATTTACCTGATAAATTCATTTCTCCAACATAGGTGTGTCCGGTCCACGGCGTCATCCTTACTTGTGGGATATTCTCTTCCCCAACAGGAAATGGCAAAGAGCCCAGCAAAGCTGGTCACATGATCCCTCCTAGGCTCCGCCTTCCCCAGTCATTCTCTTTGCCGTTGTACAGGCAACATCTCCACGGAGATGGCTTAGAGTTTTTTAGTGTTTAACTGTAGTTTTTATTATTCAATCAAGAGTTTGTTATTTTAAAATAGTGCTGGTATGTACTATTTACTCTGAAACAGAAAAGAGATGAAGATTTCTGTTTGTAAGAGGAAAATGATTTTAGCAACCGTTACTAAAATCGATTGCTGTTTCCACACAGGACTGTTGAGAGGAATTAACTTCAGTTGGGGGAACAGTGAGCAGACTTTTGCTGCTTGAGGTATGACACATTCTAACAAGACGATGTAATGCTGGAAGCTGTCATTTTCCCTATGGGATCCGGTAAGCCATTTTTATTACAGAAAGAAAAAAAGGGCTTCACAAGGGCTTTTTAAGACTGTAGACATTTTCTGGGCTAAATCGATTTATATATAAACATATTTTATACTCCATAGCCTTGAGGAATTATTTTAATCTTGGGAATTATGTAAAATAACCGGCAATTGGACACCTTATTCTCTAGGGGCTTTCCCTAATCATAGGCAGAGTCTCATTTTCGCGCCTCTATTGCGCACTTGTTTTTGAGAAGCATGACATGCAGATGCATGTGTGAGGAGCTCTGATACATAGAAAAGACTTTCTGAAGGCGTCATTTGGTATCGTATTCCCCTTTGGGCTTGGTTGGGTCTCAGCAAAGCAGATACCAGGGACTGTAAAGGAGTTAAATATAAAAACGGCTCCGGTTCCGTTATTTTAAGGGTTAAAGCTTCCAAATTTGGTGTGCAATACTTTTAAGGCTTTAAGACACTGTGGTGAAATTTTGGTGAATTTTGAACAATTCCTTCATACTTTTTCGCAATTGCAGTAATAAAGTGTGTTCAGTTTAAAATTTAAAGTGACAGTAACGGTTTATTTTAAAACGTTTTTTGTACTTTGTTATCAAGTTTTTGCCTGTTTAACATGTCTGAACTACCAGATAGACTGTGTTCTGAATGTGGGGAAGCCAAGGTTCCTTCTCATTTAAATAGATGTGATTTATGTGACACAAAATTTAGAGAAAATGATGCCCAAGATGATTCCTCAAGTGAGGGGAGTAAGCATGGTACTGCATCATCCCCTCCTTCGTCTACACCAGTCTTGCCCACACAGGAGGCCCCTAGTACATCTAGCGCGCCAATACTCCTTACTATGCAACAATTAACGGCTGTAATGGATAATTCTATCAAAAACATTTTAGCCAAAATGCCCACTTATCAGCGAAAGCGCGACTGCTCTGTTTTAGAAAATACTGAAGAGCATGAGGACGCTGATGATATTGGTTCTGAAGGGCCCCTACACCAGTCTGAGGGGGCCAGGGAGGTTTTGTCTGAGGGAGAAATTTCAGATTCAGGGAAAATTTCTCAACAAGCTGAACCTGATGTGATTACATTTAAATTTAAATTGGAACATCTCCGCGCTCTGCTTAAGGAGGTGTTATCCACTCTGGATGATTGTGAGAATTTGGTCATTCCAGAGAAACTATGTAAAATGGACAAGTTCCTAGAGGTCCCGGGGCCCCCCGAAGCTTTTCCTATACCCAAGCGGGTGGCGGACATTGTAAATAAAGAATGGGAAAGGCCCGGTATACCTTTCGTCCCTCCCCCCATATTTAAAAAATTGTTTCCTATGGTCGACCCCAGAAAGGACTTATGGCAGACAGTCCCCAAGGTCGAGGGGGCGATTTCTACTCTAAACAAACGCACCACTATACCCATAGAAGATAGTTGTGCTTTCAAAGATCCTATGGATAAAAAATTAGAAGGTTTGCTTAAAAAGATGTTTGTTCAGCAAGGTTACCTTCTACAACCAATTTCATGCATTGTTCCTGTCACTACAGCAGCGTGTTTCTGGTTCGATGAGCTAGAAAAGGCGCTCAATAATAATTCTTCTTCTTATGAGGAGATTATGGACAGAATTCATGCTCTCAAATTGGCTAATTCTTTCACCCTAGACGCCACTTTGCAATTGGCTAGGTTAGCGGCGAAAAATTCTGGTTTTGCTATTGTGGCGCGCAGAGCGCTTTGGTTAAAATCTTGGTCAGCGGATGCGTCTTCCAAGAACAAATTGCTTAACATTCCTTTCAAGGGGAAAACGCTGTTTGGCCCTGACTTGAAAGAGATTATCTCTGATATCACTGGGGGCAAGGGCCACGCCCTTCCTCAGGATAGGTCTTTCAAGGCCAGAAATAAACCTAATTTTCGTCCCTTTCGCAGAAACGGACCAGCCCCAAGTGCTACGTCCTCTAAGCAAGAGGGTAATACTTCTCAAGCCAAGCCAGCCTGGAGACCAATGCAAGGCTGGAACAAAGGAAAGCAGGCCAAGAAACCTGCCACTGCTACCAAGACAGCATGAGATGTTGGCCCCCGATCCGGGACCGGATCTGGTGGGGGGCAGACTCTCTCTCTTCGCTCAGGCTTGGGCAAGAGATGTTCTGGATCCTTGGGCACTAGAAATAGTTTCCCAAGGTTATCTTCTGGAATTCAAGGGGCTTCCCCCAAGGGGGAGGTTCCACAGGTCTCAATTGTCTTCAACATAAAAAGACAGGCATTCTTACATTGTGTAGAAGACCTGTTAAAAATGGGAGTGATTCATCCTGTTCCTTTAGGAGAACAATGGATGGGGTTCTACTCCAATCTGTTCGTAGTTCCCAAAAAAGAGGGAACATTCAGACCAATCTTAGATCTCAAGATCCTAAACAAGTTTCTCAAGGTTCCATCGTTCAAAATGGAAACCATTCGAACAATTCTTCCTTCCATCCAGGAAGGTCAATTCATGACCACGGTGGATTTAAAGGATGCGTATCTACATATTCCTATCCACAAGGAACATCATCGGTTCCAAAGGTTCGCATTCCTGGACAAGCATTACCAGTTTGTGGCACTAACGTTCGGATTAGCCACTGCTCCAAGGATTTTCACAAAGGTACTAGGGTCCCTTCTAGCGGTGCTAAGACCAAGGGGCATTGCAGTAGTACCTTACTTGGACGACATTCTGATCAAGCGTCGTCCCTTCCTCAAGCAAAGGCTCACACGGACATTGTCCTGGCCTTTCTCAGATCTCACGGGTGGAAAGTGAACGTAGAAAAAAGTTCTCTATCTCCGTCAACAAGGGTTCCCTTCTTGGGAACAATAATAGACTCCTTAGAAATGAGGATTTTTCTGACAGAGGCCAGAAAATCAAAACTTCTAAACTCTTGTCAAATACTTCATTCTGTTCCTCTTCCTTCCATAGCGCAGTGCATGGAAGTAATAGGTTTGATGGTAGCGGCAATGGACATAGTTCCTTTTGCGCGAATTCATCTAAGACCATTACAACTGTGCATGCTCAGTCAGTGGAATGGGGACTATACAGACTTGTCTCCGACGATACAAGTAGATCAGAGGACCAGAGATTCACTCCGTTGGTGGCTGTCCCTGGACAACCTGTCACAGGGGATGAGCTTCCGCAGACCAGAGTGGGTCATTGTCACGACCGACGCCAGTCTGGTGGGCTGGGGCGCGGTCTGGGGACCCCTGAAAGCTCAGGGTCTTTGGTCTCGGGAAGAATCTCTTCTCCCGATAAATATTCTGGAACTGAGAGCGATATTCAATGCTCTCAAGGCTTGGCCTCAGCTAGCAAAGGCCAAGTTCATACGGTTTCAATCAGACAACATGACGACTGTTGCGTACATCAACCATCAGGGGGGAACAAGGAGTTCCCTGGCGATGGAAGAAGTGACCAAAATCATTCAATGGGCGGAGACTCACTCCTGCCACTTGTCTGCAATCCACATCCCAGGAGTGGAAAATTGGGAAGCGGATTTTCTGAGTCAGACATTTCATCCGGGGGAGTGGGAACTCCATCCGGAAATCTTTGCCCAAATTACTCAATTGTGGGGCATTCCAGACATGGATCTGATGGCCTCTCGTCAGAACTTCAAGGTTCCTTGCTACGGGTCCAGATCCAGGGATCCCAAGGCGACTCTAGTAGATGCACTAGTAGCACCTTGGACCTTCAAACTAGCTTATGTATTCCCGCCGTTTCCTCTCATCCCCAGGCTGGTAGCCAGGATCAATCAGGAGAGGGCATCGGTGATCTTGATAGCTCCTGCGTGGCCACGCAGGACTTGGTATGCAGACCCGGTGAATATGTCATCGGCTCCACCATGGAAGCTACCTTTGAGACGAGACCTTCTTGTTCAAGGTCCGTTCGAACATCCGAATCTGGTCTCACTCCAACTGACTGCTTGGAGATTGAACGCTTGATCTTATCAAAGCGAGGGTTCTCAGATTCTGTCATTGATACTCTTGTTCAGGCCAGGAAGCCTGTAACTAGAAAAATTTACCACAAAATATGGAAAAAATATATCTGTTGGTGTGAATCTAAAGGATTCCCTTGGGACAAGGTAAAAATTCCTAAGATTCTATCCTTTCTTCAAGAAGGTTTGGAGAAAGGATTATCTGCAAGTTCCTTGAAGGGACAGATTTCTGCCTTGTCTGTGTTACTTCACAAAAAGCTGGCCGCTGTGCCAGATGTTCAAGCCTTTGTTCAGGCTCTGGTTAGAATCAAGCCTGTTTACAAACCTTTGACTCCTCCTTGGAGTCTCAATTTAGTTCTTTCAGTTCTTCAGGGGGTTCCGTTTGAACCCTTACATTCCGTTGATATTTCTTCTGCTAGAAGAGTTTCAGAATTATCTGCTCTGCAGTGTTCTCCTCCTTATCTGGTGTTCCATGCAGATAAGGTGGTTTTACGTACTAAACCTGGTTTTCTTCCGAAAGTTGTTTCTAACAAAAACATTAACTAGGAGATAGTCGTGCCTTCTTTGTGTCCGAATACAGTTTCAAAGAAGGAACGTTTGTTGCACAATTTGGATGTTGTTCGTGCTCTAAAATTCTATTTAGATGCTACAAAGGATTTTAGACAAACATCTTCCTTGTTTGTTGTTTATTCTGGTAAAAGGAGAGGTCAAAAAGCAACTTCTACCTCTCTCTCTTTTTGGATTAAAAGCATCATCAGATTGGCTTATGAGACTGCCGGACGGCAGCCTCCTGAAAGAATCACAGCTCATTCCACTAGGGCTGTGGCTTCCACATGGGCCTTCAAGAACGAGGCTTCTGTTGATCAGATATGTAAGGCAGCGACTTGGTCTTCACTGCACACTTTTACTAAATTTTACAAGTTTGATACTTTTGCTTCTTCTGAGGCTATTTTTGGGAGAAAGGTTTTGCAAGCCGTGGTGCCTTCCATCTAGGTGACCTGATTTGCTCCCTCCCTTCATCCGTGTCCTAAAGCTTTGGTATTGGTTCCCACAAGTAAGGATGACGCCGTGGACCGGACACACCTATGTTGGAGAAAACAGAATTTATGTTTACCTGATAAATTACTTTCTCCAACGGTGTGTCCGGTCCACGGCCCGCCCTGGTTTTTTAATCAGGTCTGATAATTTATTTTCTTTAACTACAGTCACCACGGTATCATATGATTTCTCCTATGCAAATATTCCTCCTTTACGTCGGTCGAATGACTGGGGAAGGCGGAGCCTAGGAGGGATCATGTGACCAGCTTTGCTGGGCTCTTTGCCATTTCCTGTTGGGGAAGAGAATATCCCACAAGTAAGGATGACGCCGTGGACCGGACACACCGTTGGAGAAAGTAATTTATCAGGTAAACATAAATTCTGTTTTCTTTCATATTGGCAAGAGTCCATGAGCTAGTGACGTATGGGATATACATTCCTACCAGGAGGGGCAAAGTTACCCATACCTCAAAATGCCTATAAATACACCCCTCACCACACCCACAATTCAGTATTACAAACTTTGCCTCCCTATGGAGGTGGTGAAATAAGTTTGTGCTTGATTTTCTTCTGTGATATGCACTTCTCAGCATTTTGAAGCCCGTTTTCTTTTAGAGTACAGTGAATGTCAGAGAGCTGTGAGTGAAGAGTATCGCATTTTGATTTTATGGTTTTCCTCACAGGAAATCTTTTCAAATGTTCTCTGTTATCGGTCGTAGAGATTCATCTCCTACCTCCCTTTTCAGATCGACGATATACTCTCATATACCATTACCTCTACTGTTGCGGTTTCAGTACTGGTTTGGCTATATGTGGATGGGTGTCTTTCAGGAAGTATGTTTTTATTAAGACACACTAAGCTATTAAATGAGTTGGGAATAATTAGTATTGGTGAAACTATAGAAAGTACTGCTGGAACTGCCTGTGTACACTAAATGCACTGGGTAGCTAGTAATAGCTTATATCAGTAGGCTGTGAGTTTCCTTATAATGTTCACCTATAAAGTTACAGTGCATAATGCTGTCAGGGTTGCAGATCAAATATGTCCGTATCACTTGTGCATACGAATATAAGTCTAGCGTAATAGAGACAACAGCAGCACAGTTACACAAGGTAAAGAAAGTACATCCAACTCATTAATTACTCACGCTATACATAAAGGTTGAAAGTGTTAAAAATATTGGGTGCCTGCAGGGCTAAAGTAGCGGCTGCGGTAGTAGCTACTTTAGCCTTGCAGGCTCCCAATATTTTTAAAACTTTCAACTCACAGCCTACTGATATAAGCTATTACTAGCTACCCAGTGCATTTAGTCTACACAGGTAGTTCCAGCAGTACTTTGTATAGTTTCACCAATACTAATTTTTCCCAACTCATTTAATGCTATTCATTTCTTATGTTTGCTTGCAAGACATACATATTCAGTTACTCCTGTTTTAACTGTTAAGCATAAATGCATATATACCTACTCAATAATAATTACTCGATATTTACACTTGATTATTTGAGTGACGCTATTGACTTTTTGCTTTAGGAACAAACTTAATATTTATAGGATTCAATATATATGTTGATGCCTACTTTATCTTGGCACTTTACATATAACCAGCAGTGGTATATATTCCATTATGAGCAGTAGCTTTTATTTCTAAGCACAGGTGTATACTACACTATTCTAGGAGGTATTCAGCATTTAACTCTGAGCCTTCCTTGTTAAAGGACCAGTCAACACAGTAGATTTGTATAATCAACAAGGCAAGAAAAAATGACAATGCAATCGCACTTAGTCTGAACTTCAAATGAATAGTAGATTTCTTTTCTGACAATTTTAAAAGTTATGTATTTCTCTTGTAAGATGTATCGAGTCCACGGTTTCATCCTTTACTTGTGGGATATTCTCCTTCCCAACAGGAAGTGGCAAAGAGAGCACACAGCAGAGCTATCCATATAGCTCCCCCTCCAGCTCCACCCCCCAGTCATTCTCTTTGCCGGCTCTAAGCAATCGGAAGGGTAAAGTGAACGTGGTGGAAAAAAATGTAGTTTTTATTTTCTACAAGCAAGAGTTTATTTTAAATGGTACCGGTGTGTACTATTTACTCTCTAGCAGAAAGGAGATGAAGATTTCTGCAGGGAGGAAGATGATTTTAGCATGTTGTAACTAAAATCCACTGCTGTTCCCACAAAGGACTGAGGAGTGCAAGAAAACTTCAGTTGGGGGGAACGGCTTGCAGGTTAGGCAGCACTAAGATATGTTCAGTCATTTATTTCTAGACAAGACTGTGATAATGCTAGAAAAGACTGATAATATCCCCATGAGGGAAGGGTAAGCTGTATTCAGAGACTAAGTATGGAATTTCAAGCTTACATGACAGGGCTAGTTTATGCTGGTTGACACTACTTTCAAGGCAAACGGTTTTTATTGAAAATATCGTTTTTTTGTGACACTTTGAAGGTTCCTTTGGGTTTCTTTCAGGGGTTGTTACCCACATGGCTATTATTAAAACACTTGGGAGTGTTTCTTTAGGCCTCACGAGCACCGTAGTGAGGTGGGAGGGGCCTAATTTTGCGCCTCAGATGCGCAGTTATATTTGACTAGAAGTTTCAGGCTGTGTCACATGGAGGGTCCTGCTGCAGTTTGAGGGCCTATAAGAAGCTTTTTCCCCACAAATCTGGTTCCTAAGGGCAGGTAGGGCAACAGCAGGCTTACTGGCGATCCGGTTTTGGCATTAAGGGGTTAATCGTTTTTATTGCTAGTGGTGCAATCTTACTAATGCTTTAGGTACATACTGTAAAAATTTCGAAAAGTTTGCTGCATTTTTCACTGTTTTGCAAAATTGTGTGCCTTTTTTATCTCTTAAAGGCACAGTAACGTTTTTTTCAAAGTTTTTTTACTTGATTAAAGTGATTTCCAAGCCTGCTTGTTTTTACTACTAGTCTGTTAAATATGTCTGACACCAAGGAAAATCCTTGTTCAATGTGTTTAGAAGCCATAGTGGAACCCCCTCTCAGAATGTGTCCCACTTGTACTGAAATGTCTATACACTTTAAAGAACATATTGTTGCACTTAAAAATGTGGCCCAAGATGATTCTCAGACAGAAGGTAACTAGGTTAGCCCGTCAACGTCTCCCCAAGTGTCACAACCAGTTACGCCCGCTCAAGCGACGCCTAGCACCTCTAGTGCGTCTAACTCTCTTACCTTGCAAGACTTGGCGGCAGTCATGAATAATACCCTCTCAGAGTTCTTATCTAAACTGCCCGTGTTACCTGCAAAGCGTGATAGCTCTGTTTTAAGAACAGATACTGAGCATTCTGATGCTTTAGTAGCCGTATGTGATATACCCTCACAACGCTCTGAAGTTGGGGTGAGGGATGTGCTGTCTGAGGGAGAAATGTCCGAATTAGGAAAGGTTTCTCCTCAGACAGATTCAGATACATTGGCTTTTAAATTTAAACTAGAACACCTCCGCTTATTGCTCAGGGAGGTATTAGTTACTCTGGATGACTGCGACCCTATGGTGGTTCCAGAGAAATTGTGTAAAATGGACAAGTACCTAGAAGTTCCTGTTTACACTGTGTTCCCGGTCCCTAAGAGGCTTGCGGATATCGTTACTAGGGAGTGGGATAGACCAGGTATTCCCTTCGTTCCCCCTACTGTTTTTAAGAAAATGTTCCCCATATCTGACCCCATGCGGTACTCGTGGCAGACGGTCCCTAAGGTAGAGGGGGCTGTTTCTTCACTTGCTAAATGCACAACCATACCAATTGAAGACAGTTGTGCTTTCAAAGACCCTATGGATAAAAAATTAGAGGGTTTACTTAAGAAAATTTTTGTTCAACAAGGTTTTCTCCTCCAACCTATTATGTGCATTGTTCCTGTAACTACTGCAGCTGCTTTCTGGTTCAAGGCGCTGGAAGATGTGCTCCAGACGGAGACCTCATATGAGGACATTATGGACAGAATTAAGGCTCTTAAGCTGGCTAATTCTTTTATCACAGATGCCGCTTTCCAACTAGCTAAGTTAGCGCTATGGCTAAAGTCCTGGTCGGCCGATGTGTCGTCAAAATCCAAACTCTGACCCTCTTCGGGCCTGAATTGAAAGAGATTATTTCAGAAATCACTGGGGGAAAAGGCCATGCTCTCCCTCAGGACAAGTCCTTCAAGATAAAAACAAACAAAATAATTTTCGTTCCTTTCGGAATTTCAGGAGCGGTCTCGCTTCATCCTCCCCTGCTGCAAAGCAAGAGGGTAACACTTCCCAACCCAGGTCAGCCTAGAAACCTTACCAGGGCTGGAACAAGGGTAAACAGGCCAAGAAGCCTGCAGCTACCTCTAAGACAGCATGAAGGGGTAGCCCCAGATCCCGGACCGGATCTAGTAGGGGGCAGACTCTCTCTTCGCTCAGGCCTGGGCAAGAGATGTACTCGATCCCTGGGCCTTAGAGATTGTATCCCAGGGATATCTTCTAGAATTCAAAGACTCCCCTCCAAGGGGAAGGTTCCACATTTCTCGTCTGTCTTCAGACAAGACAAAGAAAGAGGCGTTCTTACGCTGTGTAGAAGACCTACATACAATGGGAGTGATCCACCCAGTTCCAATTGCGGAACAAGGGCTGGGTTTTTACTCAAACCTGTTTGTGGTTCCCAAGAAAGAAGTAACTTTCAGACCAATCCTGGATCTCAAAATTCTAAACAAATTCCTCAGAGTCCCATCATTCAAGATGGAGACCATTCGGACAATCTTACCAATGATCCAGGAGGGTCAATATATGACCACCGTGGATTTAAAGGATGCGTATCTGCACATTCCTATCCACAAAGATCATCACCAGTTTCTCACGTTCGCCTTTCTGGACAAGCATTACCAGTTTGTGGCTCTTCCTTTCGGGTTGGCCACTGCTCCCAGAATTTTCACAAAGGTGCTAGGGTCCCTCCTGGCGGTTCTAAGACCGCGGGGCATAGCAGTGGCGCCTTATCTAGACGACATCTTAATTCAGGCGTCGACTTTCCAAAGAGCCAAGTCTCACACGGAAATTGTATTGGCTTTTCTGAGGTCTCACGGATGGAAGGTGAACATAAAAAAATAATTCTCTCCCCCCTCACAAGAGTTTCCTTCCTAGGAACTCTGATAGACTCGGTAGAAATGAAAATATTTCTGACTGAGGTCAGAAAGTTAAAACTCTTAACCACTTGCCGAGCCCTTCATTCCATTCCTCGGCCATCTGTAGCTCAGTGCATGGAGACAATCGGATTAATGGTAGCGGCAATGGACACCGTCCCTTTTGCACGGATACACCTCAGACCACTGCAACTATGCATGCTCAAACAGTGGAATGGGGATTATGCAGATTTGTCTCCTCAAATACAGCTGGACCAGGGGACCAGATATTCTCTTCTCTGGTGGTTGTCTCAGGATTACCTGTCTCAGGGAATGTGTTTCCGCAGACCAGAGTGGATCATCGTTACAACCAACGCCAGTTTGTTGGGCTGGGGTGCAGTCTGGGACTCCCTGAAAGCTCAGGGCTTATGGTCTCGGGAAGAAGCTCTTCTCCCGATAAACATTTTGGAACTGAGGGCGATATTCAACGCGCTTCAGGCATGGCCTCAGCTAGCCGCGGCCAAATTCATCAGATTTCAGTCGGACAACATCACGACTGTAGATTACGTCAATCATCAAGGGGGAACAAGGAGTTCCCTAGCAATGACGGAAGTAACCAAAATAATCAGGTGGGCGGAGGATCACTCCTGCCATCTCTCAGCAATTCACATCCCAGGAGTAGACAACTGGGATGCAGATTTTCTAAGTCGTCAGAATTTTCACCTGAGGGAGTGGGAACTCCACCCGGAGGTATTTGCCCAGCTGACTCAGCTATGGGGCACTCCAGTATTGGGTCTGATGGCGTCCCGTCAGAACACCAAACTTCCTCTTTACGGGTCCAGGTCCCGGGATCCTCAGGCGGTGCTGATAGATGCTCTAGCAGCGCCTTGGTCCTGCAATCTGGCCTATGTTTTTCCACCGTTTCCTCTCCTCCCTCATCTGGTTGCCAGAATCAAGCAGGAGAGGGTTTCGGTGATTCTGATAGCGCCTGCCACGCAGGACCTGGTATGCAGACCTAGTGGACATGTCATCTCTCCCACCATGGACACTACCAATGTGCAGGACCTTCTAATACAAGGTCCTTTCAAGCATCCAAATCTAATTTCTCTGCGTCTGACTGCTTGGAGATTGAACGCCTAATTCCATCAAAGCGTGGTTTCTCTGAGTCTTTTATTGATACCCTGATTCAGGCTAGAAAGCCTGTCACCAGGAAAATCTACCATAAGATTTGGCTAAAATATCTTTTTTGGTGTGAATCCAAGGGTTACTCATGGAGTACTGTTAGGATTCCCAGGATATTGTCCTTTCTCCAAGAAGGATTGGAGAAAGGATTATCAGCTAGTTCCTTAAAAGGACAGATATCTGCTTTGTCTATTCTTTTACACAAACGTCTGGCAGAGGTACCAGGCGTTCAAGCATTTAGTCAGGCTTTAGTCAGAATCAAGCCTGTTTAGACCTGTGGCTCCGCCATGGAGTCTGAATTTAGTTCTTTCAGTTCTGCAAGGGGTTCCGTTTGAACCTTTACATTCCATAGATATTAAGCTTTTATCTTGGAAAGTTTTGTTTTTGGTAGCTATCTCTTCTGCTCAAAGAGTTTCAGAGTTATCTGCTTTACGGTGTGATTCACCTTACCTGGTTTTCCATGCAGATAAGGTAGTTTTGCGTACCAAACCCGGTTTTCTTCCTAAGGTTGTATCTAATAAGAATATTAACCAGGATATTGTTGTTCCTTCTCTGTGTCCTAATCCTTCTTCGAAGAAGGAACGTCTGTTACACAATCTTGATGTGGTTTGTGCTTTAAAGTTCTATTTACAAGCAACTAAGGATTTCAGACAAACACCTTCATTGTTTATCTATTCTGGTAAGAGGAGAGGTCAGAAGGCGACTGCTACCTCTTTCCTTTTGGCTGAAAAGCATCATCCGTTTGGCCTATGAGACTGCTGGCCAGCAGCCTCCCGAAACAATTACTGCTCATTCTACCAGAGCAGTGGCTTCCACATGGGCTTTTAAAAATGAGGCTTCTGTTGAACAGATTTGTAAGGCAGCGACTTGGTCTTTGCTGCATACTTTTTCCAAATTTTCCAAATTCGATACTTTTGCTTCTTCGGAGGCTATTTTTGGGAGAGAGGTTTTGCAAGCAGTGGTGCCTTCTGTTTAAGGTACCGGTCTTGTTCCCTCCCTTCATCCGTGTCCTAAAGCTTTGGTATTGGTATCCCACAAGTAAAGGATGAATCCGTGGACTCGATAAATCTTACAAGAGAAAACAGAATTTATGCTTACCTGATAAATTACTTTCTCTTGTGGTGTATCCAGTCCACGGCCCGCCCTGGCTATTAAGTCAGGTAGATTTTTTTGTTTAAACTACAGTCACCACTGCACCCTATGGTATCTCCTTTTTCTTCCTAACCTTCGGTCGAATGACTGGGGGGTGGAGCTGTAGGGGGAGCTATATGGACAGCTCTGCTGTGTGCTCTCTTTGCCACTTCCTGTTGGGAAGGAGAATATCCCACAAGTAAAGGATGAATCCGTGGACTCGATACATCACAAGAGAAAGTAATTTATCAGGTAAGCATAAATTCTGTTTTTTCCACTCCCCCTGTACCATGTGACAGCCATCATTTGTGCAGCCACCAATCAGCAGCTCCTTAGCATACCTAGGTAAGCTTTTCAACAAAGCATAGCAAGAGATCAAAACAAATTAGGTAATAGAAGTAAATTGGAAAGTTTATTAAAAACTGTATGCTCTCAATAAACCTTAAAATATAAAATATGGGTTTTATATACTTTTGTTTCCTTCTATCTGTATTCTAGAAATAATGAATCCCTCTTGCATAGGAACTTTTCGATAGTTTTTTTTGAGATACTAAGAAAATTTTCATAGTGTTGCGTTTTGTCCTCTTTAGATTTGATCTGCTATCCTAAAGGCTTTTCTAAAATGAGTTAATTTCCTTCTAAATACAGGGACAGTCCACAGCTGCATTCATTACTTGTGGGAATACAGAACATGGCCATCAGGAGAAGGCAAAGACACCCCAGCCAAAGGCTTAAATACCTCCCCCACTTCCCTCATCCCCCAGTCATTCTTTGCCTTTCGTCACAGGAGGATGGCAGAGAAGTGTCAGAAGATTTCGGAGAAGTCTCTTATGGAGGGTAGTACTTTTCGAATAGGACTGGAGTTTTAAGTGGTCTTGTCAGCCTCTCGGTGAGAGCATTGATGAGTTAGTCTGGAGATGCACGTAGAGTGTCTCTGCGAAGCCATCCAGACCGAGTTTCGCTGCCTGCTTTTCTTCGCTCAAGTCCATGTCAGAGGCGCTGCTACAATCTGTCAAACTTTTTTTGGACCTTGTGTTTAGGGATGGGTGGAGGCTCACTATGGTTCTTTGTCAGTCCTGTAATTGAACAGGCTCCTCAGGAACGAATGTTCCCTACTATCTTTCCTTCTCGAGGATCGGTATCTGAGGAAGCTGATCAGGCGTCCTGGCCTATCTCTGGGTTCCTCTTCCGTTTTCAGGGAGATGCGGCGTAGTGGTTAGAAGGTTGTTCCTTGGATCCCAGGTCAACTTCTGTTTTTTTCTGCCGGAAGGTCCGTCTGGTGTCTGCTGCATCCCTAAGTAGAATGTTTCTCAGGGACCTTCAGTCTGAACCGTTGGATCCTATTCTTTGTGACCATATTACCCGTTATTGGGGATGGTCCGATCCTAACAAAAGCAAGTGGCAGGTGAGACTGATCCCTCAGTTTTTGGCTGCGAGTTAGTGTCATGGTTTTAGGCCTTCGCCTCCATGGATAATGTTGCATGGTGTTGTGGACTCTTATTTCTCTGAGGCGGATGCGAGAGATCGTTTGGGCTTAGTTGAGATTGTTTTCCGAAAGGCTACGTTCCTTTCGTTGGCTTCATAGTTGGTCCCTCGTCATTTATCATAAGTGTTGAGGACCACCCTTGTAGGGAGGAGCTAGTTCCTTTTGGGTCTCTATCGGACATTGGGAGTTTATCGTTATTTTCCCCAGGATCAGCTTGGGAAGGGCCTTCCTAGCGAGCTCCGGCTCGAGCAGTCCTTTTTGGATCAGATGGCTCTTATCCTGATGTGTACCTTCGCTGCATAGCAATGTGGTAGGTTGCGGGTTGAATCCAGCGGCAGTCCTTGATCGTGAGCTTGCAAGCAATTTTCGTTTTCCTTATTGTCCTTCGGTTCCAGAGGATCATTGAACTCTCAGGAATCTCGTTCTTTTTGCTCGGGCACTGACTACAGTCAGGCCGGTATCTTCTGGCTCCTTCTTGGGGTGACATCTGGTTACTTTTTCTAACCGTGCAGGAGTGGTCTTTGAATTTCTCCTTCAATGATCTATTCCGTCTGTAGATTATTTTTCTACATGCCATTGCCCCTATGTTGCAATCTTACAATTCGTATTCCCTTTTATTAGGGCTGTTTTTACGAGTTTGTTAGGGTTTTCTCCCTAACATTATTTTCTATGTTATTTTCTTTTATAAATGGGAAAGGGTTTTACCTCTTAACGGAATCTTGCCTCCGGATGCGTGGTTGACTCAATTTCTTTCATGTAATAGGCAAGAGTCCATGAGCTAGTGACGTCTGGGATATACAATCCTACTAGGAGGGGCAAAGTTTCCCAACTTTTAAAATGCCTATAAATACACCCCTCACCACACCCACAATTCAGTTTTACAAACTTTGCCACCCTATGGAGGTGGAAGGAATGGAATAGGCCTGGTACTTCTTTTATTCCTTCTAGGTTCAAAAATTTGTATCCTTTGCCAGCAGTTAGATTGGAGTTTTGGGGAAAAAAATCCCCAAAGTTGATGGGGCTATTTCTACTCTTGCTAAACGTACTACTATCCCTATTGAAGAGAGTACTTCCTTTATTTAGATAGGAAACTTGAATCTTATCTAAGATTTGTCTAGCATTGTTGGCTTGCTTCATCATGCTAATTATTTTTATCTGTGATGCCATTTTTTATATCAAAATTGATGTTAAATCTATATGTTTAGCTATTTTAGCTAGAAGAGCTTTGTGGCTTAAATCTTGGAATGCTGACATGACTAGATTGCTATCTCTTTCTTTCCAAGGTAACAATTGGTTTGGTTCTCAGTTGGATTTGATTATTTCAACTGTCACTGGGGGGAAGGGAGTTTTTTATCTCAGGATAAGAAGATCTAAGGTTAAATCTAAAGCTTCTAATCGTTTTCGTGCTTTTCGACAGAATAAGGAACAGAAAGCCAATCCTTCCCCCAAAGAATCTGGTTCCAATTGGAAACCTTCAAGTTGGAATAAATCCAAGCCGTTTAAGAAACCAAAGCCAGCCTCCCAAGTCTGCATGAAGGTGCGGCCCTCATTCCAGCTCAGCTGGTGGGGGGGGGGGGGGGGCAGATTAAAAATTTTCCAAAATATCTGGGCAGATTCTGTCCAAAATCATTGGATTCATAGTATTGTCTCTCAAGGGTATCGAATAGGATTCAGAGTAAGACCTCCTGTGAGAAGATTATTTTTTTCTCTCATGCGTCCCAGTAAATCCAGTGAAGGCTCAGGCTTTTCTGACGTGTGTTTCAGATCTAGAGCTTTCATGGGTAATCATACCAGTTCCGTGCCAGGAACAGGGTCTGGGGTTTTATTCAAATCTGTTCATTGTCCCAAAGAAACAAAATTCATTCAGGCCAGTTCTGGATCTGAAAATTTGGAATAGTTTTGTAAGAGTACCAACTTTCAAAATGGTGACTATAAGGACTATATCGGTTTCTGAGATTCTCTTTTCTAGACAAGCATTACCAATTTGCCGCTCTTCCATTTGGCCTAGCAACAGCTCCAAGGATTTTTTCAAAGGTTCTCAGTGCCCTTCTCTCTGTAATCAGAGAACAGGGTATCAACTAGTGTTGTTTCTTCTAAGACATGGTTAATCAATTTACCAAAGAGTTCCTTGATTCCTCAGACAAGGGTCACCTTTTTAGGTTTCCAGAAAGATTCAGTGTCCATGACTGTCTCTAACAGACAATAGACAAATAAAATTGGTTTCAGCTTGTCTGACCCTTTAGTCTCAATCATTCCTTTATGTGCATGGAAGTTTTAGGTCTCATGACTGCAGCATCGGATGCTATCCCCTTTGCTCGTTTTCATGAGACCTCTCCAGCTATGTATGCTGAATCAATGGTGCAGGGATTATACAAGGATATCACAATTAATATCAATCCCTATATTCGACTATCTCTGACTTGGTGCTTAGATCACCATCGTATAGTTCTAGGGGCCTCTTTTGTTCGTCCATCCTGGACTGTGATCACAACAGATGCCAGTCTTTCAGGTTGGGGAGCTGTTTTGAGATTTCCAAACCCCTTGAGCCGTCAGAGATCCCCAGAGGCGAGATTACCAATCAATTTTTTGGAACTCCGTGCGATTCTTGGTGCTCTTCAGATTTGGCCTCTGTTGAAAAGAGAACTGTTCATTTGTTTTCAGACAGATGATATCACTACTGTGGCATATGTCAATCATCAGGGTGGGACTCAGTCCTCAAGCTATGAAAGAGGTATCGCAGATACTTGCTTGGGCGGAATCCAGCTCCTGTCTAATCTCTGCGGTTCATATCCCAGGTATAGAAAATTGGGAAGCGGATTATCTCAGCCGTCAGACTTTACATATGGGGGAGTGGTCCCTCCATCCAGATGTGTTTTCTCAGGTTGTTCAGATGTGGGGTCTTCCAGAAATAGATCTGATGACTTCTCATCTAAACAAGAAACTTCCCAGGTACCTGTCCAGGTCCAGGGATCCTCAGGCGGAAGCAGTGGATGCGTTGACACTTCCTTGGTGTTATCAACCTGCTTATATTTTCCTGCCTCTAGTTAGTCTTCCAAGAGTGATTTCCAAAATCATCATGGAGCAATCGTTTGTGTTGCTGGTAGCTCCAGCATGGCCTCACAGGTTCTGGTATGTGGATCTTGTTCGGATGCCCAGTTACCAACCTTGGCCACTTCCTTTAAGACCGGACCTTCTGTCTCAAGTTCCGTTTTTCCATCAGGATCTCAAATCATTAAAGGGACAGTCAACACCGGAATTTTTGTTGTTTTAAAAGATAGATAATCCCTTTATTACCCATTCCCCAGTTTTGCAAAACCAACACAGTTATAATAATACACTTTTTAGCTCTGTGATTAACTTGTATCTAATCATCTTCTGACAGCCCCCTGATCACATGACATTTTATTTATCTATTGACTTTCATTTTAGCCAATTAGTGCAGTGTCTGCCACAATCCACGGGCGTGCTCACAATGTTATCTATAGGGTTTACCTGAACTAGCTCTCCCCTGCTGTGAAAAGCAAATACAAAGCATGTGATTAGAGGTGGCCTTCAGGGACTTAGAAATTATCATATGAGCCTTCCTAGGTCTAGCTTTCAACTAAGAATACCAAAAGAACAAAGCAAAATTGTTGATCAAAGTAAATTGGAAAGTTGTTTAAAATTACATGCCCTATTTGAAACATGAAAGTTTTTTTTGGACTTGACTGTCCCTTTAAATTTGAAGGTATGGAAATTGAATGCCTAGTGCTTAGTCATAGAAGTTTCTCTGATTCAGTGATTACTATGTTACAGGCTCGTAAATCTGTTTCTAGAAAGATTTATTATCGAGTTTGGAAGACTTATATTTCATGGTGTTCTTCTCATAAATTCTCCTGGCATTCTTTTAGAATTCCTAGAATTTTACAGTTTCCTCAGGATGGTTTGGATAAGGGTTTGTCTGCAAGTTCTTTGAAAGGATAAATCTTTGATCTTTCTGTTTTATTTCACAGAAAGATTGCTAAGCTTCCTGACATTCACTGTTGTGTTCAGGCTTTGGTTAGTATCAAGCCTGTTGTTGTTATTAGTATTATTATTATACTTTATTTATTAAGCGCTAACATATTCTGCAGCGCTGTCCATGGATACAATTCATTTAAATAAAACAATACAAGACTTGTAAGATACAGGACAAAATTTACGAACACATACAGGAGGGATTGAGGGCCCTATTCCCGTGGTTTAGAAGGGTAGGAGGTTGAGAAACAGGTGGTGAGGACTGCAAGATTGAGAAAGATGTTAATACAGAGTTAGTTATTAAATCAATCTCGCCTCCTTGTAGTCTTTGGTTTTGAAGGCTTTACAGGCTCCTCCATTTTAGCCTATGCATTCTTTGGACATTAAACTACTTTCTTGGAAAGTGTTGTTCCTTTTGGCCATCTCTTCTGCTATAAGAGTTTCTGAATTATCTGCTCTCTCTTGTGAATCTCCTTTTTCTGATTTTTTTCATCAGGATAAGGCAGTTTTGCTGACTTTATTTAAATTCTTACCTAAGGTTGTGAATTCTAACATTAATAGAGGAATTGTTGTCCCTTGTGTCCTAATCCTAAGAATTCTTTGGAGAGATCTTTACATTCTTTGGATGTGGTGAGAGCTCTGAAATATGTTAAAGCTACTAAAGATTTCAGGAAGACTTCTAGTCTAATTGCTATCCTGGTTCTAGGAAAAGGTCAGAAGGCTTCTGCTGTTTCCTTGGCATTGTGGTTAAAGCTTTTGATTCTTCAAGCTTATTTGGAGTCAGGTCAAGACCCGCCTCAGAGAATTACAGCTCATCCTACTAGATCAGTCTCTACTTTGTGGTCTTTTAAGAATGAAGCTTTAGTTGATCAGATTTGCAAATCAGCAACTTGGTCTTCTTTGCATACATTTACTAAATTCTACCGTCTTGATGTATTTGCTTCTTCAGAAGCAGTTTTTTGTAGAAAAGTTCTTTACGCAGCTGTTTGAGTTTGATTCTTCTGCTTATGATTTAAGTTTTTCCTTTCATTTATAAGAATAAACTTATATTTTGGGTTGTGGATTAATTTTTTTTCAGCGAAAAATGGCTGTTTTTATTTTATGCCTCCCTCTCTAGTGACTCTTGCATGGAGTTCCACATCTTGGGTATTGTTATCCCATACGTAACTAGCTCATGGACTCTTGCCAATTACATGAAAGAAAACATAATTTCTCCTACATTGGTGTATCCGGTCCACGGCTTCATCCTTACTTGTGGGATATTCTCAATCCCTACAGGAAGTGGCAAAGAGAGCACACAGCAGAGCTGTCCATATAGCTCCCCTCAGGCTCCGCCCCCCCAGTCATTCTCTTTGCTGCTCTAACTAGTAGCATCTCCACGGGGGTGGTAAAGAGTATGTGGTGTTTAGTTGTAGTTTTTTATTCTTCTATCAATTATTTTAAAATAGTGCCGGCTTGTACTATTTACTCTACAGCAGAAAGTGATGAAGATTTCTGCCGAGAGGAATATGATTTTAGCACCAGTAACTAAAATCCATTGCTGTTCCCACGCAGGACTGTTGAAACCAGAGAACTTCAGTTGGGGGGAACAGTTTGCAGGCTTAACTGCTTCAGGTATGATCAGTCATTTTTCTAACAAGACCTAGTAATGCTAGAAGACTGTCAGCAATCCCCTCTGGGATAGGTAAGCCATTTTCTTTCATGTAATTAGCAAGAGTCCATGAGCTAGTGACGTATGGGATATACATTCCTACCAGGAGGGGCAAAGTTTCCCAAACCTCAAAATGCCTATAAATACACCCCTCACCACACCCACAATTCAGTTTTACAAACTTTGCCTCCGATGGAGGTGGTGAAGTAAGTTTGTGCTAGATTCTACGTTGATATGCGCTCCGCAGCAAGTTGGAGCCCGGTTTTCCTCTCAGCGTGCAGTGAATGTCAGAGGGATGTGAGGAGTATTGCCTATTTGAATGCAGTGATCTCCTTCTAAGGGGTCTATTTCATAGGTTCTCTGTTATCGGTCGTAGAGATTCATCTCTTACCTCCCTTTTCAGATCGACGATATACTCTTATATATACCATTACCTCTGCTGATTCTCGTTTCAGTACTTGTTTGGCTATCTACTATATGTAGATGAGTGTCCTGGGGTAAGTAAGTCTTATTTTCTGTGACACTCCTAGCTATGGTTGGGCACTTTGTTTATAAAGTTCTAAATATATGGATTCAAACATTTATTTGCCTTGACTCAGAATGTTCAACTTTCCTTATTTTCAGACAGTCAGTTTCATATTTGGGATAATGCATTTGATTTATTCATTTTTTCTTACCTTAAAATTTGACTTTTTCCCTGTGGGCTGTTAGGCTCGCGGGGGCTGAAAATGCTTCATTTTATTGCGTCATTCTTGGCGCAGACTTTTTTGGCGCAAAAATTCTATTTCCGTTTCCGGCGTCATACGTGTCGCCGGAAGTTGCGTCATTTTTTGACGTTATTTTGCGCCAAAAATGTCGGCGTTCCGGATGTGGCGTCATTTTTGCCGCCAAAAAGCATTTAGGCGCCAAATAATGTGGGCGTCTTATTTGGCGCGAAAAAATATGGGCGTCACTTTTGTCTCCACATTATTTAAGTCTCATTTTTTATTGCTTCTGGTTGCTAGAAGCTTGTTCTTTGGCATTTTTTCCCATTCCTGAAACTGTCATTTAAGGAATTTGATCAATTTTGCTTTATATGTTGTTTTTTCTCTTACATATTGCAAGATGTCTCACGTTGCATCTGAGTCAGAAGATACTACAGGAAAATCGCTGTCAAGTGCTGAATCTACCAAAGCTAAGTATATCTGCTGTAAACTTTTGGTAGCTATTTCTCCAGCTGTTTTTTGTATTGATTGTCATGACAAACTTGTTAAAGCAGATAATATTTCCTTTAGTAAAGTACCATTGCCTGTTGCAGTTCCTTCAACATCTAAGGTGCAGAATGTTCCTGATAATATAAGAGATTTTGTTTCTGAATCCATAAAGAAAGCTATGTCTGTTATTTCTCCTTCTAGTAAACGTAAAAAATCTTTTAAAACTTCTCTCCCTACAGATGAATTTTTAACTGAACATCATCATTCTGATTCTGATGATTCCTCTGGTTCAGAGGATTCTGTCTCAGAGGTTGATGCTGATAAATCTTCATATATTTAAAATGGAATTTATTCGTTCTTTACTTAAAGAAGTCCTAATTGCTTTAGAAATAGAGGTTTCTGGTCCTCTTGATACTAAATCTAAACGTTTAAATAAGGTTTTTAAATCTCCTGTAGTTATTCCAGAAGTTTTTCCTGTCCCTGATGCTATTTCTGCAGTAATTTCCAAAGAATGGGATAATTTGGGTAATTCATTTACTCCTTCTAAACGTTTTAAGCAATTATATCCTGTGCCGTCTGACAGACTAGAATTTTGGGACAAGATCCCTAAAGTTGATGGGGCTATTTCTACCCTTGCTAAACGTACTACTATTCCTACGTCAGATGGTACTTCGTTTAAGGATCCTTTAGATAGGAAAATTGAGTCCTTTCTAAGAAAAGCTTATCTGTGTTCAGGTAATCTTCTTAGACCTGCTATATCTTTGGCTGATGTTGCTGCAGCTTCAACTTTTTGGTTGGAAACTTTAGCGCAACAAGTAACACATCGTGATTCTCATGATATTATTATTCTTCTTCAACATGCTAATAATTTTATCTGTGATGCCATTTTTGATATTATCAGAGTTGATGTCAGGTTTATGTCTCTAGCTATTTTAGCTAGAAGAGCTTTATGGCTTAAAACTTGGAATGCTGATATGGCTTCTAAATCAACTTTACTTTCCATTTCTTTCCAGGGTAACAAATTATTTGGTTCTCAGTTGGATTCCATTATTTCAACTGTTACTGGTGGGAAAGGAACTTTTTTACCACAGGATAAAAAATCTAAAGGTAAAAACAGGGCTAATAATCGTTTTCGTTCCTTTCGTTTCAACAAAGAACAAAAGCCTGATCCTTCATCCTCAGGAGCAGTTTCAGTTTGGAGACCATCTCCAGTTTGGAATAAATCCAAGCCAGCTAGAAAGGCAAAGCCTGCTTCTAAGTCCACATGAAGGTGCGGCCCTCATTCCAGCTCAGCTGGTAGGGGGCAGGTTACGTTTTTTCAAGGAAATTTGGATCAATTCTGTTCACAATCTTTGGATTCAGAGCATTGTTTCAGAAGGGTACAGAATTGGTTTCAAGTTGAGACCTCCTGCAAAGAGATTTTTTCTTTCCCGTGTCCCAGTAAATCCAGTAAAAGCTCAAGCATTTCTGAAATGTGTTTCAGATCTAGAGTTGACTGGAGTAATTATGCCAGTTCCAGTTCCGGAACAGGGGATGGGGTTTTATTCAAATCTCTTCATTGTACCAAAGAAGGAGAATTCTTTCAGACCAGTTCTGGATCTAAAAATATTGAATCGTTATGTAAGGATACCAACGTTCAAGATGGTAACTGTAAGGACTATCTTACCTTTTGTTCAGCAAGGGAATTATATGTCCACAATAGATTTACAGGATGCATATCTGCATATTCCGATTCATCCAGATCATTATCAGTTTCTGAGATTCTCGTTTCTGGACAAGCATTACCAGTTTGTGGCTCTGCCGTTTGGCCTAGCTACAGCTCCAAGAATTTTTACAAAGGTTCTCGGTGCCCTGCTGTCTGTAATCAGAGAACAGGGTATTGTGGTATTTCCTTATTTGGACGATATCTTGGTACTTGCTCAGTCTTTACATTTAGCAGAATCTCATACGAATCGACTTGTGTTGTTTCTTCAAGATCATGGTTGGAGGATCAATTTACCAAAAAGTTCTTTGATTCCTCAGACAAGGGTAACCTTTCTGGGTTTCCAGATGGATTCAGTGTCCATGACTCTGTCTTTAACAGACAAGAGACGTCTAAAGTTGATTACAGCTTGTCGAAACCTTCAGTCACAATCATTCCCTTCGGTAGCCTTATGCATGGAAATTCTAGGTCTTATGACTGCTGCATCGGACGCGATCCCCTTTGCTCGTTTTCACATGCGACCTCTTCAGCTCTGTATGCTGAAGCAATGGTGCAAGGATTACACGAAGATATCTCAATTAATATCTTTAAAACCGATTGTTCGACACTCTCTAACATGGTGGACAGATCACCATCGTTTAATTCAGGGGGCTTCTTTTGTGCTTCCGACCTGGACTGTAATTTCAACAGATGCAAGTCTCACAGGTTGGGGAGCTGTGTGGGGATCTCTGACGGCACAAGGAGTTTGGGAATCTCAGGAGGTGAGATTACCGATCAATATTTTGGAACTCCGTGCAATTTTCAGAGCTCTTCAGTTTTGGCCTCTTCTGAAGAGAGAATCGTTCATTTGTTTTCAGACAGACAATGTCACAACTGTGGCATACATCAATCATCAAGGAGGGACTCAGTCCTCTGGCTATGAAAGAAGTATCTCGAATTTTGGTTTGGGCGGAATCCAGCTCCTGTCTAATCTCTGCGGTTCATATCCCAGGTGTAGACAATTGGGAAGCGGATTATCTCAGTCGCCAAACGTTGCATCCGGGCGAATGGTCTCTTCACCCAGAGGTATTTCTTCAGATTGTTCAAATGTGGGAACTTCCAGAAATAGATCTGATGGCGTCCCATCTAAACAAGAAACTTCCCAGGTATCTGTCCAGATCCCGGGATCCTCAGGCGGAGGCAGTGGATGCATTATCACTTCCTTGGAAGTATCATCCTGCCTATATCTTTCCGCCTCTAGTTCTTCTTCCAAGAGTAATCTCCAAGATTCTGAAGGAATGCTAGTTTGTTCTGCTGGTAGCTCCGGCATGGCCTCACAGGTTTTGGTATGCGGATCTTGTCCGGATGGCCTCTTGCCAACCGTGGACTCTTCCGTTAAGACCAGACCTTCTGTCACAAGGTCCTTTTTTCCATCAGGATCCGAAATCCTTAAATTTAAAGGTATGGAGATTGAACGCTTGATTCTTGGTCAAAGAGGTTTCTCTGACTCTGTGATTAATACTATGTTACAGGCTCGTAAATCTGTATCTCGAGAGATATATTATAGAGTCTGGAAGACTTATATTTCTTGGTGTCTTTCTCATCATTTTTCCTGGCATTCTTTTAGAATACCGAGAATTTTACAGTTCCTTCAGGATGGTTTAGATAAAGGTTTGTCCGCAAGTTCTTTGAAAGGACAAATCTCTGCTCTTTCTGTTCTTTTTCACAGAAAGATTGCTATTCTTCCTGATATTCATTGTTTTGTACAAGCTTTGGTTCGTATAAAACCTGTCATTAAGTCAATTTCTCCTCCTTGGAGTTTGAATTTGGTTCTGGGAGCTCTTCAAGCTCCTCCGTTTGAACCTATGCATTCATTGGACATTAAATTACTTTCTTGGAAAGTTTTGTTCCTTTTGGCAATCTCTTCTGCCAGAAGAGTTTCTGAATTATCTGCTCTTTCTTGTGAGTCTCCTTTTCTGATTTTTCATCAGGATAAGGCGGTGTTGCGAACTTCTTTTGAATTTTTACCTAAAGTTGTGAATTCCAACAACATTAGTAGAGAAATTGTGGTTCCTTCATTATGTCCTAATCCTAAGAATTCTAAGGAGAAATCGTTGCATTCTTTGGATGTTGTTAGAGCTTTGAAATATTATGTTGAAGCTACGAAATCTTTTCGTAAGACTTCTAGTCTATTTGTTATCTTTTCCGGTTCTAGAAAAGGCCAGAAAGCTTCTGCCATTTCTTTGGCATCTTGGTTGAAATCTTTAATTCATCTTGCCTATGTTGAGTCGGGTAAAACTCCGCCTCAGAGAATTACAGCTCATTCTACTAGGTCAGTTTCTACTTCCTGGGCGTTTAGGAATGAAGCTTCGGTTGACCAGATCTGCAAAGCAGCGACTTGGTCCTCTTTGCATACTTTTACTAAATTCTACCATTTTGATGTATTTTCTTCTTCTGAAGCAGTTTTTGGTAGAAAAGTACTTCAGGCAGCGGTTTCAGTTTGAATCTTCTGCTTATGTTTTCTCCAACATAGGTGTGTCCGGTCCACGGCGTCATCCTTACTTGTGGGATATTCTCTTCCCCAACAGGAAATGGCAAAGAGCCCAGCAAAGCTGGTCACATGATCCCTCCTAGGCTCCGCCTACCCCAGTCATTCTCTTTGCCGTTGTACAGGCAACATCTCCACGGAGATGGCTTAGAGTTTTTTAGTGTTTAACTGTAGTTTTTATTATTCAATCAAGAGTTTGTTATTTTGAAATAGTGCTGGTATGTACTATTTACTCAGAAACAGAAAAGAGATGAAGATTTCTGTTTGTATGAGGAAAATGATTTTAGCAACCGTCACTAAAATCCATGGCTGTTCCACACAGGACTGTTGAGAGCAATTAACTTCAGTTGGGGGAACAGTGAGCAGTCTCTTGCTGCTTGAGGTATGACACATTCTAACAAGACGATGTAATGCTGGAAGCTGTCATTTTCCCTCTGGGATCCGGTAAGCCATGTTTATTACGATTGTAAATAAGGGCTTCAAAAAGGGCTTATTAAGACTGTAGACTTTTTTTGGGCTAAATCGATTGATTATTAACACATATTTAGCCTTGAGGAATCATTTTATCTGGGTATTTTGATATAATATCGGCAGGCACTGTTTTAGACACCTTATTCTTTAGGGGCTTTCCCAAAGCATAGGCAGAGCCTCATTTTCGCGCCGGTGTTGCGCACTTGTTTTTGAGAGGCATGGCATGCAGTCGCATGTGAGAGGAGCTCTGATACTTAGAAAAGACTTTCTGAAGGCGTCATTTGGTATCGTATTCCCCTTGGGGCTTGGTTGGGTCTCAGCAAAGCAGATACCAGGGACTGTAAAGGGGTTAAAGTTCTAAACGGCTCCGGTTCCGTTATTTTAAGGGTTAAAGCTTCCAAATTTGGTGTGCAATACTTTTAAGGCTTTAAGACACTGTGGTGAAAATTTGGTGAATTTTGAACAATTCCTTCATGTTTTTTCGCATTTGCAGTAATAAAGTGTGTTCAGTTTAAAATTTAAAGTGACAGTAACGGTTTTATTTTAAAACGTTTTTTGTACTTGTTATCAAGTTTATGCCTGTTTAACATGTCTGAACTACCAGATAGACTGTGTTCTGAATGTGGGGAAGCCAGAATTCCTATTCATTTAAATAAATGTGATTTATGTGACAATGACAATGATGCCCAAGATGATTCCTCAAGTGAGGGGAGTAAGCATGGTACTGCATCATTCCCTCCTTCGTCTACACGAGTCTTGCCCACTCAGGAGGCCCCTAGTACATCTAGCGCGCCAATACTCCTTACTATGCAACAATTAACGGCTGTAATGGATAATTCTGTCAAAAACATTTTAGCCAAAATGAACACTTATCAGCGTAAGCGCGACTGCTCTGTTTTAGATACTGAAGAGCATGACGACGCTGATATTAATATTTCTGAAGGGCCCCTAACTCAGTCTGATGGGGCCAGGGAGGTTTTGTCTGAGGGAGAAATTACTGATTCAGGGAACATTTCTCAACAAGCTGAACCTGATGTGATTGCATTTAAATTTAAGTTGGAACATCTCCGCATTCTGCTTAAGGAGGTATTATCCACTCTGGATGATTGTGACAAGTTGGTCATCCCAGAGAAACTATGTAAAATGGACAAGTTCCTAGAGGTGCCGGGGCTCCCAGAAGCTTTTCCTATACCCAAGCGGGTGGCGGACATTGTTAATAAAGAATGGGAAAGGCCCGGTATTCCTTTCGTCCCTCCCCCCATATTTAAAAAATTGTTTCCTATGGTCGACCCCAGAAAGGACTTATGGCAGACAGTCCCCAAGGTCGAGGGAGCGGTTTCCACTTTAAACAAACGCACCACTATACCCATAGAGGATAGTTGTGCTTTCAAAGATCCTATGGATAAAAAATTAGAAGGTTTGCTTAAAAAGATGTTTGTTCAGCAGGGTTACCTTCTACAACCAGTTTCATGCATTGTCCCTGTCGCTACAGCCGCATGTTTCTGGTTCGATGAGCTGATAAAGGCGGTCGACAGTGATTCTCCTCCTTATGAGGAGATTATGGACAGAATCAATGCTCTCAAATTGGCTAATTCTTTCACCCTAGACGCCACTTTGCAATTGGCTAGGTTAGCGGCTAAGAATTCTGGGTTTGCTATTGTGGCGCGCAGAGCGCTTTGGTTGAAATCTTGGTCGGCTGATGCGTCTTCCAAGAACAAGCTACTTAACATTCCTTTCAAGGGGAAAACGCTGTTTGGCCCTGACTTGAAAGAGATTATCTCGGATATCACTGGGGGTAAGGGCCACGCCCTTCCTCAGGATCGGCCTTTCAAGGCAAAAAATAAACCTAATTTTCGTCCCTTTCGTAGAAACGGACCAGCCCAAAGTGCTACGTCCTCTAAGCAAGAGGGTAATACTTCTCAAGCCAAGCCAGCTTGGAGACCAATGCAAGGCTGGAACAAGGGAAAGCAGGCCAAGAAACCTGCCACTGCTACCAAGACAGCATGAAATGTTGGCCCCCGATCCGGGACCGGATCTGGTGGGGGGCAGACTCTCTCTCTTCGCTCAGGCTTGGGCAAGAGATGTTCTGGATCCTTGGGCGCTAGAAATAGTCTCCCAAGGTTATCTTCTGGAATTCAAGGGACTTCCCCCAAGGGGGAGGTTCCACAGGTCTCAGTTGTCTTCAGACCACATAAAAAGACAGGCATTCTTACATTGTGTAGAAGACCTGTTAAAAATGGGAGTGATTCATCCCGTTCCATTAAGAGAACAAGGGATGGGGTTCTACTCCAATCTGTTTATAGTTCCCAAAAAAGAGGGAACGTTCAGACCAATCTTAGATCTCAAGATCTTAAACAAGTTTCTCAAGGTTCCATCGTTCAAGATGGAAACCATTCGAACTATTCTTCCTTCCATCCAGGAAGGTCAATTCATGACCACGGTGGATTTAAAGGATGCGTATCTACATATTCCTATCCACAAGGAACATCATCGGTTCCTGAGGTTCGCCTTCCTGGACAAACATTACCAGTTTGTGGCGCTTCCTTTCGGATTAGCCACTGCTCCAAGGATTTTCACAAAGGTACTAGGGTCCCTTCTAGCTGTGCTAAGACCAAGGGGCATTGCTGTAGTACCTTACTTGGACGACATTCTGATTCAAGCGTCGTCCCTTCCTCAAGCAAAGGCTCACACGGACATTGTCCTGGCCTTTCTCAGATCTCACGGATGGAAAGTGAATGTGGAAAAGAGTTCTCTATCTCCGTCAACAAGGGTTCCCTTCTTGGGAACAATAATAGACTCCTTAGAAATGAGGATTTTTCTGACAGAGGCCAGAAAAACAAAACTTCTAGACTCTTGTCGGATACTCCATTCCGTTCCTCTTCCTTCCATAGCTCAGTGCATGGAAGTGATCGGGTTGATGGTAGCGGCAATGGACATAGTTCCTTTTGCACGCATTCATCTAAGACCATTACAACTGTGCATGCTCAGTCAGTGGAATGGGGACTATACAGACTTGTCTCCGAAGATACAAGTAAATCAGAGGACCAGAGACTCACTCCGTTGGTGGCTGTCCCTGGACAACCTGTCACGAGGGATGACATTCCGCAGACCAGAGTGGGTCATTGTCACGACCGACGCCAGTCTGATGGGCTGGGGCGCGGTCTGGGGATCCCTGAAAGCTCAGGGTCTTTGGTCTCGGGAAGAATCTCTTCTACCGATAAATATTCTGGAACTGAGAGCGATATTCAATGCTCTCAAGGCTTGGCCTCAGCTAGCGAGGGCCAAGTTCATACGGTTTCAATCAGACAACATGACAACTGTTGCGTACATCAACCATCAGGGGGGAACAAGGAGTTCCCTGGCGATGGAAGAAGTGACCAAAATCATTCTATGGGCGGAGTCTCACTCCTGCCACCTGTCTGCTATCCACATCCCAGGAGTGGAAAATTGGGAAGCGGATTTTCTGAGTCGTCAGACATTGCATCCGGGGGAGTGGGAACTCCATCCGGAAATCTTTGCCCAAGTCACTCAGCTGTGGGGCATTCCAGACATGGATCTGATGGCCTCTCGTCAGAACTTCAAAGTTCCTTGCTACGGGTCCAGATCCAGGGATCCCAAGGCGGCTCTAGTGGATGCACTAGTAGCACCTTGGACCTTCAAACTAGCTTATGTGTTCCCGCCGTTTCCTCTCATCCCCAGGCTGGTAGCCAGGATCAATCAGGAGAGGGCGTCGGTGATCTTGATAGCTCCTGCGTGGCCACGCAGGACTTGGTACGCAGATCTGGTGAATATGTCATCGGCTCCTCCTTGGAAGCTACCTTTGAGACGAGACCTTCTTGTTCAGGGTCCGTTCGAACATCCGAATCTGGTTTCACTCCAGCTGACTGCTTGGAGATTGAACGCTTGATCTTATCGAAGCGAGGATTCTCAGATTCTGTTATCGATACTCTTGTTCAGGCCAGAAAGCCTGTAACTAGAAAGATTTACCACAAAATTTGGAAAAAATATATCTGTTGGTGTGAATCTAAAGGATTCCCTTGGGACAAGGTTAGGATTCCTAGGATTCTATCCTTCCTTCAAGAAGGATTGGAAAAAGGATTATCTGCAAGTTCCCTGAAGGGACAGATTTCTGCCTTGTCTGTGTTACTTCACAAAAAGCTGGCCGCTGTGCCAGATGTTCAAGCCTTTGTTCAGGCTCTGGTTAGAATCAAGCCTGTTTACAAACCTTTGACTCCTCCTTGGAGTCTCAATTTAGTTCTTTCAGTTCTTCAGGGGGTTCCGTTTGAACCCTTGCATTCCGTTGATATTAAGTTATTATCTTGGAAAGTTTTGTTTTTAGTTGCAATTTCTTCTGCTAGAAGAGTTTCAGAATTATCTGCTCTGCAGTGTTCTCCTCCTTATCTGGGTTTCCATGCAGATAAGGTGGTTTTACGTACTAAACCTGGTTTTCTTCCAAAAGTTGTTTCTAACAAAAACATTAACCAGGAGATTATCGTACCTTCTCTGTGTCCGAAACCAGTTTCAAAGAAGGAACGTTTGTTGCACAATTTGGATGTTGTTCGCGCTCTAAAATTCTATTTAGATGCTACAAAGGATTTTAGACAAACATCTTCCTTGTTTGTTGTTTATTCCGGTAAAAGGAGAGGTCAAAAAGCAACTTCTACCTCTCTCTCTTTTTGGATTAAAAGCATCATCAGATTGGCTTACGAGACTGCCGGACGGCAGCCTCCCGAAAGAATCACAGCTCATTCCACTAGGGCTGTGGCTTCCACATGGGCCTTCAAGAACGAGGCTTCTGTTGATCAGATATGTAGGGCAGCGACTTGGTCTTCACTGCACACTTTTACCAAATTTTACAAGTTTGATACTTTTGCTTCTTCTGAGGCTATTTTTGGGAGAAAGGTTTTGCAAGCCGTGGTGCCTTCCATTTAGGTGACCTGATTTGCTCCCTCCCTTCATCCGTGTCCTAAAGCTTTGGTATTGGTTCCCACAAGTAAGGATGACGCCGTGGACCAGACACACCTATGTTGGAGAAAACAGAATTTATGTTTACCTGATAAATTACTTTCTCCAACGGTGTGTCCGGTCCACGGCCCGCCCTGGTTTTTTTAATCAGGTCTGATGATTTATTTTCTTTAACTACAGTCACCACGGTACCATATGGTTTCTCCTATGCAAATATTCCTCCTTAACGTCGGTCGAATGACTGGGGTAGGCGGAGCCTAGGAGGGATCATGTGACCAGCTTTGCTGGGCTCTTTGCCATTTCCTGTTGGGGAAGAGAATATCCCACAAGTAAGGATGACGCCGTGGACCGGACACACCGTTGGAGAAAGTAATTTATCAGGTAAACATAAATTCTGTTTTTCGTTAAACTTTATTTTGGGTGTGGATTATTTTCAGCAGGAATTGGCTGTCTTTATTTTATCCCTCCCTCTCTAGTGACTCTTGTTTGGAAAGATCCACTTCTTGGGTAGTCATTATCCCATACGTCACTAGCTCATGGACTCTTGCTAATTACATGAAAGAAAACATAATTTATGTAAGAACTTACCTGATAAATTCATTTCTTTCATATTAGCAAGAGTCCATGAGGCCCGCCCTTTTTTTGTGGTGGTTATGATTTTGTATAAAGCACAATTATTCCAATTCCTTATTTTATATGCTTTCGCACTTTTTTTATCACCCCACTTCTTGGCTATTCGTTAAACTGAATTGTGGGTGTGGTGAGGGGTGTATTTATAGGCATTTTGAGGTTTGGGAAACTTTGCCCCTCCTGGTAGGAATGTATATCCCATACGTCACTAGCTCATGGACTCTTGCTAATATGAAAGAAATTAATTTATCAGGTAAGTTCTTACATAAATTATGTTTTTCTTAGACTTTGTATAAAATTATGGCTTATATTAAGGGCTCTATGCTGGTTGACACTATTGTGGGCTAAATCGATTGCTTTTTAGCATGTTTTTCACTATAATTAAGGTGTTTTTTCAGACTTCAAAACACTTTGGGGGTTTAATTTGCACCTGGCACTTATTTGGACACCTATTCTAGTCAGAAAGGCCCCTCCACTCTGGAATGAAGAGGGAGGAGGCCTCATTTTCAGGCCTCAATTGCACAGTTGTTTTGCTTAGGCAGTTCATGCAGCTTCACGTGGGGAGTCCAGAGGCATCAGGAAAGACTCCAGAGAGGCTTATTTCCTACTAAAATAATCCCTAAGGAAGCTAAAGGCCACAGTGGAAAGCTGTGGCATAGTACTGTAGTGTTTTTAACAGGTTAATTGCTGTTATTAGCTCCGGTTTGGGCATTAAGGGGTTAATTGGTTTGAAAATTTGTGTGCAATCATTTCAAAGCATTAAGACACTGTAGTGAAAATTTCATTAAAATCGGATGTTTATTTGATGGTTTTTTGATGTTTTAGTAATAAAGTGTGCACTTTTATTATTTAAAGACACAGTAACGTTTTTGTCAAAAATAATTTTTATTGCATTGAAGATCTGTTTAAGTCTGTCAAACAAGTCTGACCCTTCAGATAACCTATGTTCTGTATGTTCAAAGGCCAAGGTGGTTCCCCCATTAAATTTATGTGTGAAGTGTGCCATAGCGTCCAAACAGCTTAAGGACCGTACAATCACACTTAAAGATATAGCCCAAGATGATTCTTTAGCTGAAGGTAGTGAGGATAGCTCACTATCCTCTCCTTCTGTGTCAACACCAGCTATGCCCGCGCAAGCGATGCCCAGTACATCTAGCGCGCCAATTGCTATTACTATGCAACAGTTGGCAGCAGTAATGGCTAATTCTCTCGCAGCATTTTTATCCAAACTGCCAGCTTTTTCTAGGAAGCGTGATTGCTCAGTTTTAAATACAGAAAATGAGCAAGCAGACGCAGAGGATAATTTATCTGTATTGCCCTCACATCAATTTGACTTGGCGGTGAGGGAGGGCCTGTCTGAGGGAGAAATTTCTAACACAGGAAAAGTTTCTCAGCAGGCAGAGCCTGATACCATAGCATTTAAATTTAAGCTTGAACACCTCCACGCTCTACTTAAGGAGGTCCTAGCTACTCTTGATGATTGTGACCCTTTGGTGGTCCCAGAAAAATTGTGTAAAATGGATAAATTCTTAGAGGTCCCAGTACACACTGATGCGTTTCCGATACCTAAGAGGGTGGCGGATATAGTGAATAAGGAGTGGGAGAAGCCAGGTGTACCTTTTTGTTCCCCCTCCTATATTTAAGAAAATGTTCCCCATTGTTGACCCCAGAAGGGACGCGTGGCAGGCGGTCCCTAAGGTAGAGGGGGCAGTTTCAACGCTAGCTAAGCTCACAACTATACCAATAGAAGACAGTTGCGCTTTCAAAGATCCTATGGATAAAAAATTAGAAGGTTTACTTAAGAAAATATTTGTTCAGCAAGGTTTTCTTCTTCAACCAATTTCTTGCATTATTCCTGTAACCACTGCAGCTGCTTTTTGGTTTGAGGAATTAGAAAACTCGCTCCAGAAGGAGACTTCTTATGATGAAGTCATGGATAGAATTCACGCCCTGAAGTTGGCTAATTCTTTCATTACAGATGCCGCTTTTCAGTTAGCTAAATTAGCGGCGAAAAATTCTGGTTTCGCAATAGTGGCGGGTAGGGCGCTTTGGCTAAAATCGTGGTCGGCGGATGTGTCGTCCAAAACAAAATTGCTTAATATTCCTTTCAAGGGTAAGACCCTATTCGGGCCAGAGTTGAAAGAAATTATTTCAGATATCACTGGGGGAAAGGGCCATGCCCTTCCACAGGATAGACCTTTCAAAGCTAAAAATAAGTCTAATTTTCGTTCCTTTCGCAATTTCAGGAACGGACCGGCTTCTAAATCTACAGCCACTAGGCAAGAAGGTAACGCACCCCAGCCCAAACCAGCATGGAAACCATTGCAAGGCTGGAACAAGGGTAAACAGGCCAAAAAGCCTGCTGCTGCTACCAAGACAGCATGAAGGGGTTGCCAGTCCAGAACAAGGACTGGGATTTTACTCAAACCTGTTTGTAGTTCCCAAAAAGGAAGGAACTTTAAGGCCAATTCTGGACTTAAAAATTCTAAACAAATTCCTCAGAGTTCCATCATTCAAAATGGAAACCATTCGGACAATTTTACCAATGATCCAGGAGGGTCAATATATGACTACCGTGGACTTAAAGGATGCGTACCTGCATATTCCTATCCACAAAGATCACCATCAGTTTCTGAGCATACAAAGAGAGAAGCGCTCTACCAGGAACGAACAGCTCAGTGGCTTGTTCTATGGCGATTTACCACCCGGAAGCAGCCTCTTTTAGACCAGTGTGCTTTTCACAGAAGAAAACTTTCCTGAAGTATATCAGTCTGATCCCGCCAAGTAAGGTCAGTGCAGCCCCGAAATACCAAGCAATTCTCCTCTGAACAAGGAACATGACAACCCCAGACGATCGTTTCGGCCTCCTATGGGCCTCGTCAGTGAGGTGCAGCCACATTCCTCTAAGCACACTGGGCAAGGAGTCCACGTCTGGTTTCCCCCATCACCCATAGGGAGACTTCCCCAGGGTCATAATAATTTGCATACAAAGAGAGAAGCGCTCTACCAGGAACGAACAACAGCTCAGTGGCTTCTTCTATGGCGATTTACCACCCGGAAGCAGCCTCTTTTAGACCAGTGTGCTTTTCACAGAAGAAAACTTTCCTGAAGTATATCAGTCTAATCCCGCCAAGTAAGGTCAGTCCAGCCCCGAAATACCAGGCAATTCTCCTCTGAACAAGGAACATGACAACCCCAGACGATCGTTTCGGCCTCCTATGGGCCTCGTCAGTGAGGTGCAGCCACATTCCTCTAAGCACACTGGGCAAGGAGTCCACGTCTGGTTTCCCCCATCACCCATAGGGAGACTTCCCCAGGGTCATAATAATTTCTGAGGTTCGCCTTTCTGGACAAGCATTACCAGTTTGTGGCTCTTCCCTTCGGATTGGCCACTGCTCCCAGAATTTTCACAAAGGTGCTAGGGTCCCTTCTAGCGGTGCTAAGGTCAAGGGGCATTGCAGTAACACCTTACCTAGACGACATTTTTATACAGGCGTCGTCCTTTCACAAAGCAAGGGCTCATACGGACATTGTTGTAGCCTTTCTAAGGTCTCACGGGTGGAAGGTGAACATAGAAAAAAGTTCTCTGTCCCCGTTTACAAGGGTTCCCTTCCTGGGAACAATAATAGACTCGGTAGAAATGAAAATCTTTCTGACAGAGGTCAGGAAATTAAAACTTTTGAACACTTGTCGAGTTCTTCAATCCATTCCTCAACCCTCCATAGCTAAGTGCATGGAGGTAATAGGACTAATGGTTGCGGCAATGGACGTGGTTCCTTTTGCTTGAATTCATTTTAGACCATTGCAACTGTGCATGCTCAAACAATGGAATGGGGATTATGCAGATTTGTCTCCCCAGATTCAGATGGACCAGCAAACCAGAGACTCACTCCTCTGGTGGTTGTCTCAGGATCACCTGTCTCAGGGAATGAGTTTCTGAAGACTGGAGTGGATCATTGTCACGACCGACGCCAGCCTCTTTGGCTGGGGCGCGGTCTGGAAGTCCCTGAAGGCTCAGGGTCTATGGTCTCAGGAAGAATCTCTTCTCCCGATAAACATTTTGGAATTGAGAGCGATATTCAATGCCCTCCAGGCATGGCCTCAACTAGCAGAGGCCAAATTCATCAGATTTCAGTCGGACAACATGACTGTAGCGTACATCAATCATCAGGGGGGAACAAAGAGTTCCCTGGCGATGAGGGAGGTATCCAAGATCATCAAATGGGCAGAGGATCACTCCTGCCATCTATCAGCAATTCACATCCCAGGAGTGGACAACTGGGAAGCGGATTATCTGAGTCGTCAGACTTTCCATCCGGGGGAGTGGGAACTCCACCCGGAGGTTTTTGCTCAGCTGACCCAGCTATGGGGCATTCCAGATCTGGATCTGATGGCGTCACGTCAGAACTCCAAAGTTACACGTTACGGGTCCAGGTCCAGGGATCCCAAGGTGACATTGGTAGATGCCTTAGTAGCGCCTTGGTCGTTCAATCTAGCTTATGTCTTTCCACCGTTTCCCCTTCTCCCCCGGCTAGTAGCCAGGATCAAACAGGAGAAGGCTTCGGTAATTCTGATAGCTTCTGTGTGGCCACGCAGGACTTGGTATGCAGACCTGGTGAATATGTCATCGGTTCCACCATGGAAGCTGCCGTTGAGGCAGGACCTTCTAATTCAAGGTCCATTCGAACATCCAAACCTAGTTTCTCTGCAACTGACTGCTTGGAGATTGAACGCTTGATTCTAGCTAAGCGTGGGTTTTCGGAATCGGTTATAGATACTCTGATCCAGGCTAGAAAGCCTATCACCAGGAAAATTTACCATAAGATATGGCGGAAATATCTTTGCTGGTGCGAATCCAAGGGTTACTCATGGAGTAAGATTAGGATTCCAAGGATACTATCTTTTCTCCAAGAAGGATTGGAGAAAGGTCTGTCAGCTAGTTCTTTAAAGGGACAGATATCTGCTCTGTCTGTTTTGTTACACAAGCGTCTGGCAGCCATGCCAGATATTCAGGCGTTTGTACAGGCTTTAGTCAGAATCAAGCCTGTCTACAGACCTGTGGCTCCTCCATGGAGTCTAAATTTAGTTTTTTCAGTTCTTCAAGGGGTTCCGTTTAAACCTCTACATTCCATAGATATTAAGTTACTATCTTGGAAAGTTTTGTTATTAATAGCTATTTCTTCTGCTAGAAGAGTTTCTGAATTGTCTGCTTTGCAGTGTAATTCACCCTATCTGGTGTTTCATACAGATAAGGTCGTTTTACGTACCAAACCTGGTTTTCTTCCAAAAGTGGTTTCCAATAAGAATATCAACCAGGAAATAGTTGTTCCTTCTCTGTGTCCTAATCCAGTTTCTAACAAGGAACGTCTGTTACACAATCTTGATGTGGCTGAAAAGCATCATCCGGTTGGCTTATGAGACTGCTGGAAGGCAGCCTCCTGAACGAATTACAGCTCACTCTACTAGAGCTGTGGCTTCCACATGGGCTTTCAAGAATGAGACTTCTGTTGAACAGATTTGTAAGGCAGCGACTTGGTCTTCACTGCATACGTTTGCCAAATTTTACAAATTCGATACTTTTGCTTCTTCGGAGGCTATTTTTGGGAGAGAGGTTTTGCAAGCAGTGGTCCCTTCCGTTTAGGTTACCTGACTTGTTCCCTCCCTTCATCCGTGTCCTAAAGCTTTGGTATTGGTTCCCACAAGTAAGGATGAAGCCGTGGACCGGATACACCAATGTAGGAGAAAACAGAATTTATGTTTACCTGATAAATTTCTTTCTCCTACGGTGTATCCGGTCCATGGCCCGCCCTGGCATTTTGGTCAGGTTTAAATTTATTTTTTTTGTAAACTAGTCACCACTGCACCCTATGGTTCTCATTTTTCTCCTAACCGTCGGTCGAATGACTGGGGGGGCGGAGCCTGAGGGGAGCTATATGGACAGCTCTGCTGTGTGCTCTCTTTGCCACTTCCTGTAGGGATTGAGAATATCCCACAACTAAGGATGAAGCTGTGGACCGGATACACCATAGGAGAAAGAAATTTATCAGGTAAACATAAATTCTGTTTTATGTAAGAACTTAACTGATAAATTAATTTCTTTCATATTGGCAATAGTCCATGAGGTCCACCCCTTTTTATGGTGGTTATATTTTTGTATAAAGCACAATTATTTCCAAATGCTTTTTACTATTTTCTTTTTCACCCCACTACTTGGCTATTCGTTAAACTGAATTGTGGGTGTGGTGAGGGGTGTGGTGAGGGGTGTATTTATAGGCATTTTGAGGTTTGAGAAACTTTGCCCCTCCTGGTAGGATTGTATATCCCATATGTCACTAGCTCATGGACTCTTGCCAATATGAAAGAAATGAATTTATCAGGTAAGTTCTTGCATAAATGGTTTTTTCAATCAGGATCTCAAATCATTAAATTTGAAGGTATGGAAATTGAACGCTTAGTCATAGAGGTTTCTCTGACTCAGTGATTGATACTATGTTACATGTTCGTAAATCTGTCTCTAGGAAGATTTATTATCGAGTCTGGAAGACTTATTTTTCATGGTGTTCTTCTCATAAATTCTCCTGGCATTCTTTTAGAATTTTACATTTTCTTCAGGATGGTTTGGATAAAGGTTTGTCTGCAAGTTCCCTGAAAGGACAAATCTCTGCTCTTTCTGTTTTGTTTCATAGAAAGATTGCTAAGCTTCCTGATATTCACTGTTTTATACAGGCTTTGGTCCGTATCAAGCTTGTCATTTAAATTAATTTCTCCTCCTTGGAGTCTTAATTTGATTTTGAAGGCTTTACATGCTCCTCCTTTTGAGCCTATGCATTCCTTGGATATTAAGCTACTTTCTTGGAAAGTGTTGTTCCTTTTGGCCATCTCTTCTGCTAGAAGAGTTTCAGAATTATCTCCTCTTGTGAGTCTCCTTTTCTGATTTTTTTTTTTTTTTATCAGGATAAGGCAGTTTTGCGGACTTCATTTAAGTTTCTATTTAAGGTTGTGAATTCTAACAACATTAATAAGGAAAACGTTGTTCCCTCTTTGTGTCCTAATCCTAAGATTTCTTTGGAGAGATCCTTACATTCTCTTGATGTTGTAAGAGCTCTGAAATATGTGGACGCTACTAAAGATTTCAGGAAGACTTCTAGTCTATTTGTTGTCTTTTCTGGTTCTAGGAAAGGTCAGAAAGCTTCTCCCATTTCCTTGGCATCTTGGTTAAAGCTTTTGATTCATCAGGCTTATTTGGAGTCAGGTCAGGCCCCGCCTCAGAGAATCACAGCTTATTCTACTAGATCAGTCTCCACTTCATGAATGACGCTTCAGTTGATCAAATTTGCAAAGCAGCAACTTGGTCTTCTTTGCACACTTACTAAATTCTACCGTTTTGATGTATTTGCCTCTTCGGAAGCAGTTTTTGGTAGAAAAGTTCTTCAGGAAGCCGTTTCAGTTTGATTCCTCTGCTTATGTTTTTTTAAGTTTTTTTTTTTTTTCTTTTCATTTATGAGAAAAACCTATTTTTGGGTGTGGATTTTATTTTTTCAGCGGAAAATGGCTGTTTATATTTTTGTCTCTCCCTCTCTAGTGACTCTTCTGTGGAGTTACACATCTTGGGTAATGCTATCCCATACCTCACTAGCTCATGGACTCTTGCCAATTAAATGAAAGAAAACATGATTTATGTAAGAACTTACCTGATAAATTCATTTCTTTCTTATTGGCAAGAGTCCTTGAGGCCCACCCTTTTTATGGTTGTTATGATTTTTTGTATAAAGCACAATTTCCAGTTCCCTTTTTTTTTATACTTTTTTTATTCCTTTTTCCATCACCCCACTACTTGGCTATTCGTTAAACTGAATTGTGGGTGAGGTGAGGGGTGTATTTATAGGCATTTTGAGGTTTGGGAAACTTTGCCCCTCCTGGTAGGATTGTATATCCCATACTAGCTCATGGACTCTTGGCAATATGAAATAAATTAATTTATCAGGCAAGTTCTTACATAAATTGTTTTTTTTTTGTTAATGGAGGATTTTTTTTATTTTTTTTCACTTGGCCTGGGAATCAGTGGGTTACTAGCCTCCTCAGAGGGTATGGCTCAGTTCAGGAGCAGTGACGTCTCCTGGGAGTTGGGCATGAGGTCTTTATGGTTCTGAGTGTTGGGCAGCTTCTGTTGAATCAGCATTGGGAGAATTGGTTGGCTGCAGACTGTGGTGCCCTCAGATTTGGGCCGCCTCCTCTCTTGCCCTCCCGTTTGCATTCAGTGTCCTCTGTAGCTTTGGTATTCCCACAAGTATTGAATGCAGCTGTGGACTCTCCCTGTATTTAGAAAGAAAACATAAATTATGACTTAACAGATCATTTGCTTTCTTTCGATACAGGGAGTGTACACAGCTTCCGCCCGTGTTCTCCAATGGGCGGCCTTGAATTTATTTTGTTTTATTCTGGCACCTTTTTCACCCAGTAGTTTCTCCTAGTGTTGCTTGTTCCCTCGGCAGAATGACTGGGGGATGAGGGAAGTGGGGAGGTATTTAAGCCTTTGGCTTGGGTGTTTTTGCCTCCTCCTGGTGGCCATGTTCTGTATTCCCACAAGTAATAAATGCAGCTGTGGACTCTCCCTGTATCGAAGGAAAGGAAATTATCTGGTAAGTCATAATTTGTTTAAGGGCCATCCATTTTTGGGTTCTCAGTCTCCCTAGTTTCTCTTTGCAAAGTCCCACTGGAGCAGTTCTACAAGATGGCCACTTGGCTTACCTTATGTACTTTTACTAGGCTAGTTTAATGTTTTTGCAACTGTGCTGGCAGTATTTGTTTTTTGTCAGCTCTTCCTCAGACCTAGGTAGAAAGATTTTTCTACCCATCCTGCTTTCATATATAAAGCTTAAAGCTTTGCTACTCAGCCACTGGTAATATGGTTAAGTGTGTTTCTGTCCCCCAATGTAAGTGGAGAGTTCCCTATCCTAGTTGTAATAAATTATAGGCATTATAGCACAATATAAATAAACCATCAGAAAATAACTCACAATTTTCACAATTCTTTTCTCATTTCTTTTCCCAGGTATTCTTGGATCACCTTCTCAAGAGGATCTGAACTGTATAATCAATTTGAAAGCTAGAAATTACTTGCTTTCTCTCCCACACAAAAATAAGGTGCCATGGAACAGACTTTTCCCAAATGCAGATCCTAAGGGTAATGCTTTTTGTCCTGGATTTTTATAGTTTGTGCTGATTTTTCTTGTAACATTTAACCCCTTTAGCCATTTGGACATAGCTACTATGTCTCAGAATACTTTGCCTAGCGGTACCCTCTGTACATAGTACCTACGTCCAACTTTCTGAGATTTTTTTTGTCTGTATTGACTTGCAGTGATGCCATGGGTGATGTGGGAGGGAAGGAGGGAGGCGGGCAATGCATCGCATAAGGGTTCCCTATGTTACTGAAAAAACTTGTGAGGAAGGGGATTGTGATGTGCCGCTTCGCTACAGAAATGGGTGTGGGAGGGCGGTTCTATTAACAATTGCTTGAGGGTAGGAGGAGGGGAATCGCTATACTACAGGTTTTTTGTTTTTTTCTCTTTCCTACGATAGTGAGATTCCACGGCGTCATTCCTTATTGTTGGGAAATACATTACCTGGCCACCAGGAGGAGGCAAAGACACCCCAGCCAAAGGCTTAAATATCCCTCCCACTTTCTCATTACCCCAGTCATTCTTTGCCTTTCGCCACATTAGAAAGTGGCAGAAGATTCCGGAGAGTCCTGAAAAGGGGTATCTGCCCTTTGAGATAGGACTGGAGTTTTATGTAGTCATGTCAACCTCTCAGTGAGTATTAATGAGTTAGTCTGGAGATGCAGGGAAAGTTTTTCTGCGAAACCATCCAGACTACTGCTAACAGCTCCTAAGCAATCAGTGTTGACGAGTTTCACTGCATGCTTTCTCTCACTCAAGTCCATGTCAGGAGCGCTGCTTTAAGACTGTCACACTTGAGAGGCTGTGTTCTGTTCCACAGCATGGATCCTGGAGGTAAGATTATTTAAATCTTTACACATAAAACACTATAACAGGGTCACGGTGTGGCTCCTTTATACCTTGATAGGATCCAGGGTTAATATCCTCTGAAAGGGGTTTATTGAATAGTTGGGGTTAATAATCAGTGTATTAATTATTTACATGCAGCTTTGTTTGTTTTGTTTTTTTCTTCCTGGGCTGATAGAAAGTGTTTTTTGGCTGGAACAAACAGGTTTCACTTTTAAGTTTATCATTGGTTTTTGAAAGTGTTGCACAGCTCCTATTACTTGCTGTACTTGTAATAACAGGGGAAGTACATTCTTGCACTCCATGTGAACAGGTGTGGTCTATGTTCATTTCCTCCATTCCGGCTGAGACTTGAACCTGAGGAGAGCGTTTCCTCTGTTACCTTTCTGTCTAGGAGGTGTTGAGTGCCCCAGCCATTGGAAGTATAAAGGTGCAGTGTTCTATAATAAACGTTTTTATTTGTGTTGTCCTGTGGGTATATCCTGAACTATGGAGGACTCTGACATGTTAGAAGGTAATCATGCTGTTTATATTGAGGAGGCCGTGGTTTTTCAGCCCCCTTAATTATGTTCCACATGCCTTAACCCCAATATAAAGTCTAAGAAGGGAGACACGCCTGCTAAGGCTCTTAGTCTCTCTCAAGACTCGGCGTCCTGTGAGATTTACTACCCTTGCTACATTATCCACTCCACATGCAGTTCCCCGTAGCACATCTGATCCTCCATCTGGAGGGGGTCTTCTTCCTGTAGACTTTGCCGCACAGTTACAAACGGCGGTGTCTGCGGCCCTCTGCATTACCTTGCTCTAACAAAAATTGAGCACTTGCGTTTTTTACTTAAGGAGGTTCTGTCTACATTAGAGGTTCCAGAGGCTGCACTGCCTGAAGATCCTATGATACCTAAATTAGACAGAGTTTACAAAGACAGTAAAGTTCCTTTGACTTTTCCTGTCCTGATTTAAGATAGCAAACATTAAGAACGAATAGGAAAGAATTGGTTCTTCCTTTTCCCCCTCGTCTACTTTTTAAAAAGTTCTTCCCGGACTCTCAACTGGATTTGTGGGGCTCTATTCCTAAGATGGATGGTGCGATCTCTACACTTAACGTATTACTATACCTCTTGAGGATAGCTCTTTGTTCAGAGAGCCGATGGATAAGAAAATGGAAACCTTTCTGAGAGATGTTTAAACATACAGGATTTTTGTTTCAACTGGCAGCTGCAGTCGCCGCGGTTGCCTACTGGTGGGACTCTTTATCGGATCTCATTGATGTGGAGTCTCCCCTCAAGGATAATTCAAGACAATTTAATGTCTGAGAATTGCTAATTCATTTATCTGTGATGCGAACATGCAAATTATTCGCCTAAATGCAAAGGCCTCTGGTTGAAGTCTTTGTCTGCGGATAAGTCTAGACTCCATTGATTTTTTTTGGCCCAGGCTTTGACTCCAATATTTCTATGGTTACCAGAGGTAAGGGTGCCTTCCTACCGCAAGATAAGAATAAGTCTAAGGGACGACAATCTTTTATTTTTTGTTCCTTTCATTCTGACAAATCCCAAGGACAACAATCCTCCTTCAAGCCCGAGCAACCCAAGAGTACTTGGAAGCCGGCACAGTCTTGGAATAAATCCAGGCAGAAGAAGAAGCCCACCGAAAACAAATCTGCATGAAGGGGTCGGCCCCGATCCGGGATTGGATCGTGTAGGGGGCAGACTGTCTTTTTTTCAGATGCCTGGTTCAAGAACGTACAGGATCCGTGGGTCCTGGAGGTGGTATCTCAGGGATACAAGATAGGCTTCAAATCTCATCTGCCAAGGGGTAGATTCCTTCTCTCAAATCTGTCTATTAGACCAGAAAAGAGGGATGCTTTTCTAGGGTGCGTTTGTTATCTATCCTCCTTAGGAGTTGTCCCAGTGCCTATCGAAGAAAGAGGTTTGGGGTTTTATTCAAACATTTTTGGTGTCCCAAAGGAGGAGGGAACTTTCCGCCCATTTCTGGACCTAAAGTGCTTAAACAAATTTCTCAGTGTCCCTTCCTTCAAGATGGAGACGATAAAGTCCATCTTTCCTTTAATTCAGGAAGGCCAGTTTATGACCACTATAGATCTGAAGGACGCTCACCTTTATGTTCCAATCCACAGGGAACACTTTCAGTTCCTGAGGTTTGCATTACTGGACCAGCACTTCCAGTTCATTGCCCTTCCCTTTGGCTTAGCTACTGCTCCAAGAATCTTTACAAAGGTTCTGGGGGCTCTTCTAGCCGTTGCCAGAACTCAGGGTATTGCAGTAGCCCCATACTTGGACGATATTCTGGTGCAAGCACCATTCTTTCGTCTTGTGGAGAGTCCCTTCTCAGTCTTCTTCGATCGCATGGATGGAAGATAAATTTGGAAAAGAGCTCTCTTATCCCAAGTACCAGGGTGGAATTCCTGGGTACTATAATAGACGCCATACCCATGAGGATTTCTAACAGACCAGAGACGTTGCAAGCTAACTCCGGCATGTCTTGCCCTCCGGACCTCCTTGAGTCCCTTTGTGGCTCAGTTTATGGAGGTGATTGATCTCATGGTGTCCTTCATGGACTTCATTCCCTTTGCCAGGTTCCGTCTCAGACCCTTACAAATGTGCATGATGAGGCAGTGGAACGACGATCAACCTGGGTGGTTCTTGCTGATTGGTGGATAAATTCACCCACCAATAAAAAAGTGCTGTCCAGTGTTCTGAATTAAAAAACAGCTTAGATGCCTTTTTTCAAATAAAGATAGCAAGAGAACAAAAAAATTGATAGTAGTAAATTAGAAAGTTGCTTAAAATTGCATGCTCTATCTGACTCACGAAAGAAAAAATTGGGGTTCAGTGTCCCTTTAAGGCTCTGATTAGGATCAGACCTGTGTTTAGATCTGGGGCTCCTCCTTGGAGCCTAAATCTTGTTTTTCAGGTTTTGCAACAGGTTCTGTTTAAGCCTCTGCATTCCGTTGACAATAAATTGTCTTGGAAGGTTCTCTTTTTATTGGCTATTGCCTCTGCACGCAGAGTTTCTGAGATCTCTGCTTTGCAATGTGAGCCTCCTTATCTGATTTTTCATGCAGATACGGCGGTTTACGTATTAAATTAGGTTTTCTTCCTGAGGTTGTGTCAGATCGCAACATCGTTTAAGAGATTGTGGTTCCTTCCTTGTGTCTTAATCCTTGTTCATCGAAGGAACGCTTACTTCACAATTTAGATGTGGTTCGCGCCTTGAAGTTCTATCGTCAGGCTACTAAGGAGACTGGGATCGTTGTGGAGAGTGCAGCCGTGGGAAAGTGTTCCTAGCCTTGGGACCGATTTGGATCCTTAGGACTTCAAGGAATCTACATTCAAAATCATGCCAACCACATATGGACATTGAATCTAACACCATTTAATGAGGTTCCCCTTTTCATTATCAATAATTGTTATTGTACAATTGTTTGGTCTTATAGTAGCGTTTAAACAGACACTATTGTTACGAGTTTATGTTGCCAATATTTTACTCTATTCCATATGTTGTGTATATTGAGCGCCCTCTGGTGACCTAGGTCATATATTTATTTACTAAGGAGTTTAGACAATCTTCCTCGTTGTTTTTTTTCTATTCGGGGAAGCGTAAGGGGCAGAAGGCTACTTCGACTTCCCTATCTGTTTGGTTAAGGAGTGTCATCCGCTTAGCTTACGAGACAGCGGGACATCGTCCTGAAAGGATAACTGTTCATTCCACTAGAGCAGTGACTTCCTCTTGGGCCTTTAAGAACGAGGCCTCTGGATCAGATTTGTAAGGCGGCTACCTTGTTCTACTTATTTTTTCAAAATTTTACAAGTTTGATGTTTTTGCTTCGCTGAAGCAGCTTTCAGGAGATAAGTTTCTCCAACATTGGTGTGTCCGGTCCACGGCGTCATCCTTACTTGTGGGATATTCTCTTCCCCAACAGGAAATGGCAGAGAGTCCCAGCAAAGCTGGTCACATGATCCCTCCTAGGCTCCGCCCACCCCAGTCATTCTCTTTGCCGTTGCACAGGCAACATCTCCACGGAGATGGTTAAGAGTTTTTTGGTGTTTAAATGTAGTTTTTATTCTTCAATCAAGTGTTTGTTATTTTAAAATAGTGCTGGTATGTACTATTTACTCTGAAACAGAAAAAAGATGAAGATTTCTGTTTGTAAGAGGAAGATGATTTTAGCAGAAGTTACTAAAATCGATTGCTGTTTCCACACAGGACTGTTGAGATGAAGTAACTTCAGTTGGGGGAAACAGTTGGCAGACTTTTCTGCTTAAGGTATGACTGGCCATATTTCTAACAAGACTATGTAATGCTGGAAGGCTGTCATTTCCCCTTATGGGGACCGGTAAGCCATTTTCTTAGTTAAATAAAAGAATAAAGGGCTGCATAAGGGCTTAAAAAACTGGTAGACATTTTTCTGGGCTAAAACGATTGCTTTGCTAGGCATATTTTGCAGATTCTAACTATTAATGGTTATTATAATCTTGGGGATTGTTTAGAAAAACGGCAGGCACTGTGTTGGACACCTTTTTCAGATGGGGGCCTTTTCTAGTTATAGACAGAGCCTCATTTTCGCGCCACTAATGCGCAGTTGTTTTTGGAGAGCAAGGCATGCAGATGCATGTGTGAGGAGCTAGGAATCACTGAAAAGCTTATTGAAGGCATCATTTGGTATCGTATTCCCCTCTGGGCTTGGTTGGGTCTCAGCAAAGCATATAGCTGGGACTGTATAGGGGTTGAATGTAAAAACGGCTCCAGTTCCGTTAATTTAAGGGTTAAAGCTCTGAAATTTGGTGTGCAATACTTTTAATGCTTTAAGACACTGTGGTGAAATTTTGGTGAATTTTGAACAATTCCTTCATACTTTTTCAGTTTGAAATTTAAAGTGACAGTAACGGTTTTATTTTAAAACGTTTTTTGTGCTTTGTTGACAAGTTTAAGCCTGTTTAACATGTCTGTACCATCAGATAAGCTATGTTCTATATGTATGAAAGCCAATGTGTCTCCCCATTTAAATTTATGTGATAATTGTGCCATAGTGTCCAAACAAAGTAAGGACAGTAATGCCACAGATAATGATATTGCCCAAGATGATTCCTCAAATGAGGGGAGTAAACATGATACTACATCATCCCCTTCTGTGTCTACACCAGTTTTGCCCACACAAGAGGCCCCTAGTACATCTAGTGCGCCAATTCTTATTACCATGCAACAATTAACGGCTGTAATGGATAACTCTATAGCAAACATCTTATCCAAAATGCCTACTTATCAGAGAAAGCGCGATTGCTCTGTTTTAAACACTGAAGAGCAAGAGGACGCTGATGATAACTGTTCTGACATACCCTCACACCAATCTGAAGGGGCCATGAGGGAGGTTTTGTCTGAGGGAGAAATTTCAGATTCAGGAAAAATTTCTCAACAAGCTGAACCTGATGTTGTGACATTTAAATTTAAATTAGAACATCTCCGCGCACTGCTTAAGGAGGTATTATCTACTCTGGATGATTGTGACAATTTGGTCATTCCAGAGAAATTATGTAAGATGGACAAGTTCCTAGAGGTTCCGGTGCCCCCCGACGCTTTTCCTATACCCAAGCGGGTGGCGGACATAGTAAATAAAGAGTGGGAAAGGCCCGGCATACCTTTTGTCCCCCCCCCCCCTATATTTAAGAAATTATTTCCTATAGTCGACCCCAGAAAGGACTTATGGCAGACAGTTCCCAAGGTCGAGGGGGCGGTTTCTACTCTAAACAAACGCACTACTATTCCTATCGAAGATAGTTGTGCTTTCAAAGATCCTATGGATAAAAAATTAGAGGGTTTGCTTAAAAAGATTTTTGTTCAGCAAGGTTACCTTCTACAACCAATTTCATGCATTGTTCCTGTCACTACGGCAGCGTGTTTCTGGTTCGAGGAACTAGAAAAGTCGCTCAATAAAGAATCTTCGTATGAGGAGGTTATGGACAGAGTTCATGCACTTAAATTGGCTAACTTTTATTTTAGATGCCGCTTTGCAATTAGCTAGATTAGCGGCGAAAAATTCAGGGTTTGCTATCGTGGCGCGCAGAGCGCTTTGGCTAAAGTCTTGGTCAGCGGATGTGTCTTCCAAGACAAAATTGCTTAACATCCCTTTCAAGGGTAAAACATTATTTGGACCTGATTTGAAAGAGATTATTTCAGACATCACTGGGGGAAAGGGCCACGCCCTCCCACAGCATAGGTCTTTTAAGGCTAAAAATAAGCCTAATTTTCGTCCCTTTCGCAGAAACGGACCAGCCTCTAATTCTACATCCTCTAAGCAAGAGGGTAATACTTCACAACCCAAACCAGCCTGGAGACCAATGCAAGGCTGAAACAAGGGTAAGCAGGCCAAGAAGCCTACCACTGCTACCAAAACAGCATGAAGGGATGGCCCCCGATCCGGGACCGGATCTGGTGGGGGGCAGACTTTCTCTCTTTGCTCAGGCTTGGGCAAGAGATGTTCAGGATCCTTGGGCGCTAGAAATAGTTTCTCAAGGTTATCTCCTGGAATTCAAGGAACTACCCCCAAGGGGAAGGTTCCACAGGTCTCAATTATCTTCAAACCAAATAAAAAGACAGGCGTTCTTACATTGTGTAGAAGACCTGTTAAAGATGGGAGTGATTCATCCTGTTCCAATAAGAGAACAAGGGATGGGTTTTTATTCCAACCTGTTCCTAGTTCCCAAAAAAGAGGGAACATTCAGACCAATTTTGGATCTCAAGATCCTAAACAAATTTCTCAAGGTTCCATCGTTCAAAATGGAAACTATTCGAACGATCCTACCTACTATCCAGGAAAATCAATTTATGACTACCGTGGATTTAAAGGATGCGTACCTACATATTCCTATCCACAAGGAACACCATCAGTTCCTAAGGTTCGCTTTTCTGGACAAGCATTACCAGTTTGTGGCACTTCCATTCGGATTAGCCACTGCTCCAAGGATTTTCACAAAGGTACTAGGGTCCCTTCTAGTGGTTCTAAGACCAAGGGGCATTGCAGTAGTACCTTACTTGGACGACATCCTGATTCAAGCGTCGTCTCTGTCAAAAGCAAAGGCTCATACGGACATTGTCCTAGCCTTTCTCAGATCTCACGGATGGAAGGTGAACAAAGAAAAAAGTTCTCTGTCCCCGTCAACAAGAGTTCCCTTCTTGGGAACAATAATAGATTCCTTAGAAATGAGGATTTTTCTGACAGAGGTCAGAAAATCAAAAATTCTAAGCTCTTGTCAAGTACTTCATTCTGTTCTTCGTCCTTCCATAGCGCAGTGCATGGAAGTAATAGGATTGATGGTTGCAGCAATGGACATAGTTCCTTTTGCACGAATTCATCTAAGACCATTACAACTGTGCATGCTCAGACAGTGGAATGGGGATTATACAGACTTGTCTCCGACGATTCAAGTAGATCAAAAGACCAGAGATTCACTCCGTTGGTGGCTGACCCTGGACAATCTGTCACAGGGAATGAGCTTCCGCAGACCAGAGTGGGTCATTGTCACGACCGACGCCAGTCTGGTGGGCTGGGGCGCGGTCTGGGAACCCCTGAAAGCTCAGGGTCTATGGTCTCCGGAAGAATCTCTTCTCCCGATAAACATTCTGGAACTGAGAGCGATATTCAATGCTCTCAAAGCTTGGCCTCAACTAGCAAAGGCCAAATTCATACGGTTTCAATCAGACAACATGACGACTGTTTCATATATCAATCATCAGGGGGGAACAAGGAGTTCCCTGGCGATGGAAGAAGTGACCAAAATAATTCAATGGGCGGAGGATCACTCCTGCCACTTGTCTGCAATCCACATCCCAGGAGTGGAAAATTGGGAAGCGGATTTTCTGAGTCGTCAGACTTTCCATCCGGGGGGAGTGGGAACTCCATCCGGAAATCTTTGCCCAAATAACTCAATTATGGGGCATTCCAGACATGGATCTGATGGCGTCTCGTCAGAACTTCAAGGTTCCTTGCTACGGGTCCAGATCCAGGGATCCCAAGGCGACTCTAGTAGATGCACTAGTAGCACCTTGGACCTTCAACCTAGCTTATGTATTCCCACCGTTTCCTCTCATTCCCAGGCTGGTAGCCAGGATCAATCAGGAGAGGGCTTCGGTGATCTTGATAGCTCCTGCGTGGCCACGCAGGACTTGGTATGCAGACCTGGTGAATATGTCATCGGCTCCACCATGGAAGCTACCTTTGAGACAGGACCTTCTTGTTCAAGGTCCATTCGAACATCCGAATCTGGTTTCCCTCCAACTGACGGCTTGGAGATTGAACGCTTGATTTTATCAAAGCGTGGGTTTTCAGATTCTGTAATAGATACTCTGATTCAGGCTAGAAAGCCTGTAACTAGAAAAATTTACCATAAAATATGGAAAAAATATATCTGTTGGTGTGAATCTAAAGGATTCCCATGGAACAAGATAAAAATTCCTAAGATTCTATCCTTTCTACAAGAAGGTTTGGAGAAAGGATTATCTGCAAGTTCTCTGAAGGGACAGATCTCTGCTTTATCTGTTTTACTTCACAAAAGGCTGGCAGCTGTGCCAGATGTTCAAGCATTTGTTCAGGCTCTGGTTAGAATCAAGCCTGTTTACAGACCTTTGACTCCTCCCTGGAGTCTAAATCTAGTTCTTTCAGTTCTTCAAGGGGTTCCGTTTGAACCCTTACATTCCGTAGATATTAAGTTATTATCTTGGAAAGTTTTGTTTTTGGTTGCAATTTCTTCTGCTAGAAGAGTTTCAGAGTTATCTGCTCTGCAGTGTTCTCCGCCCTATCTGGTGTTCCATGCAGATAAGGTGGTTTTGCGTACTAAGCCTGGTTTTCTTCCGAAAGTTGTTTCCAACAAAAATATTAACCAGGAGATAGTTGTACCTTCTTTGTGTCCGAATCCAGTTTCAAAGAAGGAACGTTTGTTACACAGTTTGGACGTAGTCCGTGCTCTAAAGTTCTATTTAGAGGCTACTAAAGATTTCAGACAAACATCTTCCTTGTTTGTTGTTTATTCTGGTAAAAGGAGAGGTCAAAAAGCGACTTCTACTTCTCTTTCCTTTTGGCTTAAAAGCATTATCCGATTGGCTTATGAGACTGCCGGACGGCAGCCTCCTGAAAGAATCACAGCTCACTCCACTAGGGCTGTGGCTTCCACATGGGCCTTCAAGAACGAGGCTTCTGTTGACCAGATATGTAAGGCAGCGACTTGGTCTTCACTGCACACTTTTGCCAAATTTTACAAATTTGATACTTTTGCTTCTTCGGAGGCTATTTTTGGGAGAAAGGTTTTGCAAGCCGTGGTGCCTTCCATTTAGGTGACCTGATTTGCTCCCTCCCTTCATCCGTGTCCTAAAGCTTTGGTATTGGTTCCCACAAGTAAGGATGACGCCGTGGACCGGACACACCAATGTTGGAGAAAACAGAATTTATGCTTGCCTGATAAATTACTTTCTCCAACGGTGTGTCCGGTCCACGGCCCGCCCTGGTTTTTTAATCAGGTCTGATGAATTATTTTCTCTAACTACAGTCACCACGGTATCATATGGTTTCTCCTATATATATTTCCTCCTGTCCGTCGGTCGAATGACTGGGGTGGGCGGAGCCTAGGAGGGATCATGTGACCAGCTTTGCTGGGACTCTTTGCCATTTCCTGTTGGGGAAGAGAATATCCCACAAGTAAGGATGACGCCGTGGACCAGACACACCGTTGGAGAAAGTAATTTATCAGGTAAGCATAAATTCTGTTTTTGCTGGCTGTGGCCCCCTCAGAATTAGGGTCCGCCTCTTCCTTTTTGTTCCCTCCAGTTATTCAATCAGTGTCTTCTGAAGCTTGGGTATAGTCTTCCCAACAGTAAGGAATGAAGCGGTGGATCAACCTATCTTAGGAAGGAAAACCATAATTTATGCTTACCAGATAAATTCCTTTCCTTCTGGATAGGGAGAGTCCACGGCCCCTGTCCGTTTTTTGTCTATAGGTGGTCCCCTATTTTTGTTTTTCTGGCACCATTTATACCCTAATGTTTCTCCTACTTTTCCTTGATCCCTCGGCAGAATGACTGGGGTAATGAGCAAGTGGGAGGGATATTTAAGCCTTTTGCTGGGGTGTCTTTGCCTGCTCCTGGTGGCCAGGTGTTGTATTTCCCAACAGTAGCGAATGAAGCAGTTGACTCTCCCTTTCCAGAAAGGAATTTATCTGGTAAGCATAAATTGTTTTTTTATTTACAAAAAAAACCCCACTATAAACTGGGTATTCACAGCTGCCAGTACCACATATGGCTGTTACACTATATATATATATATATATATATATATATATATATATATATATATATATATATATATATATATATATATATATATATATATATATATATATATATATATATAATAAATATATAAAAATATATATTTATAAATATATATTTTATAAATATATATTTTATAAATATATATTTTATAAATATATATTTTATAAATATATATTTTATAAATATATAAAAATATATATTTTATAAATATATATTTTATAAATATATAAAAATATATATATTATAAATATATATTTTATAAATATATAAAAATATATATATTATAAATATATATTTTATAAATATATAAAAATATATATATTATAAATATATATTTTATAAATATATAAAAATATATATATTATAAATATATATTTTATAAATATATAAAAATATATATATTATAAATATATATTTTATAAATATATAAAAATATATATATTATAAATATATATTTTATAAATATATAAAAATATATATATTATAAATATATATTTTATAAATATATAAAAATATATATATATTAAATATATATTTTATAAATATATAAAAATATATATATATTAAATATATATTTTATAAATATATAAAAATATATATATATGAATATATATATGGGGGTGTCAGCAAAAGCCTGTATTTCCCATTTAAAGGGCTAGTAACTATGGCCAGTATTTTAAGTTTGAACAGACCAGAGGTGCAGGAGGAAATGTTGTTAATAAAAAATGAGTAAAAGAAAAATAGCAATTCCTGTCCAGCACAACTAATCCCTTTAAAATTAATTGGACTAATCTACCTAGGTCTAAACCCCACAACAAGGCAAAATACAATTGTATGATACTACTATAAAATTCCACAGATAGAAGGGGAGCAATAATAAGGTTTGTTGAAGCAGACCAAAGGCATGATATAACATTGTAATGTATAAACAATTCTACTCCTATCATAGTGCACTATGAAAAATCAATAATTAAATGAAAATTATATATGAGAGCTCTCAAAGAAATTGTAAAAAAAATTAAAAATAGTCCCCAATTTTGTTCAAGTCACAATAAATGGGTAACATTCGGCACTAGAACGGAGAAGTCGTTTTCCATTTAGCTATATAGCACAACCACCATTGGGTGTAGATGGCTAGAGTGTCTGGATAATAAAACAGCAGCCACCCTTTACTTTCCTCAAATACACTCAATATTGAGTTCAGGCAGTCACTTAGTAAAAAAATACAGTTCTCATTGTACTCCCACAATCAAAGTAAAGTTCATGACACGTAACACTCTGAAACCGATTTGTACTACATATAGTCCGCAGTAGTGGTTATACTTGCGGTCTGACGGGAATCCCACTGATGCGGATCCACACCTCCCATGGTGTACCTATTATCTCCAAAATAGACAGTATTCAACGACCTGGTGTGCTCTTCTCCCTTCCGTGATGTTACTTATAATTGTGGATGGTAAGTTATGAGTATGTTGCCAGACACCTCCACCAGGACTTGATGGTCAATATTTTTCAACCTTGGTTTCTCCTGCAAACACTTTTGCCAGCTACATGCGTTTCACCCCTAAGGCTGTGGGGCTTCTTCCGGCTCCAATAATAATCACATGACTGGTTGTTTGATACTACTTTTAAAGAGAATTCACGGAGGAAAACTCCTCCCATTTTGAAGCCTTTTAAGTCTTATATTACATGGGGTAAAATGGTAACAATATTGTAACATTAATAAACAATACTATTTTTCAAATTGTTGTTCCTTCTTTTTGTCCTAATTTTGCTCAAAAAGAAGATCTTTTGCATAATTTAGATGTTGTGCGGGCTCTAAAATTATACTTACAAGCTACTAAGGATTTTCGGCAATCTTCTGCCCTGTCTGTTGTTTTCTCTGGAAAGCATAAGGGTCAGAAGCCACTTTTACCAGGAGGGGCAAAGTTTCCCAAACCTCAAAATGCCTATAAATACACCCCTCACCACACCCACAATTCAGTTTTACAAACTTTGCCTCCTATGGAGGTGGTGAAGTAAGTTTGTGCTAAGATTTCTACGTTGATATGCGCTTATCAGCTTTTTGAAGCCCGATACAGTGAATGTCAGAGGGATGTGAAGGGAGTAACACCTATTGAATGCAATGGTTTTCCTCATGGGTGATCTATTTCATAGGTTCTCTGTTATCGGTCGTAGAGATTCATCTCCTACCTCCCTTTTCAGATTGACGATATACTCTTATTCCATTACCGCTACTGATAACTGTTTCAGTACTGGTTTGACTATCTGCTATATGTGGGTGGGTGTCTTCTGGTAAGTATGTTTTCATTACTTAAGACACACTCAGCTATGGTTGGGCACTTTATGTATTTATGTAAAGTTCTATATATATGTATTGTACCTATATTTGCCATGATTCAAGTTTATAGTATATTTCCTTTTGTAGACTGTCAGTTTCATATCTGGGAAATGTTTTTTTATGAAAAATTTATTTCTTACCTGGGATATAGTCGCAGGCAGAATTAGGCTCGCAAGGGCACAAAATGCCAGAGTTTACTGCGTCATTCTTGGCGCGAGATATATTTTTTTTTGCCGCAAAGTTACGTTTGTTGACGCAAATTCGTGATTTCCGGCGTCTTAGTGGGCACAGAGTCCTTTCACAAGGTTGCATCAACTATAACGCAGGTGTCGTTTCCGGACGTTTTTGGCACCAAAAAATATTTTTCTGTTTGTTGTGCGTCATACTTGGCGCCAAATATTTTCTTTATTTAAGACCCCATTTCTATTTGCCTCCTGCCTTTTTTCTATGTCAGAGGGCTGTGCTGTTTGCATTTTTTCCCATTCCTGAAACTGCCATATAAGGAAATTGATCATTTTGCTTTGTTTTTTTCTCTTACATTTGCAAGGTGTCTCAATCTGATCCTGTCTCAGAAATCACTTTTGGAACCTGCAGCCTTTCTACCAAAGCTAAGTGCATTTGTTGTAAACTTGTGGAGGTTATACCTCCAGCTGTGGCTTGTAATGGTTGTCATGATAAACTTTTACATGCAAAGAATGTATCCATCAGTAGTAGTTCATTACCTGTTTCGCTTCCCTCAACATCTAATGCACAAGATATACCTGTAAATTTAATATTTTTTATTTCTGATTCTATTCAGAAGGCTTTGTCTGCCATTCCGCCTTCTAATGAACGTATAAGGTTGATGAAATTTCAAATGACCAGCAACATAATGAATAATCCTTCTCTGACGAGGATCTATCTGATTCAGAAGATCCTGCCTCAGATATTGACACTGATAAATCCTCTTATTTATTTAAAATGAAGTATATTCGTTCTTTGTTAAAAGAAGTGTTGATTACATTAGATTTGGAGGAAACTAGTCCTCGTGATATTAAAACTAGTAAGCGTTTAAATTTCTTTCATGTAATTAGCAAGAGTCCATGAGCTAGTGACGTATGGGATATACATTCCTACCAGGAGGGGCAAAGTTTCCCAAACCTCAAAATGCCTATAAATACACCCCTCAACACACCCACAAATCAGTTTTACAAACTTTGCCTCCTGTGGAGGTGGGAGATTACCAATCAATATTTTGGAACTCCGTGCAATTTTCAGAGCTCTTCAGTCGTGGCCTCTTCTAAAGAGAGAATCGTTAATTTGTTTTCAGACAGACAATGTCACAACTGTGGCATATGTCAATCATCAAGGAGGGACTCACAGTCCTCTGGCTATGAAAGAAGTGTCTCGAATACTGGTATGGGCGGAATCCAGCTCCTGTCTAATTTCTGGGGTTCATATCCCAGGTATAGACAATTGGGAAGCGGATTATCTCAGTCGCCAAACGTTACATCCGGGCGAATGGTCTCTTCACCCAGAGGTATTTCTTCAGATTGTTCAAATGTGGGGACTTCCAGAAATAGATCTGATGGCTTCTCATCTAAACAAAAAACTTCCCAGGTATCTGTCCAGATCCAGGGATCCTCAGGCGGAGGCAGTGGATGCATTGTCACTTCCTTGGAAGTATCATCCTGCCTATATCTTTCCTCCTCTAGTTCTTCTTCCAAGAGTGATTTCCAAGATTTTAAGGAACGATCGTTTGTTCTGCTGGTAGCTCCAGCATGGCCTCACAGGTTTTGGTATGCGGATCTTGTCCAGATGGCTATTTGCCAACTGTGGACTCTTCCGTTAAGACCAGACCTTCTATCGCAAGGTCCTTTTTTCCATCAGGATCAAATCCTTAAATTTGAAGGTATGGAGATTGAACGCTTGATTCTCAGTCATAGAGGTTTCTCTGACTCTGTGATTAATACTATGTTACAGGCTCGTAAATCTGTATCTGGGAAGATATATTATCGAGTCTGGAAGACTTACATTTCTTGGTGTTCTTGGTGTTCTTCTCATCATTTTTCTTGGCATTCTTTTAGAATTCCTAGAATTTTACAGTTTCTTCAGGATGGTTTGGATAAAGGTTTGTCTGCAAGTTCTTTGAAAGGACAAATCTCTGCTCTTTCTGTTCTTTTTCACAGAAAGATTGCTATTCTTCCTGATATTCATTGTTTTGTACAAGCTTTGGTTCGTATAAAACCTGTCATTAAGTCAATTTCTCCTCCTTGGAGTTTGAATTTGGTTCTGGGGGCTCTTCAAGCTCCTCCGTTTGAACCTATGCATTCGCTGGACATTAAATTACTTTCTTGGAAAGTTTTGTTTCTCTTGGCCATCTCTTCTGCTAGAAGAGTTTCTGAATTATCTGCTCTTTCTTGTGAGTTTCCTTTTCTGATTTTTCATCAGGATAAGGCAGTGTTGCGAACTTCTTTTGAATTTTTACCTAAGGTTGTGAATTCTAACAACATTAGTAGAGAAATTGTGGTTCCTTCATTGTGTCCTAATCCTAAGAATTCTAAGGAAAGATCGTTGCATTCTTTGGATGTAGTTAGAGCTTTGAAATATTATGTTGAAGCTACTAAAAATTTCCGAAAGACTTCTTGTCTATTTGTTATCTTTTCCGGTTCTAGGAAAGGTCAGAAGGCCTCTGCCATTTCTTTGGCGTCTTGGTTAAAATCTTTGATTCATCATGCTTATGTTGAGTCGGGTAAAACTCCGCCTCAAAGGATTACAGCTCATTCTACTAGGTCAGTTTCTACTTCCTGGGCGTTGATCAGATTTGCAAAGCAGCAACTTCGTCTTCTTTGCATACTTTTACTAAATTCTACCATTTTGATGTGTTTTCCTCTTCTGAAGCAGTTTTTGGTAGAAAAGTACTTCAGGCAGCCGTTTCAGTTTGATTCTTCTGCTTATTATTTGATTTAAATTTTGTTTTGGGTGTGGATTATTTTCAGCGGAATTGGCTGTCTTTATTTTATCCCTCCCTCTCTAGTGACTCTTGCGTGGAAGATCCACATCTTGGGTAGTCATTATCCCATACGTCACTAGCTCATGGACTCTTGCTAATTACATGAAAGAAAACATAATTTATGTAAAACTTACCTGATAAATTCATTTCTTTCATATTAGCAAGAGTCCATGAGGCCCACCCTTTTTTTGTGGTGGTTTTGATTTTTTTGTATAAAGCACAATTATTCCAATTCCTTATTTTTTATGCTTTCGCACTTTTTTCTTATCACCCCACTTCTTGGCTATGCGTTAAACTGATTTGTGGGTGTGGTGAGGGGTGTATTTATAGGCATTTTGAGGTTTGGGAAACTTTGCCCCTCCTGGTAGGAATGTATATCCCATACGTCACTAGCTCATGGACTCTTGCTAATATGAAAAATGAATTTATCAGGTAAGTTTTACATAAATTATGTTTGTTTATAAACCTAGTTGTGAGTATAGGGGGTATAGTAGTGCGCTGGTATAAGGGTAATTACCAAACACCTAAAAAATAGAAAGATCCTTCCGTCTTTCAACAAACGATAAAGTAAGTGATTGGGGGTGATAGGTGCGCTACTGATAGCTGAAGGTATACTAAAATTTTAAAATTTAAATGATATATATCAAAAAAGGATATGTGAATAATGTGAAATAGATGTTGTGAATTATAAGGTGAAAAAATGTGTTACCAAAAATTAAAACTGATTAGTGTTCAATACTATATTACCACTTTGGAGGAATAAGAAAGAATTATGTAGTCACTGTGGGTGAAAAATATATTTTATCAAAAATGCATATAACAATATACTAAAAACATCAAAAGGGACGTCTCCCTTATTAAGTGAAATATTCAGAATATAAAAACAATGATCATTTTAACACTTTAAATAGTGTTTACATATGCTGCCCCATACATAAAAGATATATATATGCAAGTGTCCGTCTCTTTAAACGTTAGGTAAGTAAATGGTATTTGTATACCCAGCTGTACTTAGGTGGATAATAGCAGTTCAGATGTACAGTTCAAATATGCATGAGCGTTTTAGCCGATATTAATATAGAAAGTTATTTCTAGATTGGTATTTTCTCCGATTGAAGCAGGGTACTATACAATATTTTCTCAATAGAATCGAGTACCTGTTGTTCTCCAGACCCGTCTTTCAGCGTCCGATTCCCCTTCTCACCTGGTGACTGATCAGCGCCGCATGTGTCTTGGCGTCTGACGTCACAGCTTGGTATCTCGGGTAGGATTGGCTGGGAATGTTAGAAGGCAAACAAATTCTTGTGGATGATGGAATGGAAACTTTTATGAGATAACGATGTTTGTAGAGGAATCCTGCACTTGGTGCTTGATGCACGCAGGACTTTGAGGTTCCAATAGGAGTATAATAGACAACCCGGGTTGTTAGTGTTAAAACTGAAATCATATGGTATAAAAAGAAAGTCTCTTAGTGTATTTTAATTCACACAATTGTAGGGTCAGCAGTCACAAGGTCGACGCGTTTCGCTCAAAAGAGCTTTATCAAGATCCTGGTGACTGTTGTAACATAATATTTAAAGGCATCAGTTCTTTCTGATTGGTCTTCCATAATTGAACTCATTTAAGGTGGAATGTTTTGTTATCTCTCTTGCTCATATGTATCAGCAGAGTTTTTAAGGTGGAAGTTTTACATGGGACAGCTTTCTATATATTAAGCAGTCATAAGCTATATAATACAGAACATAAATGAAGAATTATTATAATAACATTAGTTCTATTAGAAATAGATGTATTGTGTGTATTTGCTATATAGCTTCATTCAAAGAGAAAAGGTGATAGATCCATTTCAGAGTTAAGCCCGTTCGGATATAATGTGTTGTATTTATAAATTAATTCAGCTTCTTTAATTAATAATTTTTTCTCTATATCTCCGCCCCTCCAGTTATTTTTTACTTTTTGTATTCCCCAATATGAAAGATCTTTGGTGTTCCCTTTATGGACAGATTTGAAGTGTTTGTATAGATGTGTCTTCAGAGCCTCGTTCTATCTGGCAAAGATGTTCCCTTATTCTGTCTCTTACCATTCTTTTGGTCTCTCCAAAATAAGAGATTACAAGAGCATTTGAGAATATAGATTATGTTCTTGTTAGTGCATCTTATTATATCCTTGATATTAATTAATTTGTCAAAATTGTTAATTTGTAAATTTTCTAACTTTTTACTATGTGTGCAGGCTTTGCAGGTATAGCATGGGAAAAAGCCACTGATGTTTTTACCTGTCAGATCTTTCTGTCTCTTCAAATTTTGTTTTGTTTTTTTAGTTCACTGGGAGCTAGTATTAATTTTAAGTTTGTTGCTTTTTTAAAAACAAATTTGGGTTGTTCCATAATAGTTTTCCCCAAAATAGTATCCTCCCTTATAAGGTGCCAGTGTTTTCTTATAATGCCTTTAATTATATTGTGATTGGCATGGTAATTAGTAATGAACGGAATATCAATTTGGTTTTTATGGTCTTTTTCTTTTCCTTTCTCCTTATAAGTTAAGAGGGACTCTCTATCAGTGTTTTTGGCTCTATCAGTTGCTTTGTCTGTAATTAGTTTTATACCCTCTGGCCTGAAATCTCTCTGCTAGGATTTCTGATTGTTGTTCGAAATCTATGGTTCTTGAGCAGTTTTTTCTGATACGGAGGTACTGACCTGTGGGAATATTAAGTTTCCAGGTGTTTAAATGGCAACTTTTTGAATGTATGTAGTTACTACTGTCAACTTTTTTAAAATGGGTCTTGGTTTCAAGTTCTTTGTTCATAATCATTATCTCTAGATCTAAAGACAATTTTTTCTTTACTATAGTTGGAAGTGAATTTTAGACCCCAGGTGTTTAGGTTCATTCTATCAACCATAGATTTAAGGTCTTTTTCAGTACCTCTCCATATTAATAAGAGATCATCTATGTATCTCTTGTAGAGCACAAGGTTTGCACCATAGCTGTCGGAGCCAAAAAAATCATCTATACAAACACTTCAAATCTGTCCATAAAGGGAACACCAAAGATCTTTCATATTGGGGAATACAAAAAGTAAAAAATAACTGGAGGGGCGGAGATATAGAGAAAAAATTATTAATTAAAGAAGCTGAATTAATTTATAAATACAACACATTATATCCGAATGGGCTTAACTCTGAAATGGATCTATCACCTTTTCTCTTTGAATGAAGCTATATAGCAAATACACACAATACATCTATTTCTAATAGAACTAATGTTATTATAATAATTCTTCATTTATGTTCTGTATTATATAGCATATGACTGCTTAATATATAGAAAGCTGTCCCATGTAAAACTTCCACCTTAAAAACTCTGCTGATACATATGAGCAAGAGAGATAACAAAACATTCCACCTTAAATGAGTTCAATTATGGAAGACCAATCAGAAAGAACTGATGCCTTTAAATATTATGTTACAACAGTCACCAGGATCTTGATAAAGCTCTTTTGAGCGAAACGCGTCGACCTTGTGACTGCTGACCCTACAATTGTGTGAATTAAAATACACTAAGAGACTTTCTTTTTATACCATATGATTTCAGTTTTAACACTGTAACATCCCGGGTTGTCTATTATACTCCTATTGGAACCTCAAAGTCCTGCGTGCATCAAGCACTAAGTGCAGGATTCCTCTACAAACATCGTTATCTCATAAAAGTTTCCATTCCATCATCCACAAGAATTTGTTTGCCTTCTAACATTCCCAGCCAATCCTACCCGAGATACCAAGCTGTGACGTCAGATGCCAAGACACATGCGGCGCTGATCAGTCACCAGGTGAGAAGGGGAATAGGACGCTGAAAGACTGGTCTGGAGAACAGGTACTCGATTCTATTGAGAAAATATTGTATAGTAACCTGCTTCAACCGGAGAAAATACCAATCTAGAAATAACTTTCTATATTAATATCGGCTAAAACGCTCATGCATATTTGAACTGTACATCTGAACTGCTATTATCCACCTAAGTACAGCTGGGTATACAAATACCATTTACTTACCTAACGTTTAAAGAGACGGACACTTGCATATATATCTTTTATGTATGGGGCAGCATATGTAAACACTATTTAAAGTGTTAAAATGATCATTGTTTTTATATTCTGAATATTTCACTTAATAAGGGAGACGTCCCTTTTGATGTTTTTAGTATATTGTTATATGCATTTTTGATAAAATATATTTTTCACCCACAGTGACTACATAATTCTTTCTTATTCCTCCAAAGTGGTAATATAGTATGTAACACATTTTTTCACCTTATAATTCACAACATCTATTTCACATTATTCACATATCCTTTTTTGATATATATCATTTGTTTATAAACCTCCTGTGGTTTTTCCAGTTCCTGATGCTATTTCTGATATTTCTAAAGAATGGAATAGGCCTGGTACTTTTATTCCTTCTTCAAGGTTTAAAAAAGTGTATCCTTTGCCAGCAGTTAGATTGGAGTTTTGGGAAAAGATCCCCAAAGTTGATGGGCTCTCTACTCTTACTAAACGTACTACTATTCCTACGGTTGGATAGGAAACTTGAATCTTATCTAAGGAAAGCTTATTTATATTCAGGTCATCTTCTTAGGCCTGCAATTTCTTTTGCTGATGTTGCAGCTGCTTCAACTTTTTGGTTGGAAACTTTAGCGCAACAAGTATCGGATCATGATTTGTCTAGCATTGTTAAGTTGATTCAACGTGCTAATAATCTCATTTGTGATGCCATTTTTTGATATCATCAAAATTGATGTTAAATCTCTGTCTCTAGCTATTTTAGCTAGAAGAGATTTGTGGCTTAAATCTTGGAATGCTGATATGACGTCTAAGTCCAGATTGCTATTTCTTTCCTTGCTAGGTAATAAATTATTTGGTTCACAGTTGGATTCAGTAATTTCAACTGTCACTGGGGAAGGGAGTTTTTTTCCTCAAGATAAGATCTAAGGGTAAATCTAAAGCTTCTAACCGTTTTCGTTCTTAAATAAGGAACAGAAACCTTATTCTTCCACAAAGAATGTTTCCAATTGGAAGCCGCCTTCAAATTGGAATAAATCCAAGCAATTTAGGAGATCAAAGCCAGCCCCTAAATCCACGTGAAGGTGCGGCTTTTATTCCAGCTCAGATGGTAGGGAGCAGATTAAGATTTTTCTAAGATGTTTGGATCAATTCGGTCCAAAATCATTGGATTCAGAATATTCTCTCAGGGGTTCAGAATAGGATTCAGAGTAAGACCGCCTGTGAGAAGATTTTCTTTTACAAAGATATGACGAGTCCACGGATTTCATCCTTGTGGGATATTAACCTCCTGCTAACAGGAAGTGGCAAAGAGCACCACAGCAGAGCTGTATATATAGCCCCTCCCTTCCCCTCCACCTCCAGTCATTCTCTTTGCCTGTCTTATACTAGGAAGAGGTAAAGTGAGGTGTTAGTTTTATTTTCTTCAATCAAGAAGTTTTTTATTTTAAATAGTACCGGTGTGTACTATTTTCCTCAGGGGGTTATGGAAGAAGATTTCTGCCCTGAGGTTGATTATCTTAGCAGTTGTAACTAAGATCCACGCTGGTCCCTACAAGATTTCTGAAGGTAACACATGAGACATCTTCAGTGTGGAGACCGGTTTCATGCTACAAGCAGCATTAAGGTATGTGTAGCCTTTTGTTTCTGAAGAGACTTGATATATCAGAACTGGCTGGCATTTATTTCCCTGTATGGGAATGGGGTAAGCAGTAGACCTGTTACACAGAAGGGTGTTACTGGAGTCCCTTGTTTTTTTATTTTTTTGAGCTGATATAAGGTCATGATATGACACTCTGGGAGAGGCATAAAGGCAGTAAATCGATAAGCAGTTAAACGATTGAACTATTTTTTATTATATATCCAGCATGTCTTGCTGGGATGTGTTTGGGGTGTGTTTTTGTGTTCCACTTAGCTGTATGAAAAACCGCTTCTCCATGCGGTTGTGTTTGGGGCCTACTCCGACATCGGCCATAAGGGGTGGGGCTTGTTTTCGCGCGCTCAGATGCGCACTTCCTTCTGACAGAGAAGCAGCAAGCAGTAACTCCGGTGCTCCTGGACAGTAGTCTCTGGCCTGGAGTGTTAGCTATTCATTACGAAGTACCCTGGGGGCAGGTAGGCGCCACAGCAGCGCTGTGGCGAGGTGCAGAGGGTATTTTTATGTAAACTGATATATTTTTCATTTTAGAGCCTTATTTATCACCTTACTCATAGGGTGCAATAATTTTTGTATTTACCAATAAGTTTTAGTTAATTTTGGAAACAAATTAACGTTATTTAAGCAGTTTTTTAAAAATTGTTCACTTTTTCTTAAAGGCGCAGTACACGTTTTTCAAAGATTTATTTAAAGCAATAAAGTGTTTTAACGACTTTTGTGGCTATTATTAGTCTGTTCAACATGTCTGACATTGGGGACTCTCATTGTTCTATGTGTTTAGAAGCTATTGTGGAACCCCCTTTAACATTGTGTAATTCTTGTACAGCAAGAGCCTTACATTGTAAAGACCATATTTTAGGTCAAGATAGTGTGCCTAAGGATGATTCTCAAACTGAAGAGAATAAGGATATGCCATCCAATTCTACCCAAGTGTCACAACCTTTAACGCCCACACAAGCGACGCCAAGTACCTCTAGTGAGTCTAATTCCTTTACTCTGCAGGAGATGGCTGCAGTCATGTCAACTACCCTTACAAAGGTATTATCTAAATTACCAGTGTTACAGGGTAAACGCAGTAGGTCTGGTATTAATGTAAATACTGAATCCTCTGATGCTTTATTGGCTATTTCCGATGTACCCTCACAGTGTCTTGAGTTGGGGGTCAGGGAATTGCTGTCTGAGGGAGAGCTTTCAGATTCAGGGAATGTTACCTCAGACAGATTCGGATGTTATGTCCTTTAAATTTAAGCTTGAACACCCCCGTCTTTTGCTTCGGGAGGTTTTTTTTTTTTGTTTTAAATTTTTTATTAGATTTTCAAAACATACAGTTTACAAGAAATGACGAGGGGATCAAAACAGCAGTATGTGAAATACTATGAACAGTAACAAAGTTCCATCTATATTACTGAAGCAGAACTATATTTATCCCCCATTTATAACATAACCATATAGATCATAAATAAACAATTTAATCTTGACAATTGTGAATGGCTGCTGCGCTACTTTCTACTATCTAGTTCCTGCCTCCCTCCCGCATTCCTACATCTCTGAGTAAACCACTAGGGGTATTCTTAAATGTTCCCAGATATTCCTCCCAAAGGAAAACTATAGAGTGATAGTCAGTAATACGGTTGGTTTGTTGATAGTGATATTTTTCCAGTGATAATACTCTAGTCACCTGGTCTCTCCATTCTTGTACCTTAGGCGTCCTTATACTCTTCCAAAGCCTAGGTATTAATTGTCTAGCGCAATTTAACATAATGTAAAGCAGTGTAGCTCTCAGTTTGCATTTTATTTTAGGTAACTTGTTTAGTAGAAAAACAATCGGATTATATTCCAGCTGAATTGTTATTATCTTCCCTATTTCTAAATGTATGTCAGTCCAATATGTTTGTATTAAAGGGCAATTCCACCAAATATGGGTCAGATTTCCCTCCTGTTTACAATCCCTCCAACATAACTTGCTTGTGTTTGGATAGATACTGGCTAGTCTTTTGGGGGTTAAGTACCATCTGGTAAGTAATTTCATATTAGTCTCTGTGGCATTCATAGAGGATGGAGCTTTGCCCATTTGCTGAAAAACCGTCTGCCAGTCATTTGGTGTTAAGGTCATCTGTGTTTCCCTCTCCCATGTCTTGGTATATGCGGGTAATTGTTTGGAATGTGTCGATAATAGTAATTTGTATGATTGTGATAGTCCTTTCTTCGAAGTACCCGAAGAGTAGCACATTAACTCAAATGGGGAAAGTGGTCTAAGAAAGTCTGTTTTTTTCTTATTGTAACCTATATAATGCGATAATTGTATATACTCATACCAGTTCTGTTCTTTGAGTATATTTTTCTCTATCAATTCTTCCCTAGTTCGTAATTTGCCATTTACCAGGCTTGAGTATATTGGTACACAACAGTGTATATTTGTAGTTTCTTCCCCTATCTTGTTATACCCTAATGGGGATTCAGAGTTTATTAATAAAGGAGTTAAAGGGGCCGGAACAGATGAGATGTCTTTGTTATTTTTTAGTATTGAATCCCATGTGTCAAATGTTTCTACTACTAAGTTCGGTGGCTCGCTACCGAGTCTCCTCTGTGTCTTGTCTAGCCAGCAAAGGCTACCTAGACTGGGTGTGTTAGTTAGGTTGTGTTCCAACCTTACCCATTCTTTATTATCTGAGTGCTTACACCAATCTATAATTCTATTTAACATGGACGCCTGTTTATAATATAATAGGTTAGGTACTCCCAGGCCACCGTTACATCTATCCCTGTATAAAGTTTTCTTTGAGACTCTCGGCATTTTGTTCTGCCATATAAATGAATTTACATTGGCTTGAAGTCTATTCAAGTATGTCTGTGACAGTGGGATCGGTACTGTTTGAAAGATATATAATATACGTGGTAGAAAAGACATCTTAAAGGCATGTATTCTACCAAGCCAGGAGAGGAATTTATTTTTCCACACCTTAATCTCTGTGTGTAGTTTTGTCAGTAAATTCATGTAGTTTAGTGTGTAGAGTTCTTCTTTAGTTCTTGCGATTTGTATACCTAAGTATGTCAAGGAGTCTTTCTGAATAGAGAATTGGAAATGGTTTTTGATATGTTGCAGTAAGACATCTGTTACAGCCACCCCCAGGACCTCAGATTTAGTTGTGTTAATTTTAAAATATGAGTGGGCGCTATATAGATCAAATTCTGAATGTAGTGCTTTAAGGGATGGGAGAGGGTTTGTCAATGATAATAGAATATCGTCTGCATAAAGCGATAATTTATAAGGTGTATCTTGGATTTTGATACCTTCTATTTCAGGGTTGTGGCGTATTTTGGAGGCCAGGACTTCCATGGCCAATACAAATAGTAGGGGCGAAAGAGGACATCCCTGCCTGGTTCCATTTTTAATGTGGATGCTATTTGAGAGGGAGTCATTTAATCTGACCTTCGCTGAGGGACTGCTATATAGAGCAAAAATTTTATCTAACATATGTGGTCCTATTCCAAATCTAATAAGAGTATGTCGCAAAAACCTCCAATTTAGCCTGTCAAAGGCTTTTTCTGCGTCAATACCCAAAAATATCGTAGGTATTTTTTTCTTATGTGCATATTCCAAAAGATCTATAGTTTTAACCGTATTGTCCCGCGCCTCACGGCACGGAACAAAACCGGCTTGGTTTAAATGTATCAGTTCTGCTTCGGGAGGTTTTAGAGACTCTGGATGATTGTGATCCTATTATGATACCACCAGAGAAATTGTGTAAAATGGACAAATATCTAGAAGTGCCTACTTACACTGATGTTTTTCCGGTTCCTAAAAGAATTTCGGAAATTATAAAGGAGGAATGGGGTAGACCAGGTATACCGTTTTCTCCCCCTCCTACTTTTAAGAAGATGTTTCCTATATCTGACACCATTTGGGACTTGTGGCAAACGGTCCCTAAGTTGGAGGGAGCTATATCTACCCTGGCTAAGCGTACAACTATACCAATTGAGAACAGTTGCACTTTCAAAGACCCTATGGATAAAAAATTAGAGGGTCTTCTAAAGAAATTGTTTATTAATCAGGGTTTTCTTTTACAACCTACTGCTTGCATTGTTCCAGTAACTACTGCAGAAGCTTTTTGGTTTGAAGCTCTGGAAGACTCCCTGAAAGTTGAGGCCAGAATTGAAGGAAATCATTTCTGACATTACAGGAGGTAAAGGCCATGCCCTACCTCAGGATAAGTCTGTTAAGATGAGGGGTAAACAGAATAATTTTCATTCCTTTTGGAATTTTAAGGGAGGACCTTCTGCTTCCTCTTCCTCCACAAAGCAGGAAGGGAATTTTACCCAATCTAAATCAGTCTGGAGACCCAACCAGAATTGAAATAAAGGTAAACAATCGAAGAAGCCTGCTGCTGCTACAAAGACACCATGAAGGGGTGGCCCCTGATCTGGGACCGGATCTAGTAGGGGGCAGACTCTCTTTCTTTGCCCAGGCTTGGGCAAGAGATGTTCAGGACCCCCTGGGCACTGGAAATAGTGACCCACGGTTATCAATTGGATTTCAAGGATTTTCTCCCAAGAGGGAGGTTTCATCTTTCAAGATTATCTGCAGACCAGATAAAAGGAGGGGCGTTCTTACGCTGTGTAAAAGACCTTGTTACCATGGGAGCAATTTGTCTGGTTCCAAAATCGGAACAAGGACAGGGTTTTTTTCTCAAATCTATTTGTGGTTCCCAAAAAAGAGGGCACTTTCAGACCCATCTTAGACCTCAAGTGTCTAAACAAGTTTCTCAGAGTCCCATCGTTCAAGATGGAGACTATAAGAACAATTTTACCAATGATCCAGGATGATCAATATATGACTACCATGGATTTCAAGGATGCTTGCCTTCATATTCCTATCCACAAGGATCATCAGTTTCTAACGTTTGCCTTCCTGGACTAACATAAGTTCGTGGCTCTTCCCTTCTGGTTAGCCACAGCACCCAGAATCTTCACAAAGGTTCTAGGGTCTCTTTTGGCGGTTCTCAGACCGCGAGGCATAGTGGTGGTGCCTTATCTGGACAATATTCTGATTCAGGCGTCAACATATCAACTGACAAAATCTCACACAGACATAGTGTTGTCTTTCCTGAGAACTCATGGTTGGAAGGTGAATATAGAGAAGAGTTCACATGTTCCACAGACAAGGGTTCCTTTCTTGGGAACTCTGATAGACTCGGTAGCCATTAAAATATTTCTGACAGAGGTCAGAAAATCAAAGATTCTAAATACTTGCTGAGCACTTCAGTCCATTCTTCGCCATCAGTGGCTCAGTGTATGGAGGTAATTGAATTAATGGTAGCGGCAATGGACATCATTCCATTTGCTCGCTTCCATCTCAGACCACTGCAGCTGTGCATGCTCGGACAGTGGAATGGGGATTATGCGGATTTATCTCCTCAGATAAATCTGGATCAAGAGACAAGAGATTCTCTTCTTTGGTGGTTGTCGCCGGATCATCTGTTCCAAAGGACTAGTTTCCGCAGACCCTCGTGGGTGATAGTGACAATGGATGCCAGCCTTCTGGGGTGCAGTCTGGAACTCCCTGAAGGCTCAGGGTGTTTCGACTCAGGTGGAGTCCCTACGTCCAATCAATATTCTGGAACTGAGAGCAATATTCAATGCGCTTCAGGCGTGGCCTCAGTTGGCTTAGGCCAAATTCATCAGATTCCAGTCGGACAACATCACGACTGTGGCTTATATCAATCATCAAGGGGGAACAAGGAGTTCCTTAGCGATGAGAGAAGTATCCAAGATAATCTGTTTCTGCGGAAGCCCACTCTTGTCATCTGTCAGCGATCTACATCCCAGGAGTAGAGAACTGGGAAGTGGATTTTCTAAGTCGACCGACTTTTCATCCGGGGGATTGGGAACTTCACCCGGAGGTATTTGCCTCATTGAGTCTCTGATGGGGCAGACCGGAATTGGATCTGATGGCATCTCGACAGAATGCCAAGATACAAAAATATGGATCCAGGTCAAGGGATCCTCAGGCCGAACTGATAGATGCCTGGGCAGTGCCTTGGTTGTTCAGCCTAGCTTATGTGTTTCCACCGTTTCCTCTCCTCCCACACGTGATTGCTTGAATCAAACAGGAGAGGGCATTAGTGATCTTGATAGCGCCTGCATGGCCACGCAGGACTTGGTTTGCAGGCCTAGTGGACATGTCCCCTCTGCCACCGTGGAAACTTCCTTTGAGACAGGACCTTCTCATTCAAGGTCCTTTCCAACATCCAAATCTAATTTCTCTGCAGCTGACTGCGTGGAGATTGAACACTTGATTTTATCGAAGCGAGGGTTCTCTGAAATATCTTTATTAGGTGTGACTCCAAGGGTTACTCATGGAGTAAAGTTAGGATTCTGTCTCTTCTTCAAGAAGGATTGGAGAAAGGGTTATCAGCAAGTTCCTTAAAGGGACGACTTTCTGCTTTGTTAATTCTGTTTCACAAAAGTTTGGCAAATGTGCCAGATGTTCAGTCTTTTTGTCAGGCTTTATCTAGAATTAAGTCTGTATTTAGACCCATTACTCCTCCCTGGAGTTTGAATTTAGTTCTTCGAGTTCTTCAAGGGGTTCCGTTTGAACCCATGCATTCCATGGATATCAAATTGTTATCTTGGAAAGTTCTGTTTTTAGTTGCTATTTCTTCTGCTCGAAGAGTTTCTGAGCTTTCAGCCTTAGTGTGATTCTCCTTATCTCATTTTCCATTCTGATAAGGTGATGTTACGTACCAAACCTGGATTCCTTTCTAAGGTTGTTTCAAATAAGAATATTAATCAGGAAATTGTTGTTCCTTCCTTATGTCCTAACCCTTCTTCTAAGAAGGAGCGTATGTTGCATAATTTGGATGTGGTCCGTGCCTTAAAGTTTTACTTACAGGCAACTAAGGATTTCCGTCAATCATCTTCATTATTCATTGTTTATTCTTGAAAGCGTAGGGGTCAGAAAACTACGGCTACCTCTTTCTTTTTGGCTGAGAAGTGTCATCCGTCTGGCATATGAGACTGCTGGACAGCAGCCTCCTGTAAGAATTACGGCTCATTGTACTAGAGCTGTGGCTTCCACATGGGCTTTTAAAAACGATGCATCTGTTGAACAGATTTGTAAGGCTGGGACTTGGTCGTCCCTTCACACTTTATCCAAATTTTTACAAATTTGATACTTTCTTTTGCAAGATGTACCAAGTCCACGGATTCATCCTAACTTGTGGGATATTGTCCTTCCTGACAGCAAGTAACAAAGAGAGCACCACAGCAGAGCTGTCTATATAGCTGCCCCCTTAACTCCACCCTCCCCCCCCCAGTCATTCTCTTTGCTGGCTCTAAGCAGGAAGAGTAAAGAGAAGAGGTGTTAAACTGTTTTATTTTATCTTCAATCAAGAGTTTGTTATTTTTAAATGGTACCGGTGTTGTACTATTTACTCTCAGGCAGGACATAGATGAAGATTTCTGCCTGGAGGATAATGATCTTAGCATTTGTAACTAAGGTCCACCGCTGTTCCCACATGAGCTGAGGAGTACAGGAAAACTTCAGTGTGAGGAACGGTTTCTTGCTATACAGCAATGAGGTATGTTCAGTCATATTTTCTGCAGAGACTGTGTTTACTCAGAAAGGCTGACAGTGTCCCCATTAGGGGAAGAGTAAGTGGTAATCCTAGTGTTATCAGAGGTTTTTACTAGCTTGCATGAAGGGTTAATTTTTTGTGGGCACTCAGTTTATGTGAATTTGGGACAAACGTTTTTGTGTCTGGGAGTAACGTTTTCTGTTTTATGGGACATTTGCTTGAGGGTTCTTTGGGATTGTTTATAAACCACATGGCTTTCAGGCAGGGTTTGTTAGTTTTGTTTAGGCCCCAGCAACATCGAGTGAGGTGGGCGGGGCCTACATTTACAAGCAGCAAGCAACTTCTCCTGAGGTCCTGAGAGTCTTCTGAGGGACTAATTGAAGCTTTAAACCCCATATTATCGCTTCCTAAGGGCAGGTAGGGCCACAGCAGAGCTGTGGCAAGGTGCTTTAACCGGTTTTAGACACTTATCAGTCCGTTTTTTTAATTTGCGGGTCTCTTGCTTTTTTACTTGTGGTGCAAGCCTTCTAAAGCTTAGTAGGTACACTGTTAAAATTTCAGAATTTTAGCCTGTTTCTCCAACATAGGTGTGTCCGGTCCACGGCGTCATCCTTACTTGTGGGATATTCTCTTCCCCAACAGGAAATGGCAAAGAGCCCAGCAAAGCTGGTCACATGATCCCTCCTAGGCTCCGCCTTCCCCAGTCATTCTCTTTGCCGTTGTACAGGCAACATCTCCACGGAGATGGCTTAGAGTTTTTTAGTGTTTAACTGTAGTTTTTATTATTCAATCAAGAGTTTGTTATTTTAAAATAGTGCTGGTATGTACTATTTACTCTGAAACAGAAAAGAGATGAAGATTTCTGTTTGTAAGAGGAAAATGATTTTAGCAACCGTTACTAAAATCGATGGCTGTTCCACACAGGACTGTTGAGAGGAATTAACTTCAGTTGGGGGAACAGTGAGCAGACTTTTGCTGCTTGAGGTATGACACATTCTAACAAGACGATGTAATGCTGGAAGCTGTCATTTTCCCTATGGGATCCGGTAAGCCATTTTATTACAGACAGTAAATAAGGGCTTCACAAGGGCTTTTTAAGACTGTAGACATTTTCTGGGCTAAATCGATTTATATATAAACATATTTTATACTCCATAGCCTTGAGGAATTATTTTAATCTTGGGAATTTTGTAAAATAACCGGCAGGCACTGTATTGGACACCTTATTCTCTAGGGGCTTTCCCTAATCATAGGCAGAGTCTCATTTTCGCGCCTGTATTGCGCACTTGTTTTTGAGAAGCATGACATGCAGATGCATGTGTGAGGAGCTCTGATACATAGAAAAGACTTTCTGAAGGCGTCATTTGGTATCGTATTCCCCTTTGGGCTTGGTTGGGTCTCAGCAAAGCAGATACCAGGGACTGTAAAGGGGTTAAATATAAAAACGGCTCCGGTTCCGTTATTTTAAGGGTTAATTTGGTGTGCAATACTTTTAAGGCTTTAAGACACTGTGGTGAAATTTTGGTGAATTTTGAACAATTCCTTCATACTTTTTCGCAATTGCAGTAATAAAGTGTGTTCAGTTTAAAATTTAAAGTGACAGTAACGGTTTTATTTTAAAACGTTTTTTGTACTTTGTTATCAAGTTTATGCCTGTTTAACATGTCTGAACTGCCAGATAGACTGTGTTCTGAATGTGGGGAAGCCAAGGTCCCTTCTCATTTAAATAGATGTGATTTATGTGACACAAAATTTAGAGAAAATGATGCCCAAGATGATTCCTCAAGTGAGGGGAGTAAGCATGGTACTGCATCATCCCCTCCTTCGTCTACACCAGTCTTGCCCACACAAGAGGCCCCTAGTACATCTAGCGCGCCAATACTCCTTACTATGCAACAATTAACGGCTGTAATGGATAATTCTATCAAAAACATTTTAGCCAAAATGCCCACTTATCAGCGAAAGCGCGACTGCTCTGTTTTAGAAAATACTGAAGAGCATGAGGACGCTGATGATATTGTTTCTGAAGGGCCCCTACACCAGTCTGAGGGGGCCAGGGAGGTTTTGTCTGAGGGAGAAATTTCAGATTCAGGGAAAATTTCTCAACAAGCTGAACCTGATGTGATTACATTTAAATTTAAGTTGGAACATCTCCGCGCTCTGCTTAAGGAGGTGTTATCCACTCTGGATGATTGTGAGAATTTGGTCATCCCAGAGAAACTATGTAAAATGGACAAGTTCCTAGAGGTCCCGGGGCCCCCCGAAGCTTTTCCTATACCCAAGCGGGTGGCGGACATTGTAAATAAAGAATGGGAAAGGCCCGGTATACCTCTCGTCCCTCCCCCCATATTTAAAAAATTGTTTCCTATGGTCGACCCCAGAAAGGACTTATGGCAGACAGTCCCCAAGGTCGAGGGGGCGGTTTCTACTCTAAACAAACGCACCACTATACCCATAGAAGATAGTTGTGCTTTCAAAGATCCTATGGATAAAAAATTAGAAGGTTTGCTTAAAAAGATGTTTGTTCAGCAAGGTTACCTTCTACAACCAATTTCATGCATTGTCCCTGTCACTACAGCCGCGTGTTTCTGGTTCGATGAGCTAGAAAAGGCGATCACTAGTAATTCTCCTTCTTATGAGGAGATTATGGACAGAATCCGTGCTCTCAAATTGGCTAATTCTTTCACCCTAGACGCCACTTTGCAATTGGCTAGGTTAGCGGCGAAAAATTCTGGGTTTGCTATTGTGGCGCGCAGAGCGCTTTGGTTAAAATCTTGGTCAGCGGATGCGTCTTCCAAGAACAAATTGCTTAACATTCCTTTCAAGGGGAAAACGCTGTTTGGCCCTGACTTGAAAGAGATTATCTCTGATATCACTGGGGGCAAGGGCCACGCCCTTCCTCAGGATAGGTCTTTCAAGGCCAAAAATAAACCTAATTTTCGTCCCTTTCGTAGAAACGGACCAGCCCCAAGTGCTACGTCCTCTAAGCAAGAGGGTAATACTTCTCAAGCCAAGCCAGCCTGGAGACCAATGCAAGGCTGGAACAAGGGAAAGCAGGCCAAGAAACCTGCCACTGCTACCAAGACAGCATGAGATGTTGGCCCCCGATCCGGGACCGGATCTGGTGGGGGGCAGACTCTCTCTCTTCGCTCAGGCTTGGGCAAGAGATGTTCTGGATCCTTGGGCGCTAGAAATAGTCTCCCAAGGTTATCTTCTGGAATTCAAAGGGCTTCCCCCAAGGGGGAGGTTCCACAGGTCTCAATTGTCTTCAGACCACATAAAAAAACAGGCATTCTTACATTGTGTAGAAGACCTGTTAAAAATGGGAGTGATTCATCCTGTTCCATTAGGAGAACAAGGGATGAGGTTCTACTACAATCTGTTCGTAGTTCCCAAAAAAGAGGGAACGTTCAGACCAATCTTAGATCTCAAGATCCTAAACAAGTTTCTCAAGGTTCCATCGTTCAAAATGGAAACCATTCGAACAATTCTTCCTTCCATCCAGGAAGGTGAATTCATGACCACGGTGGATTTAAAGGATGCGTATCTACATATTCCTATCCACAGGGAACATCATCGGTTCCTAAGGTTCGCATTCCTGGACAAGCATTACCAGTTCGTGGCACTTCCGTTCGGATTAGCCACTGCTCCAAGGATTTTCACAAAGGTACTAGGGTCCCTTCTAGCGGTGCTAAGACCAAGGGGCATTGCAGTAGTACCTTACTTGGACGACATTCTGACCGACGCCAGTCTGATGGGCTGGGGCGCGGTCTGGGGACCCCTGAAAGCTCAGGGTCTTTGGTCTCGGGAAGAATCTCTTCTACCGATAAATATTCTGGAACTGAGAGCGATACTCAATGCTTTCAAGGCTTGGCCTCAGCTAGCAAAGGCCAAGTTCATACGGTTTCAATCAGACAACATGACGACTGTTGCGTACATCAACCATCAGGGGGGAACAAGGAGTTCCCTGGCGATGGAAGAAGTGACCAAAATCATTCAATGGGCGGAGACTCACTCCTGCCACTTGTCTGCAATCCACATCCCAGGAGTGGAAAATTGGGAAGCGGATTTTCTGAGTCGTCAGACATTACATCCGGGGGAGTGGGAACTACATCCGGAAATCTTTGCCCACATTACTCAACTGTGGGGCATTCCAGACATGGATCTGATGGCCTCTCGTCAGAACTTCAAGGTTCCTTGCTACGGGTCCAGATCCAGGGATCCCAAGGCGACTCTAGTAGATGCACTAGTAGCACCTTGGACCTTCAAACTAGCTTATGTATTCCCGCAGTTTCCTCTCATCCCCAGGCTGGTAGCCAGGATCAATCAGGAGAGGGCATCAGTGATCTTGATAGCTCCTGCGTGGCCACGCAGGACTTGGTATGCAGACCTGGTGAATATGTCATCGGCTCCACCATGGAAGCTACCTTTGAGACGAGACCTTCTTGTTCAGGGTCCGTTCGAACATCCGAATCTGGTTTCACTCCAACTGACTGCTTGGAGATTGAACGCTTGATCTTATCAAAGCGAGGGTTCTCAGATTCTGTTATTGATACTCTTGTTCAGGCCAGAAAGCCTGTAACTAGAAAAATTTACCACAAAATATGGAAAAAATATATCTGTTGGTGTGAATCTAAAGGATTCCCTTGGGACAAGGTAAAAATTCCTAAGATTCTATCCTTTCTTCAAGAAGGATTGGAGAAAGGATTATCTGCAAGTTCCTTGAAGGGACAGATTTCTGCCTTGTCTGTGTTACTTCACAAAAAGCTGGCAGCTGTGCCAGATGTTCAAGCCTTTGTTCAGGCTCTGGTTAGAATCAAGCCTGTTTACAAACCTTTGACTCCTCCTTGGAGTCTCAATTTAGTTCTTTCAGTTCTTCAGGGGGTTCCGTTTGAACCCTTACATTCCGTTGATATTAAGTTATTATCTTGGAAAGTTTTGTTTTTGGTTGCAATTTCTTCTGCTAGAAGAGTTTCAGAATTATCTGCTCTGCAGTGTTCTCCTCCTTATCTGGTGTTCCATGCAGATAAGGTGGTTTTACGTACTAAACCTGGTTTTCTTCCGAAAGTTGTTTCTAACAAAAACATTAACCAGGAGATAGTCGTGCCTTCTTTGTGTCCGAATCCAGTTTCAAAGAAGGAACGTTTGTTGCACAATTTGGATGTTGTTCGCGCTCTAAAATTCTATTTAGATGCTACAAAGGATTTTAGACAAACATCTTCCTTGTTTGTTGTTTATTCTGGTAAAAGGAGAGGTCAAAAAGCAACTTCTACCTCTCTCTCTTTTTGGATTAAAAGCATCATCAGATTGGCTTATGAGACTGCCGGACGGCAGCCTCCTGAAAGAATCACAGCTCATTCCACTAGGGCTGTGGCTTCCACATGGGCCTTCAAGAACGAGGCTTCTGTTGATCAGATATGTAAGGCAGCGACTTGGTCTTCACTGCACACTTTTACCAAATTTTACAAGTTTGATACTTTTGCTTCTTCTGAGGCTATTTTTGGGAGAAAGGTTTTGCAAGCCGTGGTGCCTTCCATTTAGGTGACCTGATTTGCTCCCTCCCTTCATCCGTGTCCTAAAGCTTTGGTATTGGTTCCCACAAGTAAGGATGACGCCGTGGACCGGACACACCTATGTTGGAGAAAACAGAATTTATGTTTACCTGATAAATTACTTTCTCCAACGGTGTGTCCGGTCCACGGCCCGCCCTGGTTTTTTAATCAGGTCTGATAATTTATTTTCTTTAACTACAGTCACCACGGTATCATATGATTTCTCCTATGCAAATATTCCTCCTTTACGTCGGTCGAATGACTGGGGAAGGCGGAGCCTAGGAGGGATCATGTGACCAGCTTTGCTGGGCTCTTTGCCATTTCCTGTTTGGGGAAGAGAATATCCCACAAGTAAGGATGACGCCGTGGACCGGACACACCGTTGGAGAAAGTAATTTATCAGGTAAACATAAATTCTGTTTTTGCCGTTTGTGTATGCCTTTTTTTTCTCTTAAAGGTACAGTACCGTTTTTGCAAATTGTGTTTTTTTCATTAGTGTTTTCCAAGCTTGCTTGCTTCCTTACTAGCCTGTTAAACATGCATGACACTGAGGAAACTTATTGTTCAATTTGTTTAGAAGCCATTGTGGAACCCCCTCTAAGAATGTGTCCCAATTGTACCGATATGTCTATAAATTGCAAACAGCATATTTTGACTTATAAGAATTTGGCATTAAACGATTCTCAGACAGAAGTAAATGAGGTTTCGCCATCTAGTTCTCCCCAAGTGTCACAATCAGTTACGCCCGCACAAGCGACGCCAAGTACTTCTAGTGTGTCTAATTCTTTCATCTTGCAAGATATGGCTTCAGTTATGAATACTACCCTCACAGAGGTTTTATCTAAACTGCCAGGGTTGCAAGGGAAGCGCAGTAGCTCTGGGTTAAGAACAAATGCTGAACCTTCTGACTCTTTATTAGCCGTATCCGATATTCCCTCACAATGTTCTGAGGTAGGGATGAGGGATTTGCTGTCTGAGGGAGAGATTTCTAATTCAGGAAAGATGTTCCCTCAGACAGATTCAGATATGACGGCATTTAAATTTAAGCTAGTGCACCTCCGTTTATTGCTCAGGGAGGTTTTAGCTACTCTGGATGATTGTGACCCTATTGTCGTTCCAGAGAAATTGTGTAAAATGGACAAATATTTAGAGGTTCCTGTTTACACTGATGTTTTTCCATTCCTGGGAACTCTGATAGATTCGGTGGACATGAAAATATTTCTGACGGAGGTCAGGAAATCAAAGATTTGAACCTCCTGCCGAGCTCTTCATTCCTCGGCCGTCAGTGGCTCAGTGTTTGGAGGTAATCGGACTTATGGTAGTGGCAATGGACATAGTTCCGTTTGCTCGCTTGCATCTCAGACCACTGCAACTATGCATGCTCAAACAGTGGAATGGGGATTATGCAGATTTATCTCCTCAGATAAATCTGGATCAAGAGACCAGAGACTCTCTTCTTTGGTGGTTGTCACAGGATCACCTGTCCAGGGGGATGTGTTTCCGCAGGCCAGTGTGGTTTTTTGTGACGACGGACACCAGCCTACTGGGCTGGGGTGCAGTCTGGAATTCCCTGAAAGCACAGGGTTTGTGGACTCAGATATTCAATGCTCTTCAGGCGTGCCCTTAGCTGGCTTCGGCCGGATTCATCAGGTTTCAGTCAGACAACATCACGACTGTAACTTATATCAATCATCAGGGGGGAACAAGGAGTTCCTTGGCGATGATAGAAGTTTCCAGGATAATCCGATGGGCAGAGACTCACTCTTGCCATCAGCGATCTATATCCCAGTGGTGGAGAACTGGGAGGCAGATTTTCTAAGTCGTCAGACTTTTCATCCAGGAGAGTGGGAGCTCCATCCGGAGGTGTTTGCTCAACTGGTTCAGCTTTGGGGCACACCAGAATTGGATCTGATGGCGTCTCGTCAGAACGCCAAACTTCCTTGTTACAGATCCAGGTCAAGGGATCCTCAGGCAGTACTGATAGATGCTCTTGCAGTACCCTGGTCGTTCAACCTGGCTTATGTGTTTCCACAATTCCCTCTCCTTCCGCGTCTGATTGCCAGAATCAAACAGGAGAGAGCTTCAGTGATTTTGATAGCGCCTGCGTGGCCACGCAGGACTTGGTATGCAGACCTGGTGGACATGTCATCTCTGCCACCATGGACTCTGCCACTGAGACGGGACCTTTTTGATTCAAGGTCCATTCAAGCATCCAAATCTAATTTCTCTGCAACTGACTGCTTGGAGATTGAACGCTTGATTTTATCAAAGCTGGGTTTCTCTGAGTCGGTCATAGATACCTTGTTTCAGGCTCGAAAGCCTGTCACCAGGAAGATTATCATAAGATATGGCGTAAATATCTTTTTTGGTGTGAATCCAAGGGCTACTCATGGAGTAAGTTCAGGATTCGTAGGATTTTGTCTTTTATCCAAGAAGGATTGGAGAAAGGATTGTCCGCTAGTTTCTTAAAGGGACAGATATCTGCTTCGTCTATTCTGTTGCACAAGCGTCTGGCAGATGTCCCAGACGTTCGTTTTTTTTTTTTTGTCAGGTTTTAGTTAGAATTAAGCCTGTGTTTAAACCTGTTGCTCCGCCATAGAGTTTCAATTTTTTCTTAAAGTTCTTCAGGGGGTTCCGTTTGAACCCATGTATTCCATAGATATTAAGCTTCTATCTTGGAAAGTTCTGTTTCTAGTTGCTATTTCTTCAGCTCGAAGAGTTTCTGAACTATTTGCATTAAAATGTGACTCGCCTTATCTTGTTTTCCATGCTGATAAGGTGGTTTTGCGTACCAAACCTGGGTTCCTCCCTAAGGTTGTTTCTAACAGGAATATCAATCAGGAAATTGTTGTTCCTTCTCTGTGTCCTAATCCTTTTTCGCCAATCATCTTCTTTGTTTGTTTATGCTGGAAAGCGTAGAGGTCAAAAGGCTACGGCTACCTCTTTCCTTTTGTCTGAAAAGCATCATCCGTTTGGCTTATGAGACTGCTGGACAGCAGCCTCATGAAAGAATTACAGCTCACTCCACTAGAGCGGTGGCTTCCACATGGGCTTTTAAAAATGATGCTTCTGTTGAACAGATTTGTAAGGCTGCGACTTGGTCTTCGTTTCATACCTTTTCCAAATTTTACAAATTTGATACTTTTGCTTCTTCGGAGGCTATTTTTGGGAGAGTGGTTTTGTAAGCAGTGTTGCCTTCCGTTTAGGTTCCCTTCATCCGTGTCCTAAAGCTTTGGTATTGGTATCCCACAAGTTAGGATGAATCCGTGGACTCGGTACATCTTGCAAAAGAAAACAGAATTTATGCTTACCTGATAAATTTCTTTCTTTTGCGATGTACCGAGTCCACATCCCGCCCTGTCTATTCAAGACAGATATTATTTTTTTATGTAAACTAGTCACCTCTGCACCTTATAGTTTCTCCTTTTCTTCCTTGGCCTTCGGTCGAATGACTGGGGGGTGGAGTTAAGGGGGAGCTATATAGACAGCTCTACTGTGGTGCTCTTTTTGCTACTTCCTGTCAGGAAGGACAATATCCCACAAGTTAGGATGAATCCGTGGACTCGGTACATCGCAAAAGAAAGAAATTTATCAGGTAAGCATAAATTCTGTTTTTGATTCTTATGAGACTATTTTTGGGAGAGAGGTTCTTCAAGCAGTGGTGCCTTCTGTTTAGGTTCCTTTCTTGTCCCTCCCTTTCATCCGTGTCCTTTTGCTTTGGTATTGGTATCCCACAAGTAAGGATGAAATCTGTGGACTCGTCATATCTTTGTAAAAGAAAAGTAAATTTATGCTTACCTGATTCATTTTTTTTACGATATGACGAGTCCACGGCCCACCCTGTTCTTTTTAAGACAGTTTTCTTTATATTTTGTAAACTTGTCACCTCTGCACCTTTTAGCCTTTCCTTTTCTCTTCCTATACCTTCGGCCGAATGACTGGGGGTGGAGGGAAGGGAGGAGCTATATATACAGCTCTGCTGCGGTGCTCTTTACCACTTCCTGTTAGCAGGTGGTTAATATCCCACAAGTAAGGATGAAATCCGTGGACTCGTCATATCGTAAAAGAAAGTAATTTATCAGGTAAGCATAAATTTACGTTTTTTTCTCACGCATTCCAGCAAACCCAGTGAAGGCTCAGGCTTTCCTGAAGTGTTTCAGACGTGGAGTTAACTGGGGTAATCATGCCAGTTCCGTTTCAGGAACAAGGTCTGGGGTTTTATTCAAATCTATTCATTGTCCCAAAGAAAGTAATTTCATTCAGACCAGTTTTGGATATAAAAATTTTGAATCGATATGTAAGAGTACCAACTTTCAAAATGGTGACTATAAGGTCTATTCTGCTTTTTGTTCAGCAAGGGCATTATATGCCCACAATAGACTTACAGGATGCATATCTTCATATTCCGATTCATCCAGTACACTATCAGTTCCTGAGATTCTCTTTTTCTAGACAAGCATTACCAATTTGTTGCTTTTCCTATTGGCCTAGCGACAGCTCCAAGAATCTTTTCAAAGGTTCTAGGTGCCCTACTCTCTGTAATCAGAGAGCGGGGTATTGCGGTATTTCCTTATTTGGACGATATCTTGGTACTCGCTCAGTCTTTAAGTTCTGCAAAATCTCACACAAATTAACTAGTGTTGTTTCTTCGAAGACATGGTTGGAGGATCAATTTACCAAAAAGTTATTTGATTCCTCAGACAAAGGTAACCTTTTTAGGTTTCCAGATAGATTCAGTGTCCATGACTCTGTCTCTAACAGACAAGAGATGTTTGAAATTGGTTGCAGCCTGTCGGAACCTTCAGTCTGTCATTCCCTTCAGTAGCTATTTGCATGGAAGTTTTAGGTCTCATGACTGCAGCATCAGACGCGATCCCCTTTGCTCATTTTCATTTGAGATTTCTTCAGCTTTGTATGCTGAACCAATGGTGCAGGGATTATACAAGGATATCACAATTAATATCCTTAAATCCCAATGTTCGACTTTCTCTGATTTGGTGGTTAGATAACCATCCTATAATTTTAGGGGCCTTTTTCGTTCGTCCAACCTGGACTGTGATCACAACAGATGCGAGTCTTTCAGGTTGAGGTACTGTTTGGGGATCTCTGACAGCACAAGGGGTTTGGAATTCTCAAGAGACGAGATTACCAATCAATATTTTGGAACTCCGTGCGATTCTCAGGGCTCTTCAGTTTTGGCCTCTGTTGAAGAGAGAATCATTCATTTGATTTCAGGCAGACAATATCACAACTGTGGCATATGTCAATCATCAGGGTGGGACTCAGTCCTCAAGCTATGAAAGAAGTATCTCGGATACTTGTTTGGGCGGAATACAGCTCCTGTCTTATTTCTGCGGTTCATATCCCAGGTATAGACAATTGAGAAGCGGATCACCTCAGTCAGACTTTACATCCGTGAGAATGGTCTCTCCACCCAGATGTTTTCTCAAATTGTTCAGATTTGCGGGCTTCCAGAAATAGATCTGATAGCATCTCATCTAAACAAAAAAACTTCTCAGGTCCAGGGATCCTCAGGCGGAAGCAGTGGATGCATTGACATTTCCTTGGTATTATCAACCTGCTTATATTTTACCGCCTCTAATTCTTCTTCCAAGAGTGATCTCCAAAATAATCATGGAGCAATCGTTTGTGCTGCTGGTGGCTCCAGCATGGTCCCACAGGTTTTGGTATGTGGATCTTGTTTAGATGTCCAGTTGCCAACCTTAGCAACTTCCATTAAGGCCAGACCTATCTCAAGGTCCGTTTTTCCATCAGGATCTCAAATCATTAAATTTGATGGTATAGAAATTGAACACTTAGTGCTTAGTCATAGAGGTGTCTCTGACTCAGTGATTAATACTATGTTACAGGCTCGTAAATCTGTTTCTAGAAAGATTTATTATCGAGTTTGGAAGACTTACATTTCATGGTGTTCTTCTCATAAATTCTCTTGGCATTCTTTTAGAATTTCTAGAATTTTACAGTTTCTTCAGGATGGTTTGGATAAAGGTTTGTCTGCAAGTTCCTTGAAAGGACAAATCTCTGTTCTTTCTGTTTTATTTCATAGAAAGATTGCTAAACTTCCTGATATTCATTGTTTTGTGCAGGCTTTGGTTTCGTATCAAGCCTGTCATTAAATCAATCTCTCCTCCTTGGAGTCTTAATTTGGTTTTGAAGGCTTTACAGGCTCCTCCGTTTGAGCCTGTGCATTCTTTGGACATTAAACTACTTTCTTGTAAAGTGTTGTTTGTTTTGGCCATCTCTTCTGCTAGAAGAGTTTCTGATTTATTTGCTCTCTTGTGAATCTTCTTTTCTGATTTTTCATCAGGATAAGGCAGTTTTGCTGACTTTATTTACATTCTTACCTAAGGTTGTGAATTCTAACATTAATAGAGGAATTGTTGTCCCTTCTTTGTGTCATAATCCTAAGAATTCTTTGGAAAGATCTTTACATTCTTTGGATGTGGTGAGAGCTTTGAAATATGTTGAAGCTACTAAAGATTTCAAGAAGACTAGTCTATTTGTTATCTTTTCTGGTTCCAGGAAAGGTCAGAAGGCTTCTGCCGTTTCCTTGGCCTCGTGGTTAAAACTTTTGATTCATCAAGCCTATTTGGAGTCGGGTCAAGCCCCGCCTTAGAGAATTTCAGCTCATTCTACTAGATCAGTTTCCACTTCCTGGGCTTTTAAGAATGAAGCTTCAGTTGATCAGATTTGCAAAGCTGCTACTTGGTCTTCTTTGCATACATTTACTAAATTCTACCAATTTCTTCCATATTTGCTTCTTCTGAAGCAGTTTTTGGTAGAAAAGTTCTTCAGGCAGCTGTTTTATTTTTATTCTGCTTTTAATTTAATTTTTTTCTTCACATTTATGATATTTAACTGGCTGTTTCTATTTTTATCCCTCCCTCTCTAGTGACTTTTGCTTGTGGTTCCACATCTTTGGTAAGAGCCCATGAGCTAGTGACGTATGGGATAGCAATACCCATTACATGAAAGTAAACATAATTTATGTAAGAACCTACCTGATGAATTCATTTTTCATATTGGCAAGAGTCCATGAGGCCCACCACCTTTTTTTATGGTGGTTATGTTTTTTTGTATAAAGCACAATTATTTCCAAATTCCTTTGTTGATGCTTTTTACTCCTTTCTTTATCACCCCACTTCTTGGCTATTCGTTAAACTAAATTGTGGTTGTGGTGAGGGGGTGTATTTATAGTCATTTTGAGGTTTGGGAAACTTTGCCCCTCCTGGTAGGATTGTATATCCCATAGGTCACTAGCTCATGGACTCTTGCCAATATGAAAGAAATTAATTTATCAGGTAAGTTCTTACATAAATTATGTTTTTTTCTATTGGCAATGAGAGTCCACAAGAACATTCTTAATCTATGGCAATTACTCTACCTGGCCACCAGGAGGAGACAGACACCCCAAACAAAGCTATAAATATCTTCTGACTTCCCCTACCCTCCCAGTAGTTATTTGTCTCATATCATGAGCCCTGTAAAGAAGAAATTAAGTTTATTATGTATTGTCCTTCATTGAGAGCTGGGGATCATATAACCATATAAATCTCAATAGTGTATTGGTATATATAATACTGGTTGACGCTGGGACTCCCATGCCTCTCTCCAGTCTAACCTAAATCCCCTGTCTGATAACGTGGTGTCTCTCACTAAATTAGACTTATCACTGGTAAGTTATCCCCTCTTATGGCAACTTGTCTAATAGAGAGTTGGTATTAAGCCCTGTCCCTTCACTAGATACACTGTGTACATTCCAGCCCCTTTAATAGCAGAGACATGCCAGAAGCAGAACGGAGTACCAGATATCCAGCAATATTTCAGTTATATGGCTGAGAGGGGAACGCTTCTTGCGCGCTGGTTTACAGGGCAGACAGGCATACTTTCCTCATGTTTTGACCCTATAACAAATAGACCTATGTTACATAGAATAGCGTACAGGCCCACTTGCCTGACTTTCGGTGGGATGTCGCTACTAAAACCCGCAGGCATTTAGTTTATACAGGCCGGTGCGGTGGGCAGAGATGTAGGTTCCTGCCCTAGGCAGCGCTTTAGTGCCATTTCTGCTTCAGATCCACTGAGTATCAGACCTGTGGGAGAGTGGTGGTAAGACGGGCCTTTTTAAAGGGGGACAGTTAATTGGTGCATTAGGAACCAGTGTACCCTGTTGTGAGGTTGATGACTGACTCTTGGTTAACGCTGAAGGAGAACTTCTTTTCTCTGACCCTTCTGAAGGAGTCAGAAGAGGACTCTGAGGCGGGTACAATCAGGTTCAAGGTGGAGCAACTCAGGCTCCTGCTTAATAGAGTACCATCTACCCTGGGAGTTCCGGCAGCAAAACCGCCTGAGGAACAGGTTCCGAGAATTTAATCAGTATTTAGGCCTAGGGCCCTGAGGTTTTTCCTGTACCTTCCGTTATTGCAGAGATAATCTCCAAGAAAAGGGAGAAGCCAGGTATCTCGTTTGCCCTTTTGGCAGCTTTTAATAGATTTTTTCCTGTTAACAGGAACAGAGAGGTTTAGAATGGTGTCCCTAAGGTTGATGGCACTATATCCACATTGGCCAAGTCACTACTATTCTGCTTGAGGATAGCACTTATTTTAAAGATCCTCTAGACGGAAAGCTTGAGGGATATCTAAGAAGGGTGTTTCTCCAGTTGACCGCCCTGTGTCAACCAGCAGTGGATTATTGGCAGTCACGGGGGCTGCCAAGTTCTGGTGTGAATCTGTAGTGGATTTGGTTACTGTGGAAATCCTCTGGAGGAGATCTAGGAACATACACAATCCCTAAGTCTGGCAAAAGCCTTTATCAGCATTGCCATTCTGCAAATTATTCAAATGAATGCAAAAAACTCTAGCTTTGTGGTTCTGGCTTAGGAGGGCTTTGTGCCTCAAGTTTTGGTTGGTGGATAATGTGTCTAAAAACAAGACTACTATCCTTATCTTTCAAAGACAAGTCCCTGTTCGGTTTGGGTCTGGACTTTATTATAGCTACAGTCACAGGTGGAAAGCGAGCAAGATATCTAAGCCTAAAGGTCGCTCAGTGGAAAGTTTTCGTCCGGGAGTGAGAGGAGCGCAGAGGCGACTAAGACTGATTCCCCCAGAGCTTCCTGGAAAACTACCCAGTGGTGGAATAATAACAAACAGCCCAAGAAGGCTTTCCAGGACAACAAGTCACCATGATCGGATTGCCCCCGACCTTGGGACCAGGTTTTGTTGAGGGCAGACTTTCTCTGTTTCAGAGGGAATGGGTTCAGTCCGTCCAGGATCCCTGAGTACTGGATATTGTTTCCCAGGGTTACAGAATAAGCTGTAATAAGGGACCGCCTCTTGCTGTTTCAGGAAACCCAGTAAAGAGAGCAGCACTACTCCGCTGTGTGGACAACCTCATTGCCATGGGTATGGTGGTTCCAGTTCCCCCATCAGAGAAAGGAAAGGGATTCTACTTAAAAATTGTTCAAGGTCCCCAAGAAGGGCATGTTCCACCCAATTCTGGTCCTGAAAGGACTCAACAGATTTAGAAGAGTTCCCATTTTCAAGATGGAAACAATAAGATCTATCCTTCCCCTGATTCAAGAAGGTCAGTTCATCTCCACAATAGACCAATAGGACGTGTACCTTCACATTCCAATGCACAGAGATCACTACAGTTTCTTACTTTTCACCTTCCTAGACCAGCACTAACATTTTCTTGTACTTCCATTTGGACTGGTGACGGTACCCAAGGTCCTTGGCTCAGGATCACACAGAAAGGTTACTCTTGTGTATTCAGGTGCACGGTTGGTAGGTCAATATGGAAACGAACTCCCTCGTGCTGGCTTCATGGGTAAACTTTTTGGGTACAATCCTAGACTGTCTGTATGCGCGTTTATATCAACCCACATATACAAGCGCTTACCAAATCCTGCCGTTCACACCTACGCAACATTTCCAGAATTCATCCCTTCCTTACTCAAAAAACTACAACTCATTTTGTCACGCATTGATTATTGCAATCTACTTCTAAATGGACTTCCAAAACACCGCCTCTCCTCCCTCCAATCTATTATGAATGCTTCTGCTAGACTCATCCACCTAAGTCACCGATCTACATCAACTGCTCCGCTCTGCCAGTCTCTACACTGGCTCCCCATACACTGCAGAATACAATTGTAAGTATTGACCCTAACTTACAAAGCACTCAACAGTCTAACTCCCAACTATATTTCCTCTCTCTCATCGTGAAATATTCCCCATCCTGTCCTCTTCGATTAACCTCTGTCCTACGTCTCTGCACTCCTGTTATCTCTACGCCCCACTTCCGCCTCCAAGACTTCGCACATGCTGCTCCTGTCCTCTGGAACTCTCTACCCCGCTCCATAAGACTATCTCCAACCTTGTATAGCTTCAGACGCTCCTTGAAAACTCACCTATTCAGAGAGGCTTATCTCTCCTCCATCCCTCATCCGAACCAAACTAATACATGTACATGAACTGCCTGACTCACTGCTGCAGCTACAACCGATGTAATAAGCTACCCCAACCTTATGTCTCTGCACCCTAAACCTATAGACTGTGAGCTCTCCGGAGAAGGGCCCTCTTCCTCCTGTACTAGATTTGTTTAGTTTTATGTTTTGTATTTTATCACAAATCTGTCATTGTATACCCCTATCATTGTACCCAGCTCTACGGAATTCTGCAGCGCTATACAAATAAATATCACAGATCAGTGCTGAGTGAAGCTTCAGACAGCGCCTGCTTCAGTCCACTGCTCATCCTTCAATAGCTTATTGCATGGAAGTGGTAGGTCAATCGTTGTGTCATCAAATGCAATACCGTTTTGCTTGCTTTCAAATGAGACCACTACAGTTGTTTATGCTCAGATAGCGGATTGGACATCATTCATATATGTTGCACGTCATCTGCCTGGACACCCAGGCGAGAGGGCGTTTTGGTTGGTGACAATCCCCAACTCTAGTGATGCTTGGATTGTTTGTCATCCCTCTTGGGTGATCATCAACACAGGCATGAGTTTGTTTGGCTGGGGTGCGGTGTGGGTTTCTTTGAGAGCCCAAGAAACTTGGGGTCAGGAGTGTCTCTTCCAATCAACATTCTGTTGAGAGCTATTTAACATGTACTTCTAGCGTGGCCCCAGCTGGGTTTCCTCCGCTATAGTAGATTCCAGTCGGATAACCTCATGACCGTGGCCTACATCAACTATTGGGGAGGCACACGGAGCTCTCTGGCGATGCAGGTGGTGTCTTGAATTCTGCAGTGGGTGGAGAGACAATGTCAGATCTCAGCTATCCACATCCCAGATGTGGAGAAGTGGATTTCCTGAGCAGGCAGACTCTCCACAAATTAGTTGATGTTTCTGGAGATTACTCACAGATGGGGTGTTCCCGACATAGATCAGATGGCTTCCCACTTAAATACCAAGCTCCTGAGGTACGGATTGAGGTCCAGGGATCTTCAGGCAGAGCTAGTGGACGCTCTAGCGGTCCCATGGAACTTCACCCTAATTTATCTGTTTCCACATGCGCCGAGTGGTCGCTCAGATCAAACAGGAGGCAATACCAAATATTCTTATAGCCCTTGCGTGGCCACTCAGACATAGTGAACATGCCGTATGTTCATCCTTGGCGGTTGTCTGTCACTCAGGACCCATTAGTTTTTCAAAACCTAGATACTCTGAGGCTAACTGCCTGGAGATTGAACGGTTGATCTTAGCTCAGAGAGGTTTCTCTGACAGTGTGATACTCTTATCCAGGCTCGCAAGCCTCTCACTAGACTCATCTACTACAAGGTCTGGAGGACTTATCTTCACTGGTATGACAAGCAATGTTTCTCCTGGTATAGAGTGAAGACTCCTGTGTATCCTACAGTTTCTCCAGGAGGATCGGGTGAAGGGTCTGTCAGCCAGTTATATCAAGGGTCAGATCTCTGCCCTTTCTGTTTTCACAAAAAGTTGTCTAGTTTACCTAATGTTCAGGAGTTTGTTCCAGCTCTGGTCAGACTTCAACCTTTTTTCAAACATGTCTCCTCCATGGAGCCTAAATTTAGTATTACAAGTTCCTCAGATGTCTCCGTTTGAGCCTCTACATGCTGTTGATATTAAGTTAATCACTTGGAACATGCTTTTCTTGTTGAATTTTTCCTTTGCTCGCAGAGTCAGAGCTTTCGTCTTTAATGTGTGATCGTCAGTATCTGGTGATCCACCAGGATAAGGTTGTGTTGAGGCCTCAACTAGACTTTCTACCCAATTTAGTTAATACTCACAACATCAACCAGGAGATTGTGGTTCCTTCACTTTGTCCCAATCAGTCATCCACCAAGGAGAGATTGTTACATAATTTGAATGTGGTCAGAGTGTTGACGTTCTATCTTCATGCTACTAAAGAGTTTAGTCAATCATCTTTCTTATTCATCCTATATACTGGTAAGCACAAGGGGCAGAAGGCCTCAGCTGTCAATATTTCTTTCATGTAATTAGCAAGAGTCCATGAGCTAGTGACGTATGGGATATACATTCCTACCAGGAGGGGCAAAGTTTCCCAAACCTTAAAATGCCTATAAATACACCCCTCACCACACCCACAATTCAGTTTTACAAACTTTGCCTCCCGTGGAGGTGGTGAAGTAAGTTTGTGCTAGATTCTTCGTTGATATGCGCTCCGCAGCAGGCTGGAGCCCGGTTTTCCTCTCAGCGTGCAGTGAATGTCAGAGGGATGTGAAGATAGTATTGCCTATTTGAATTCAATGATCTCCTTCTACAGGGTCTATTTCATAGGTTCTCTGTGATCGGTCGTAGAGATTCATCTCTTACCTCCCTTTTCAGATCGACGATATACTCTTATATATACCATTACCTCTACTGATTCTCGTTTCAGTACTGGTTTGGCTTTCTACTATATGTAGATGAGTGTCCTGGGGTAAGGAAGTCTTATTTTCTGTGACACTCTTAAGCTATGGTTGGGCACTTTTATATAAAGTTCTAAATATATGTGTTTAAACATTTATTTGTCTTGATTCAGGATGTTCAATATTCCTTATTTCAGACAGTCAGTTTCATTATTTGGGATAATGCATTTGAATATTCAATTTTTCTTACCTTTAAAATTTGACTTTTTTTCTTGTGGGCTGTTAGGCTTGCGGGGGCTGAAAATGCTTCATTTCTTTCATGTAATTAGCAAGAGTCTATGAGCTAGTGACATATGGGATATACATTCCTACCAGGAGGGGCAAAGTTTCCCAAACCTCAAAATGCCTATAAATACACCCCTCACCACACCCACAAATCAGTTTTACAAACTTTGCCTCCTATGGAGGTGGTGAAGTAAGTTTGTGCTAGATTCTACGTTGATATGCGCTCCGCAGCAGGTTGGAGACCGGTTTTCCTCTCAGCGTGCAGTGAATGTCAGAGGGATGTGAAGAGAGTATTGCCTATTTGAATTCAATGATCTCCTTCTACGGGGTCTATTTCATAGGTTCTCTGTTATCGGTCGTAGAGATTCATCTCTTACCTCCCTTTTCAGATCGACGATATACTCTTATATATACCATTACCTCTACTGATTCTCGTTTTAGTACTGGTTTGGCTTTCTACTACATGTAGATGAGTGTCCTGGGGTAAGTAAGTCTTATTTTCTGTGACACTCTAAGCTATGGTTGGGCACTTTTATATAAAGTTCTAAATATATGTATTCAAACATTTATTTGCCTTGACGTTCCTTATTTCAGACAGTCAGTTTCATATTTGGGATAATGCATATGAATAAATCATTTTTTCTTACCTTAAAAATTTGACTTTTCCCTGTGGGCTGTTAGGCTCGCGGGGGCTGAAAATGCTTCATTTTATTGCGTCATACGTGTCGCCGGAAGTTGCGTCATTTTTTGACTTTTTTTGCGCCAAAGGTGTCGGCGTTCCGGATGTGGCGTCATTTTGGCGCCAAAAGCATTTAGGCGCCAAATAATGTGGGCGTCTTTTTTTGGTGCTAAAAAAATATGGGCGTCACTATTGTCTCCACATTATTTAAGTCTCATTATTTTGTGCTTCTGGTTGCTAGAAGCTTGTTCTATGGCATTTTTTTCCCATTCCTGAAACTGTCATTTAAGGAATTTGATCAATTTTGCTTTATATGTTGTTTTTTCTATTACATATTGCAAGATGTCCCACGTTGAAGCTGAGTCAGAAGATACTTCTGGAAAATCCCTGCCTGGTGCTGGAGCTACCAAAGCTAAGTGTATCTGCTGTAAACTTTTGGTATCTGTTCCTCCAGCTGTTGTTTGTACTGTTTGTCATGACAAACTTGCTAATGCAGATAATATTTCCTTTAGTACTGTTACATTACCTGTTGCTGTTCCGTCAACATCTAATACTCAGAGTGTTCCTGATAACATAAGAGATTTTGTTTCTAAATCCATTAAGAAGGCTATGTCTGTTATTCCTCCTTCTAGTAAACGTAAAGTCTTTTAAAACTGCTCATTTTTCAGATGAATTTTTAAATGAACATCATCATTCTGATACTGATATTGGTTCTTCTGATTCAGAGGATTCTGTCTCAGAGGTTGATGCTGATAAATCTTCATATTTATTTAAAATGGAATTTATTCGTTCTTTACTTAAAGAAGTCCTAATTGCATTAGAAATTGAGGATTCTGGTCCTCTTGATACTAAATCTAAACGTTTAGATAAGGTTTTTAAATCTCCTGTAGTAATTCCAGAAGTTTTTCCTGTCCCTGGTGCTATTTCTGAAGTAATTTCCAGGGAATGGAATAATTTGGGTAATTCTTTTACTCCTTCTAAACGTTTTAAGCAATTATATCCTGTGCCATCTGACAGATTAGAATTTTGGGACAAAATCCCTAAGGTTGATGGGGCTGTCTCTACTCTTGCTAAGCGTACTACTATTCCTACGGCAGATGGTACTTCGTTTAAGGATCCTTTAGATAGGAAAATTGAATCCTTTCTAAGAAAAGCTTACTTGTGTTCAGGTAATCTTCTTAGACCTGCTATATCTTTAGCGGATGTTGCTGCAGCTTCAACCTTTTGGTTGGAAACTTTAGCGCAACAAGTAACAGATCATGATTCTCATAATATTATTATTCTTCTTCAACATGCTAATAATTTTATCTGTGATGCCATTTTTGATATCAGAGTTGATGTCAGGTTTATGTCTCTAGCTATTTTAGCTAGAAGAGCTTTATGGCTTAAAACTTGGAATGCTGATATGTCTTCTAAATCAACTCTACTTTCCATTTCTTTCCAGGGTAACAAATTATTTGGTTCTCAGTTGGATTCTATTATCTCAACTGTTACTGGTGGGAAAGGAACTTTTTTACCACAGGATAGAAAATCTAAGGGTAAAAACAGGGCTAATAATCGTTTTCGTTCCTTTCGTTTCAACAAAGAACAAAAGCCTGATCCTTCATCCTCAGGAGCAGTTTCAGTTTGGAAACCATCTCCAGTCTGGAATAAATCCAAGCCTTCTAGAAAGGCAAAGCCAGCTTCTAAGTCCACATGAAGGTGCGGTCCTCATTCCAGCTCAGCTGGTAGGGGGCAGGTTACGTTTTTTCAAAGAAATTTGGATCAATTCTGTTCACAATCTTTGGATTCAGAACATTGTTTCAGAAGGGTACAGAATTGGTTTCAAGATGAGACCTCCTGCAAAGAGGTTTTTTCTTTCCCGTATCCCAGTAAATCCAGTGAAAGCTCAAGCATTTCTGAATTGTGTTTCAGATCTAGAGTTGGCTGGAGTAATTATGCCGGTTCCAGTTCTGGAACAGGGGATGGGGTTTTATTCAAATCTCTTCATTGTACCAAAGAAGGAGAATTCCTTCAGACCAGTTCTGGATCTAAAAATATTGAATCGTTATGTAAGGATACCAACATTCAAAATGGTAACTGTAAGGACTATCTTGCCTTTTGTTCAGCAAGGGCATTATATGTCCATAATAGATTTACAGGATGCATATCTGCATATTCCGATTCATCCAGATCATTATCAGTTCCTGAGATTCTCTTTTCTGGACAAGCATTACCAGTTTGTGGCTCTACCGTTTGGCCTAGCTACAGCTCCAAGAATTTTTACAAAGGTTCTCGGTGCCCTTCTGTCTGTAATCAGAGAACAGGGTATTGTGGTATTTCCTTATTTGGACGATATCTTGGTACTTGCTCAGTCTTTACATTTAGCAGAATCTCATACGAATCGACTTGTGTTGTTTCTTCAAGATCATGGTTGGAGGATCAATTCACCAAAAAGTTCATTGATTCCTCAGACAAGGGTAACCTTTCTGGGTTTCCAGATAGATTCAGTGTCCATGACTCTGTCTTTAACAGACAAGAGACGTCTAAAATTGATTTCAGCTTGTCGAAACCTTCAGTCACAATCATTCCCTTCGGTAGCCTTATGCATGGAAATTCTAGGTCTTATGACTGCTGCATCGGACGCGATCCCCTTTGCTCGTTTTCACATGCGACCTCTTCAGCTCTGTATGCTGAATCAATGGTGCAAGGATTACACAAAGATATCTCAATTAATATCTTTAAAACCGATTGTACAACACTCTCTAACGTGGTGGACAGATCACCATCGTTTAATTCAGGGGGCTTCTTTTGTGCTTCCGACCTGGACTGTAATTTCAACAGATGCAAGTCTCACAGGTTGGGGAGCTGTGTGGGGATCTCTGACGGCACAAGGAGTTTGGGAATCTCAGGAGGTGAGATTACCGATCAATATTTTGGAACTCCGTGCAGTTTTCAGAGCTCTTCGGTTTTGGCCTCTTCTGAAGAGAGAATCGTTCATTTGTTTTCAGACAGACAATGTCACAACTGTGGCATACATCAATCATCAAGGAGGGACTCACAGTCCTCTGGCTATGAAAGAAGTATCTCGAATTTTGGTTTGGGCGGAATCCAGCTCCTGTCTAATCTCTGCGGTTCATATCCCAGGTATAGACAATTGGGAAGCGGATTATCTCAGTCGCCAAACGTTGCATCCGGGCGAATGGTCTCTTCACCCAGAGGTATTTCTTCAGATTGTTCAAATGTGGGAGCTTCCGGAAATAGATCTGATGGCCTCTCATCTAAACAAGAAACTTCCCAGGTATCTGTCCAGATCCCGGGATCCTCAGGCGGAAGCAGTGGATGCATTATCACTTCCTTGGAAGTATCATCCTGCCTATATCTTTCCGCCTCTAGTTCTTCTTCCAAGAGTAATCTCCAAGATTCTGAAGGAATGCTAGTTTGTTCTGCTGGTAGCTCCGGCATGGCCTCACAGGTTTTGGTATGCGGATCTTGTCCGGATGGCCTCTTGCCATCCGTGGACTCTTCCGCTACGACAAGACCTTCTGTCGCAAGGTCCTTTTTTCCATCAGGATCTCAAATCCTTAAATTTAAAGGTATGGAGATTGAACGCTTGATTCTTGGTCAAAGAGGTTTCTCTGACTCTGTGATTAATACTATGTTACAGGCTCGTAAATCTGTATCCAGAGAGATATATTATAGTCTGGAAGACTTATATTTCTTGGTGTCTTTCTCATCATTTTTCTTGGCATTCTTTTAGAATTCCGAGAATTTTACAGTTTCTTCAGGATGGTTTAGATAAAGGTTTATCCGCAAGTTCTTTGAAAGGACAAATCTCTGCTCTTTCTGTTCTTTTTCACCGAAAGATTGCTAATCTTCCTGATATTCATTGTTTTGTACAAGCTTTGGTTCGTATAAAACCTGTCATTAAGTCAATTTCTCCTCCTTGGAGTTTGAATTTGGTTCTGGGGGCTCTTCAAGCTCCTCCGTTTGAACCTATGCATTCATTGGACATTAAATTACTTTCTTGGAAAGTTTTGTTTCTTTTGGCAATCTCTTCTGCCAGAAGAGTCTCTGAATTATCTGCTCTTTCTTGTGAGTCTCCTTTTCTGATTTTTCATCAGGATAAGGCGGTGTTGCGAACTTCTTTTGAATTTTTACCTAAAGTTGTGAATTCCAACAACATTAGTAGAGAAATTGTGGTTCCTTCATTATGTCCTAATCCTAAGAATTCTAAGGAGAAATCGTTGCATTCTTTGGATGTTGTTAGAGCTTTGAAATATTATGTTGAAGCTACTAAGTCTTTCCGAAAGACTTCTAGTCTATTTATCTTTTCCGGTTCTAGAAAAGGCCAGAAAGCTTCTGCCATTTCTTTGGCATCTTGGTTGAAATCTTTAATTCATCTTGCCTATGTTGAGTCGGGTAAAACTCCGCCTCAAAGGATTAAAGCTCATTCTACTAGGTCAGTTTCTACTTCCTGGGCGTTTAGGAATGAAGCTTCGATTGATCAGATTTGCAAAGCAGCAACTTGGTCCTCTTTGCATACTTTTACTAAATTCTACCATTTTGATGTATTTTCTTCTTCTGAAGCAGTTTTTGGTAGAAAAGTACTTCAGGCAGCGGTTTCAGTTTGAATCTTCTGCTTATGTTTTTCATTAAACTTTATTTTGGGTGTGGATTATTTTCAGCAGGAATTGGCTGTCTTTATTTTATCCCTCCCTCTCTAGTGACTCTTGCGTGGAAAGATCCACATCTTGGGTAATCATTATCCCATACGTCACTAGCTCATGGACTCTTGCTAATTACATGAAAGAAAACATAATTTATGTAAGAACTTACCTGATAAATTCATTTCTTTCATATTAGCAAGAGTCCATGAGGCCCGCCCTTTTTTGTGGTGGTTATGATTTTTGTATAAAGCACAATTATTCCAATTCCTTATTTTATATGCTTTCGCACTTTTTTCTTATCACCCCACTTCTTGGCTATTCATTAAACTGAATTGTGGGTGTGATGAGGGGTGTATTTATAGGCATTTTGAGGTTTGGGAAACTTTGCCCCTCCTGGTAGGAATGTATATCCCATACGTCACTAGCTCATGGACTCTTGCTAATATGAAAGAAATGAATTTATCAGGTAAGTTCTTACATAAATTATGTTTTCCCCTGTCCCAGTAAACCTAGCGAAGGCTCAAGCATTTCTGAAATGTGTTTCAGATCTAGAGTTGGCTGGAGTAATTATACCAGTTCCAGTTCTGGAACAGGGGCTGGGGTTTTATTCAAATCTCTTCATTGTACCAAAGAAGGAGAATTCCTTCAGACCAGTTCTGGATCTAAAAATATTGAATCGTTATGCAAGGATACCAACATTCAAAATGGTAACTGTAAGGACTATCCTGCCTTTTGTTCAGCAAGAGCATTATATGTCCACAATAGATTTACAGGATGCATATCTGCATATTCCGATTCATCCAGATCACTATCAGTTTCTGAGATTCTCTTTCCTAGACAAGCATTAGAATTTTTACAAAGGTTCTCGGTGCCCTTCTGTCTGTAATCAGAGAACAGGGTATTGTGGTATTTCCTTATTTGGACGATATCTTGGTACTTGCTCAGTCTTCACATTTAGCAGAATCTCATATGAATCGACTTGTGTTGTTACTTCAAGATCATGGTTGGAGGATCAATTTACCAAAAAGTTCATTGATTCCTCAGACAGTGTCCATGACTCTGTCTTTGACAGACAAGAGACGTCTAAAGTTGATATCAGCTTGTCGAAACCTTCAGTCACAATCATTCCCTTCGGTAGCTTTATGCATGGAAATTCTAGGTCTTATGACTGCTGCATCGGACGCGATCCCCTTTGCTCGTTTTCACATGCAACCTCTTCAGCTCTGTATGCTGAACCAGTGGTGCAGGGATTACACAAACATATCTCAATTAATATCTTTAAAACCGATTGTACGACACTCTCTGACGTGGTGGACAGATCACCATCGTTTAGTTCAGGGGGCTTCTTTTGTTCTTCCGACCTGGACTGTAATTTCAACAGATGCAAGTCTCACAGGTTGGGGAGCTGTGTGGGGATCTCTGACGGCACAAGGGGTTTGGGAATCTCAGGAGGTGAGATTACCGATCAATATTTTGGAACTCCGTGCAATTTTCAGAGCTCTTCAGTCATGGCCTCTTCTAAAGAGAGAATCGTTCATTTATTTTCAGACAGACAATGTCACAACTGTGGCATACATCAATCATCAAGGAGGGACTCATAGTCCTCTGGCTATGAAGGAAGTATCTCGAATTCTGGTATGGGCGGAATCCAGCTCCTGTCTAGTTTCTGCGGTTCATATCCCAGGTATAGACAATTGGGAAGCGGATTATCTCAGCCGCCAAACGTTACATCCGGGCGAATGGTCTCTTCAACCAGAGGTATTTCTTCAGATTGTTCAAATGTGGGGACTTTCAGAAATAGATCTGATGGCCTCTCATCTAAACAAGAAACTTTCCAGGTATCTGTCCAGATCCAGGGATCCTCAAGCGGAAGCAGTGGATGCATTGTCACTTCCTTGGAAGTATCATCCTGCCTATATCTTTCCGCCTCTAGTTCTTCTTCCAAGAGTAATCTCCAAGATTCTGAAGGAATGCTTGCTTGTTCTGCTGGTAGCTCCAGCATGGCCTCACAGGTTTTGGTATGCGGATCTTGTCCGGATGGCCTCTTGCCAACCGTGGACTCTTCCGTTAAGACCAGACCTTTTTGTCGCAAGGTCCTTTTTTCCATCAGGATCTCAAATCCTTAAATTTAAAGGTGTGGAGATTGAACGCTTGATTCTTAGTCAAAGAGGTTTCTCTGACTCTGTGATTAATACTATGTTACAGGCTCGTAAATCTGTATCTAGGGAGATATATTATAGAGTCTGGAAGACTTATATTTCTTGGTGTCTTTCTCATCATTTTTCCTGGCATTCTTTTAGAATTCCGAGAATTTTACAATTTCTTCAGGATGGTTTGGATAAAGGTTTGTCTGCAAGTTCCTTGAAAGGACAAATCTCTGCTCTTTCTGTTCTTTTTCACAGAAAGATTGCTAATCTTCCTGATATTCATTGTTTTGTACAAGCTTTGGTTCGTATAAAACCTGTCATTAAGTCAATTTCTCCTCCTTGGAGTTTGAATTTGGTTCTGGGGGCTCTTCAAGCTCCTCCGTTTGAACCTATGCATTCGTTGGACATCAAATTACTTTCTTGGAAAGTTTTGTTCCTTTTGGCTATCTCTTCTGCCAGACGAGTTTCTGAATTATCTGCTCTTTCTTGTGAGTCTCCTTTTCTGATTTTTCATCAGGATAAGGCGGTGTTGCGAACTTCTTTTAAATTTTTACCTAAGGTTGTGAATTCTAACAACATTAGTAGAGAAATTGTGGTTCCTTCATTGTGTCCTAATCCTAAGAATTCTAAGGAGAGATCATTGCATTCTTTGGATGTTGTTAGAGCTTTGAAATATTATGTTGAAGCTACTAAGAATTTCCGAAAGACTTCTAGTCTATTTGTTATCTTTTCCGGTTCTAGGAAAGGTCAGAAGGCCTCTGCCATTTCTTTGGCATCTTGGTTGAAATCTTTAATTCATCATGCTTATGTCGAGTCGGGTAAAACTCCGCCTCAAAGGATTACAGCTCATTCTACTAGGTCAGTTTCTACTTCCTGGGCGTTTAGGAATGAAGCTTCGGTTGATCAGATTTGCAAAGCAGCAACTTGGTCTTCTTTGCATACTTTTACTAAATTCTATCATTTTGATGTGTTTTCTTCTTCTGAAGCAGTTTTTGGTAGAAAAGTACTTCAGGCAGCTGTTTCAGTTTGAATCTTCTGCTTATATTAACCCCTTAATGACCGAGGACGTGCAGGGTACGTCCTCAGAAAAAAGGCAGTTAATGCCTGAGAACGTACCCTGCACGTCCTCGGTGTGGAAAGCAGCTGGAAGCGATCCTGCTCGCTTCCAGCTGCTTTCCGGTTATTGCAGTGATGCCTCGATATGGAGGCATCCTGCAATAACCTTAGATGGCCATCCGATGCAGAGAGAGCCACTCTGTGGCCCTCTCTGCACCGGACATCGATGGCCGGTATCGTTGGTGGGTGGGAGCCGGTGTGGGAGGTGGGTGGCGGCCATCGATGGCCCTGGTCATGTGGAAGGGGGCGGGATCGTGGGCGTGCAAGTCCGGGGGCGCGCACACGTGCATGAGGGGGCGCGCGCCGGGGCAGGGACCGGGTGGGGACCGCTGCACTACAGAAAAAAATGTGTCCCAAAATAAAAGTGGGACCAGTAATTTTTTTAAAAAAACCTTATTCGTTATTTAGGTGGTGGGGGTTGGTCCGTGGGGGGGGGAAGCTACACTACAGAAAAAATAAAAAAAATAAAAAAGAAATAAACATTTGATTGTGCAAAATGGGTACTGGCAGACAGCTGCCAGTACCCAAGATGGCCCCCAATAAGGCAGAGGGGGAGGCTTAGAGAGCTGTTTTGGGGGGGGATCAGGGAGGTTGGGGGCTAAGGGGGGATCCTAAACACAGCATATGTAAATATGCTTTTTTTTTTTTTTTTTTTCTTTAAAAAAAAAAAAATCTTTTATTTTAGTACTGGCAGACTTTCTGCCAGTACTTAAGATGGCGGGGACAATAGTGGCGTGGGGGAGGGAAGGGAGCTGTTTGGGAGGGATCAGGGGGTGGGATGTGTCAGGTGGGAGGCTGAACTCTACACTAAAGCTAAAATTAACCCTGCAAGCTCCCTACACACTACCTAATTAACCCCTTCACTGCTAGCCATAATACACGTGTGATGCGCAGCAGCATTTAGCGACTTTCTAATTACCAAAAAGCAACGCCAAAGTCATATATGTCTGCTATTTCTGAACAAAGGGCATCCCAGAGAAGCATTTACAACCATTTGTGCCATAATTGCACAAGCTGTTTGTAAATAATTTCAGTGAGAAACCTAAAATTGTGAAAAAATTAACGTTTTTTTTAATTTGATCGCATTTGGCGGTGAAATGGTGGCATGAAATATACCAAAATGGGCCTATATCAATACTTGGGGTTGTCTACTACACTACACTAAAGCTAAAATTAACCCTAGAAGCTCCCTACATGCTCCCTAATTAACCCCTTCACTGCTGGGCATAATACGCGTATTTTGCGCAGGGGCATTTAGCAGCCTTCTAATTACCAAAAAGCAAAGCCAAAGCCATATATGTCTGCTATTTCTGAACAAAGGGGATCCCAGAGAAGCATTTACAACCATTTATGCTATAATTGCATAAGTTGTTTGTAAATAATTTCAGTGAGAAACCTAAAGTTTGTGAAAATATTTGTGAAAAAGTGAAAAAAAAATTTTATTTGATCGCATTTGGCGGTGAAATGGTGGCATGAAATATACCAAAATGGGCCTAGATCAATACTTTGGGATGTCTTCTAAAAAAAAAAATATATACATGTCAATGGATATTCAGGGATTCCTGAAAGATATTAGTGTTCCAATGTAACTAGCGCTAATTTTGAAAAAAAGTGGTTTGGAAATAGCAAAGTGCTACTTGTATTTATGGCCCTATAACTTGCAAAAAAAGCAAAGAATATGTAAACATTGGGTATTTCTAAACTCAGGACAAAATTTAGAAACTATTTAGCATGGGTGTTTTTTGGTGGTTGTAGATGTGTAACAGATTTTGGGGGTCAAAGTTAGAAAAAATGTGTTTTTTTCCATTTTTTCCTCATATTTTATAATGTTTTTTATAGTAAATTATAAGATATGATGAAAATTATGGTATCTTTTGAAAGTCAATTTAATGGCGAGAAAAACGGTATATAATGTGTGGGTACAGTAAATGAGTAAGAGGAAAATTACAGCTAAAGACAAACACCGCAGAAATGTAAAAATAGCCTTGGTCCCAAACGGACAGAAAATGGAAAAGTGCTGCGGTCATTAAGGGGTTAAACTTTATTTTGGGTGTGGATTATTTTTCAGCGGAATTGGCTGTCTTTATTTTATCCCTCCCTCTCTAGTGACTCTTGCGTGGAAAGATCCACATCTTGGGTAGTCATTATCCCATACGTCACTAGCTCATGGACTCTTGCTAATTACATGAAAGAAAACATAATTTATGTAAGAACTTACCTGATAAATTAATTTCTTTCATATTAGCAAGAGTCCATGAGGCCCAGCCTTTTTTGTGGTGGTTATGATTTTTTTGTATAAAGCACAATTACTCCAATTCCTTATTTTTTATGCTTTCGCACTTTTTTCTTATCACCCCACTTCTTGGCTATTCGTTAAACTGATTTGTGGGTGTGGTGAGGGGTGTATTTGTAGGCATTTTGAGGTTTGGGAAACTTTGCCCCTCCTGGTAGGAATGTATATCCCATACGTCACTAGCTCATGGACTCTTGCTAATATGAAAGAAATGAATTTATCAGGTAAGTTCTTACATAAATTATGTTTTCCTTTTGACTAAAGTTTGATTTGTGTGGTCTGCAAAGAAGCGGATCAAGGGCCCCCTCCACGAATCACAGCACATTCTACTCGTGCGGTGTTTACTAGTTGGGCCTTCAATATTGAGGCCTCAGTTGAATAGATTTGCAAAACTGTAACTTGGTCTTCATTACACACATTCACGACGTTCTATAAATTCAATGCTTTTGCCTTAGAGGAGGCATCTTTTGTGAGAAGGGTTCTACAAGCGGTGGTGCCTAGTCTTCGACTGTCTTCCATACGTTTCCCTCCCGAACATTCGTGAACTCCACAGCTTGGGTATTGGTTTCCCATAGGTTAAGAATGTTCTTGTGGACTCACTGCCTATAGAAGGGAAAATTTAAATGTATGCTTACCTGATAAAATAATTTCTTTTTGGCAGTGAGAGGCCATGACCCCACCCGAATACTAAATGTGTAGTGGTGGCAGTAGTTTTTTTTTTTTTTGCACTTCTGTATCCCTTGTAACTTTCTTCACTTTTCCTTATCCTCTGCTTGAACTCCTGAAAGTGTAGTGGAAGTGGGAGGGCTATTTATAGCTTTGTTTTGGGTGTCTCTGCCTTCTCCAGGTGTTCAGAAAGAGTAATTCCCATAGGTTAAGAATGTTTTTGTGGACTCTTACTGCCAAGAAGGAAATTAATTTTTCAGGTAAGCATAAATTTAATTTCCTTCTCAAACTAGTCTATTCTTGTCCTGAGAAATGAAGGCTATTCCATGCGAGAAATTGCCAAGAAACTAAAAGGGACAGTTTACTCAAAAAAATTCTCCCTTTTAATTTGTTCCCAATGATCCACTTTACCTGCTGGAGTGTATTAAATTGTTTACAAGTATTTCCATTACTCTTATATTGGAATTTGAAATAGTTTATTTAGCCTGTGGTATTCCCACCCATCCTGAAAGTTTTTGGCCTCGAAACCAAGCTGTGTTAACACAGCCAGTAGAAGAAATTACACTCCCAGTGGGTTATAGAAGAGACAAGGTAATAAAATGTTAATTTTCCATTGTTCTCTCCAAGTATTGGTGATAGGTTTATCGACAGATATAAGATAAAGTAGCAGGTATATTTACACAATGTGATAAAGTAATGAGATCTGATTATACTTACAAGCTCAACCCATTTTATTAGGTTGTTGCTTCAAAACACAAAATCGGCTAATTCATATACACAAATAAGCCTTAAAAAATCAAATCTCATGCATTTTATACTCTGCATCTGATAAAGTTATTTGAAACACATTAAGGAAAAAACTATTTTATAGTATACTGTCCCTTGAAGTTCATGTAAAATACTGTGTACTACTCCACAGAACAGTGCAAACGTGCTCTAATTAGAGTAGAAATAGTGGGAGGCCCCAGTGCACAACTAAGCAAGAGGACAAATACATTAGAGTGTCTAGTTTAAGAAACAGACGCCTCACATGTCCTCATCTGGCAGGTTCTTTAAATAGTACCCGAAAAACCAGTCTTTGCATCAGTAAATAGTTGACTCTGGGATGACCACCTAGGCAGCGTTGCTAAAAAAAAAAAAGCCATATCTCAGACTGGCCAATAAAAAGAAAAGATTATGATGGGCAAAAGTACAAACATTGGACAGAGGAAGTTTGGAAAAAAGTGTTGTTGACACTCGTAGGTTTGAGGTGTTTGGATCACAAAGATGATTTGTGAGATGCAGACCTAATGAAAAGATGCTGGAAGGGAGTGCTTGGCGCCATCTGTCAAGCATGGTTGAAGCAATGTGATGGTCTTGGAGGTGCTTTGGTGGGTGGTGGTAAAGTGGAAGGTTTATACAGGGTAAAAGGCACCTTTTAAGAAGGAAGGCTTTCACTCTTTTTTGCTATGCCATACCCAGTGGAAGGAGCTTGATTGGAGCCAATTTCCTCCTACAACAGGGCAATGACCCAAAGCACAGCTCCAAACTATGCATGAACTATGAAGAAGCAGCTGGTATTCTTTCTTTAATGGAGTGTACAGCAGAGTCCCCAGATCTCAACCCTAATGAGCTTTTGTGTGATCAGCTTGACCATATGGCACATAGGAAGTGCCATCCATCTTGTTGGACGTGTTTCAGGAAGCATGGGGTGAAATCTCTTGACAACTAGAATGCTATGGTCTGCAAGGCTGTAACTGCTGCACATGGAGGATTCTTTGAAGAAAGCAAAGTTTGAAGGACACAATTGTTATTTCTCTTTAAATTCATTATTTCTAACCTTGTCAATGACTATATTTCCTATTTAAACTCAGACATATTTTCCATGAAAAAAAATACATGAAATGTCACCCCAAACTTTTAAATGTCAGTGTACATAATTATCCTCTTATGCTAGCAGTATTGTGTAGAGTTAATAAAAGCACTTATACATATAAATATGAACAAAACTAGATCTACTTGTCTAGGTCCGTGAATAAAAAAAAACCAAAACTTTAAATTAACACCACTCACATGGAAGATTGATACGCTATATGGTTAAACAAACTAAAGTAGGCCAAGATGCATTACTACAAAATAAAAATGTAAACAATATATGATCTCTCTGCTGAGGCTAGCTTGCTTTCAGAGCATATTAGTGTGTTCTATTCGTCCTAGGGTAAAATATTAATGGGGAACAATTGGTACTAGATACTATTTCAGGAGCTGATGCATCTACTTAAGGCATTCCCATTTCAGCAAGGCATTCCCATTTCAACCAGGTTAATTTATGCTTTATACATTCGATGAACAGAACTATTAAGACATCACCACCTTAGGGAGTGAGACTCTTAATAAATGTCTAGGAGTAACAAGAACAAATTAATAAATTGTCTAGCATTACTATATCCTAGACATCTAAGACTAATATCAGCCATGCTATTACAATCAGTGGAATCCATAGATAATCGAAAATAATTTTTAGAATCAATAGCATGGACTTCATTTAGGCTTCATATATCTATTAACATTGCATATATAGCTATAAGTTACATGGGATATATTAATTCAACTGATAACCAACAACAATAAGGTGGTTAACACATTAGCATTTCCCAATTTCTTTCAAGTAAATAGCAAGAGTCCATGAGTTAGTGACGTATGGGATATACATTCCTACCAGGAGGGGCAAAGTTTCCCAAACCTCAAAATGCCTATAAATACACGTCCCACCACACTCACACCTTAGTTTTTACAAATTTTCCTCCTGTGGAGGTGGTGAAGTAAGTTTTTGCTCAATTGCTTCTGATAGGCGCTTCTAAGCATTTTGAAGCCCGATTTGTATGAGTACAGTGTTTGTCAGAGGGATGAGAAGAGAGTATCACCTGTTGATTTTTATGGTTTCATTTATGGGAAATCTTTTCAAGGGTTCTGTTATCTGTCATAGGGATTCATCTCCTATCTCCCTTTTCAGATCGACGATATACTCTTATACCATTACCTCTGCTGATAGTTTTCAGTACTGGTTTGGCTGTCTGCTATATATGGATGGGTGTCTTTCGGTAAATATATATCATTATTGAAGACACTTTTTTTGAAAATTTTGCAGGCTCCTCCTTTTGAGTCTATGCATTCTTTGGATATTAAATTACTTTCTTGGAAAGTGTTATTTCTCTTAAGTGTATTCAGTCCACGGGTCATCCATTACTTATGGGATATATTCCCTTCCCAACAGCAAGTTGCAAGAGGATCACCCAAGCAGAGCTGCTATATAGCTCCTCCCCTCACATGTCATATCCAGTCATTCTCTTGCAACCCTCAACATAGGAAGGTCGTGAGAGGAGTGTGGAGTTTTTTATATTTAATTATTTCTTCAATCAAAAGTTTGTTATTTTTAAATGGCACCGGAGTGTGCTGTTTTTTCTCTCAGGCAGTATTTAGAAGAAGAATCTGCCTGCGTTTTTCTATGATCTTAGCAGAAGTAACTAAGATCCACTGGCTGTTCTCGCACATTCTGAGGAGTGGGGTAACTTCAGAAAGGGAATAGCATGTGGGGTTTTCCTGCAAATAAGGTATGTGCAGTAAAATATTTTTCTAAGGAATGGAATTGACTAAGAAAATACTGCTGATACCGATGTAATGTAAGTACAGCCTTAAATGCAGTAGTAGCGACTGGTATCAGGCTGATGAATGTATGTGCAGTAAAGTAATTTTCTAAGGAATGGAATTTGACTAAGAAAATGCTGTTAATACTGAATTAATGTATGAGCCTTAACTGCAGTCGAAGCGACTGGTGGCAGGCTTATCTATAACAATACATAACCTTTAAAATTGATGTTTTTAAAACATTTACTGGCATGTTAATCGTTTTTTGTGAGGTACATTGGTGATAAAACTTATTGGGGCATGATTTTTTCCACATGGCTGTCGTATATTTCTGCATAGAAACAGTTAACTGAGGCTTTTCCACTGTTGTAATGTGAGTGGGAGGGGCCTATTTTAGCGCTTTTTTGCGCAGTAAAAATTCAGTCAGTCTTCCTGCTTCTTCCTCCATGATCCAGGACGTCTCTAGAGAGCTCAGGGGATTTAAAAAATCATTTTGAGGGAGGTAATCAGTCACAGCAGACCTGTGACAGTGTGTTTGACTGTGTTAAAAAGGTTAATTCTTATACTGATTATCCGTTTTGGGTATTAAGGGGTTAATCATCCATTTGCTAGTGGGTGCAATGCTCTGCTAACTTAATACATTTACTGTGAAAATTTGGTTGCTATAACTGATTTGGTTCATTGTTATTTCAACTGTGACAGTTTTTTGTGCTTCTTAAAGGCGCAGTAGCGTTTTTTATATTGATTGTAAATTTATTTGAAAGTATTTTCCAAGCTTGCTAGTCTCATTGCTAGTCTGTTTAAACATGTCTGACACCGATGAATCTGTTTGTTCACTATGTTTGAAGGCCAATGTGGAACCCCATAGAGAGATGTGTACTAAATGCATTGATTTCACTTTAAATAATAAAGGTCAGTCTTTATCTGTAAAGGAATTATCACCAGACAACGAGGGGGAAGTTATGCCGACTAACTCCCCTCACGTGTCAGTACCTTCGCCTCCCGCCCAGGAGGAGCGTGATATTGTGGCGCCAAATACTTCAGAGAGGCCCATACAAATCACTTTACAAGACATGGCTAATGTTATGACAGAAGTATTATCTAAACTGCCAGAATTAAGAGGCAAGCGCGATAGCTCTGGGATAAGGACAGAGCGTGCTGATGATGTGAGAGCCATATCTGATACTGCGTCACAATTTGCAGAACATGAGGACGAAGAGCTTCATTCTGTGGGTGACGGATCTGATCCAGGGAGACCGGATTCAGAGATCTCTAATTTTAAATTTAAGCTTGAGAACCTCCGTGTATTGCTAGGGGAGGTTTTAGCAGCTCTGAATGACTGTAATACAGTTGCAATTCCAGAGAAATTATGTAGGCTGGATAGATACTATGCGGTGCCGGTGTGTACTGACGTTTTTCCTATACCTAAAAGGCTTACAGAGATTATTGGCAAGGAGTGGGATAGACCCGCTGTGCCCTTTTCCCCCCCTCCTATATTTAGAAAAATGTTTCCAATTGACGCCACCACACGAGACTTATGGCAGACAGTCCCTAAGGTGGAGGGAGCAGTTTCTTCTTTAGCTAAGCGTACCACTATCCCGGTGGAGGATAGTTGTGCTTTTTCGGATCCAATGGATAAAAAATTAGGTTACCTTAAGAAAATGTTTGTTCAACAAGGTTTTATCTTACAGCCCCTTGCATGCATTGCGCCTGTCACTGCTGCTGCGGCATTCTGGTTTGAGTCTCTGGAAGAGGCCATTCGCACAGCTCCATTGGATGAGATTATGGACAAGCTTAAAGCACTTAAGCTAGCTAACGCATTTATTTCTGATGCCGTTGTACATTTAACCAAACTAACGGCTAAGAACTCCGGATTCGCCATCCAGGCGCGTAGAGCGCTATGGCTTAAATCTTGGTCAGCTGACGTGACTTCTAAATCCAAATTACTTAATATTCCTTTCAAAGGGCAGACCTTATTCGGGCCCGGATTGAAAGAAATTATTGCTGATATTACTGGAGGTAAGGGTCATACTCTTCCTCAGGACAGGGCCAAAGGCCAAACAGTCTAATTTTCGTGCCTTTCGAAACTTCAAGGCAGGAGCAGCATCAACTTCCTCCGCCCCAAAACAGGAAGGAACTGTTGCTCGTTGCAAACAGGGCTGGAAAACTAACCAGTCCTGGAACAAGGGCAAGCAGGCCAGAAAGCCTACTACTGCCCCTAAGACAGGGATCTAGTGGGGGGCAGACTTTCTCTCTTCGCCTAGGCTTGGGCAAGAGATGTCCAGGATCCCTGGGCATTGGAGATTATATCTCAGGGATACCTTCTGGACTTCAAAGCTTCTCCTCCACAAAGGAGATTTCATCTTTCAAGGTTATCAGCAAACCAAATAAAGAAAGAGGCTTTTCTTCACTGTGTACAAGACCTCCTAGTAATGGGGGTGATCCACCCAGTTCCGCGGACGGAACAAGGGCAAGGTTTTTACTCAAATCTGTTTGTGGTTCCCAAGAAAGAGGGAACCTTCAGACCAATCTTGGACCTAAAAATCTTAAACAAATTCCTAAGAGTTCCATCATTCAAAATGGAAACTATTCGAACCATCCTACCCATGATCCAAGAGGGTCAGTATATGACCACAGTGGACTTAAAGGATGCCTACCTTCACATACCGATTCACAAAGATCATTATCGGTACCTAAGATTTGCCTTTCTAGACAGGCATTACCAGTTTGTAGCTCTTCCCTTCGGGTTAGCTACGGCCCCGAGAATCTTTACAAAGGTTCTGGGCTCACTTCTGGCATTTCTGAGGTCGCATGGGTGGAAGGTGAACGTGGAAAAGAGTTCTCTATTACCACTCACAAGGGTTCCCTTCCTAGGGACTCTTATAGATTCTATAGAGATGAGAATTTACCTGACGGAGTCTAGGTTATCAAAACTGCTAAATGCTTGCCGTGTCCTTCATTCCATTCCACACCCGTCAGTAGCTCAGTGCATGGAAGTAATCGGCTTAATGGTAGCGGCAATGGACATAGTGCCATTTGCGCGCCAACATCTCAGACCGCTGCAATTATGCATGCTAAGTCAGTGGAATGGGGATTACTCAGATTTGTCCCCTCGACTAAATCTGGATCAAGAGACCAGAGATTCTCTTCTCTGGTGGCTTTCTCTGGTCCATTTGTCCAAAGGGATGATCTTTCGCAGGCCAGATTGGACGATTGTAACAGATGCCAGCCTTCTAGGTTGGGGCGCAGTCTGGAACTCCCTGAAGGCTCAGGGATCGTGGACTCAGGAGGAGAAACTCCTCCCAATAAATATTCTGGAGTAAAGAGCAATATTCAATGCTCTTCTAGCTTGGCCTCAGTTGGCAACACTGAGGTTCATCAGATTTCAGTCGGACAATATCACGACTGTGGCTTACATCAACCATCAAGGGGGAACCAGGAGTTCCCTAGCGATGTTAGAAGTCTCCAAGATAATTCGCTGGGCAGAGTCTCACTCTTGCCACCTGTCAGCGATTTACATCCCAGGCGTGGAGAACTGGGAGGCGGATTTTCTAAGTCGCCAGACTTTTCATCCGTTGGAGTGGGAACTTCATCCGGAGGTCTTTGCTCAACTGATTCATCGTTGGGGCAAACCAGAACTGGATCTCATGGCGTCTCGCCAGAACGCCAAGCTTCTTTGTTACGGATCCAGGTCTAGGGACCCGGGAGCGGTGCTGATAGATGCTCTAGCAGCCCCTTGGGTTTTCAACATGGCTTATGTGTTTCCACCATTTCCGCTACTTCCTCGACTGATTGCCAAGATCAAACAGGAGAGAGCATCAGTGATTCTGATAGCGCCTGCGTGGCCACGCAGGACCTGGTATGCAGACCTAGTGGACATGTCGTCCTGTCCACCATGGTCTCTGCCTCTGAGGCAGGACCTTCTAATACAGGGTCCTTTCAACCATCCAAATCTAATTTCTCTGAGGCTGACTGCATGGAGATTGAACGCTTGATCCTATCAAAGCGTGGCGTCACGGAGTCGGTTATTGATACCTTAATACAGGCTCGGAAACCTGTTACCAGAAAGATTTACCATAAGATATGGCGTAAATATTTATATTGGTGCGAATCCAAGAGTTACTCATGGAGTAAAATTAGGATTCCTAGGATATTGTCTTTTCTACAAGAGGGTTTAGAAAAGGGCTTATCTGCTAGTTCGTTAAAGGGACAGATTTCTGCTCTATCTATCCTTTTACACAAACGTCTGGCAGAAGTTCCAGACGTTCAGGCTTTTTGTCAGGCTTTGGCTAGGATTAAGCCTGTGTTTAAGACTGTTGCTCTGCCGTGGAGCTTAAACTTAGTTCTTAACGTTCTTCAAGGTGTTCCATTTGAACCCCTTCATTCCATTGATATCAAGCTGTTATCTTGGAAAGTTCTGTTTTTGATGGCTATTTCCTCGGCTCGAAGAGTCTCTGAGTTATCTGCCTTACATTGTGATTCTCCTTATCTGATTTTTCATTCAGACAAGGTAGTTCTGCGTACTAAACCTGGGTTCTTACCTAAGGTAGTTTCTAACAGGAATATCAATCAAGAGATTGTTGTTCCATCATTATGTCCTAACCCTTCTTCAAAGAAGGAACGACTTTTGCATAATCTGGACGTAGTCCGTGCCCTGAAGTTCTATTTACAGGCAACTAAAGATTTTCGTCAAACTTCTTCCCTGTTTGTCAATTATTCTGGTCAGAGAGGAGGTCAAAAAGCTTCGGCTACCTCTCTCTCCTTTTGGCTTCGTAACATAATACGTTTAGCCTATGAGACTGCTGGACAGCAGCCTGCTGAAAGATTTACAGCTCATTCCACTAGAGCTGTGGCTTCCACCTGGGCCTTTAAGAATGAGGCCTCTGTTGAACAGATTTGCAAGGCTGCGACTTGGTCTTCACTTCATACCTTTTCAAAATTTTACAAATTTGACACTTTTGCTTCTTCGGAGGCTGTTTTTGGGAGAAAGTGGTTCCTTCCGTTTAAAGTTCCTGCCTTGTCCCTCCCATCATCCGTGTACTTTAGCTTTGGTATTGGTATCCCATAAGTAATGGATGACCCGTGGACAGAATACACTTAACAAGAGAAAACATAATTTATGCTTACCTGATAAATTTATTTCTCTTGTAGTGTATTCAGTCCACGGCCCGCCTGTCTTCTTTGAGGCAGATCTAAATTTTAATTAAAACTCCAGTCACCACTGCACCCTATGGTTTCTCCTTTCTTGTCTTGTTTCGGTCGAAAGACTGGATATGACATGTGAGGGGAGGAGCTATATAGCAGCTCTGCTTGGGTGATCCTCTTGCAACTTCCTGTTGGGAAGGGAATATATCCCATAAGTAATGGATGACCCGTGGACTGAATACACTACAAGAGAAATAAATTCATCAGGTAAGCATAAATTATGTTTTCTTTTGGCTATCTCTTCTGATAGAAGTTTCTGAGTTGTCTGCTCTCTTGTGAGTCTCCTTATCTGATTTTCCATCAAGAGAAAGCTGTTTTGCGGACTTCATTTAAGTTTTTGCCTAAAGTTGTGAATTCTAACAACATTAATAGGGAAATTTTTGTTCCTCCTTTGTCCTAATCCTAAGAATACTCTTGAAAGGTCTTTACATTCTTTGGATGTGGTAAGAGCTTTGAAATATTATGTTGAGGCTACTAAAGATTTCAGAAAGACTTCTAGTCTATTTTTTTCAGGCTCTAGGAAAGGTCAGAAAGCCTCTGCCATTTCTTTGGCATCTTGGTTGAAACTTGTGATTCACAAAGCTTATTTGGAGGCCGGGCAGTCTCCGCATCAGAGAATTACAGCTCATTCTACTAGATCAGTTGCCACTTCTTGGGCTTTAAGAATGAAGCTTCAGTTGATCACATTTTCAAATCAGCAACTTAATCTTCTTTGCATACTTTTACAAAAATTTACCATTTTCATGTGTTTGCTTCTTCGGATGCAGCCTTTGGTAGAAAGGTTCTTCAGGCAGTTGTCTGTTTGATTCTAATGTCTTTGTTTTGTGTTTTTCTGACATTTTTAAATAAAACTTAATTATTTTTTCTTGGATTTAATTTCTCAGCGTAATTAGCTGTTTTTATTTTATCCCTCCCTCTCTAGTGACTTGTGGACTTCCACACCTTGGGTATTATATCCCATACGTCACTAGCTCATGGACTATTTCCACTTACATGAAAGAAAACATAATTTATCTAAGAACTTACCTGATAAATTCATTTCTTTCATAGTGGCAAGAGTCCATGAGACCCACCCTTTTTTGTGGTTGTTTTCTCCAACATAGGTGTGTCCGGTCCACGGCGTCATCCTTACTTGTGGGATATTCTCCTCCCCAACAGGAAATGGCAAAGAGCCCAGCAAAGCTGGTCACATGATCCCTCCTAGGCTCCGCCTTCCCCAGTCATTCTCTTTGCCGTTGTACAGGCAACATCTCCACGGAGATGGCTTAGAGTTTTTTAGTGTTTAACTGTAGTTTTTATTATTCAATCAAGAGTTTGTTATTTTAAAATAGTGCTGGTATGTACTATTTACTCTGAAACAGAAAAGAGATGAAGATTTCTGTTTGTAAGAGGAAAATGATTTTAGCAACCGTTACTAAAATCGATGGCTGTTTCCACACAGGACTGTTGAGAGGAATTAACTTCAGTTGGGGGAACAGTGAGCAGACTTTTGCTGCTTGAGGTATGACACATTCTAACAAGACGATGTAATGCTGGAAGCTGTCATTTTCCCTATGGGATCCGGTAAGCCATTTTTATTACAGAAAGAAAAAAAGGGCTTCACAAGGGCTTTTAAGACTGTAGACATTTTCTGGGCTAAATCGATTTATATATAAGCATATTTTATACTCCATAGCCTTGAGTAATTATTTTAATCTTGGGAATTATGTAAAATAACCGGCAGGCACTGTATTGGACACCTTATTCTCTAGGGGCTTTCCCTAATCATAGGCAGAGTCTCATTTTCGCGCCTCTATTGCGCACTTGTTTTTGGGAAGCATGACATGCAGATGCATGTGTGAGGAGCTCTGATACATAGAAAAGACTTTCTGAAGGCGTCATTTGGTATCGTATTCCCCTTTGGGCTTGGTTGGGTCTCAGCAAAGCAGATACCAGGGACTGTAAAGGGGTTAAATATAAAAACGGCTCCGGTTCCGTTATTTTAAGGGTTAAAGCTTCCAAATTTGGTGTGCAATACTTTTAAGGCTTTAAGACACTGTGGTGAAATTTTGGTGAATTTTGAACAATTCCTTCATACTTTTTCACAATTGCAGTAATAAAGTGTGTTCAGTTTAAAATTTAAAGTGACAGTAACGGTTTATTTTAAAACGTTTTTTGTACTTTGTTATCAAGTTTATGCCTGTTTAACATGACTGAACTACCAGATAGACTGTGTTCTGAATGTGGGGAAGCCAAGGTTCCTTCTCATTTAAATAGATGTGATTTATGTGACACAAAATTTAGAGAAAATGATGCCCAAGATGATTCCTCAAGTGAGGGGAGTAAGCATGGTACTGCATCATCCCCTCCTTCGTCTACACCAGTCTTGCCCACACAGGAGGCCCCTAGTACATCTAGTGCGCCAATACTCCTTACTATGCAACAATTAACGGCTGTAATGGATAATTCTATCAAAAACATTTTAGCCAAAATGCCCACTTATCAGCGAAAGCGCGACTGCTCTGTTTTAGAAAATACTGAAGAGCATGAGGACGCTGATGATATTGGTTCTGAAGTGCCCCTACACCAGTCTGAGGGGGCCAGGGAGGTTTTGTCTGAGGGAGAAATTTCAGATTCAGGGAAAATTTCTCAACATGCTGAACCTGATGTGATTACATTTAAATTTAAATTGGAACATCTCCGCGCTCTGCTTAAGGAGGTGTTATCTACTCTGGATGATTGTGAGAATTTGGTCATTCCAGAGAAACTATGTAAAATGGACAAGTTCCTAGAGGTCCCGGGGCCCCCCGAAGCTTTTCCTATACCCAAGCGGGTGGCGGACATTGTAAATAAAGAATGGGAAAGGCCCGGTATACCTTTCGTCCCTCCCCCCATATTTAAAAAATTGTTTCCTATGGTCGACCCCAGAAAGGACTTATGGCAGACAGTCCCCAAGGTCGAGGGGGCGGTTTCTACTCTAAACAAACGCACCACTATACCTATAGAAGATAGTTGTGCTTTCAAAGATCCTATGGATAAAAAATTAGAAGGTTTGCTTAAAAAGATGTTTGTTCAGCAAGGTTACCTTCTACAACCAATTTCATGCATTGTTCCTGTCACTACAGCAGCGTGTTTCTGGTTCGATGAACTAGAAAAGGCGCTCAATAATAATTCTTCTTCTTATGAGGAGATTATGGACAGAATTCATGCTCTCAAATTGGCTAATTCTTTCACCCTAGACGCCACTTTGCAATTGGCTAGGTTAGCGGCGAAAAATTCTGGTTTTGCTATTGTGGCGCGCGGATGCGTCTTCCAAGAACAAATTGCTTAACATTCCTTTCAAGGGGAAAACGCTGTTTGGCCCTGACTTGAAAGAGATTATCTCTGATATCACTGGGGGCAAGGGCCACGCCCTTCCTCAGGATAGGTCTTTCAAGGCCAAAAATAAACCTAATTTTCGTCCCTTTCGCAGAAACGGACCAGCCCCAAGTGCTACGTCCTCTAAGCAAGAGGGTAATACTTCTCAAGCCAAGCCAGCCTGGAGACCAATGCAAGGCTGGAACAAAGGAAAGCAGGCCAAGAAACCTGCCACTACTACCAAGACAGCATGAGATGTTGGCCCCCGATCCGGGACCTGATCTGGTGGGGGGCAGACTCTCTCTCTTCGCTCAGGCTTGGGCAAGAGATGTTCTGGATCCTTGGGCACTAGAAATAGTCTCCCAAGGTTATCTTCTGGAATTCAAGGGGGAGGTTCCACAGGTCTCAATTGTCTTCAGACCACATAAAAAAACAGGCATTCTTACATTGTGTAGAAGACCTGTTAAAAATGGGAGTGATTCATCCTGTTCCATTAGGAGAACAAGGGATGGGGTTCTACTCCAATCTGTTCGTAGTTCCCAAAAAAGAAGGAACATTCAGACCAATCTTAGATCTCAAGATCCTAAACAAGTTTCTCAAGGTTCCATCGTTCAAGATGGAAACCATTCGAACAATTCTTCCTTCCATCCAGGAAGGTCAATTCATGACCACGGTGGATTTAAAGGATGCGTATCTACATATTCCTATCCACAAGGAACATCATCGGTTCCTAAGGTTCGCATTCCTGGACAAGCATTACCAGTTTGTGGCACTTCCGTTCGGATTAGCCACTGCTCCAAGAAAGTGAACGTAGAAAAAAGTTCTCTATCTCCGTCAACAAGGGTTCCCTTCTTGGGAACAATAATAGACTCCTTAGAAATGAGGATTTTTCTGACAGAGGCCAGAAAATCAAAACTTCTAAACTCTTGTCAAATACTTCATTCTGTTCCTCTTCCTTCCATAGCGCAGTGCATGGAAGTAATAGGTTTGATGGTAGCGGCAATGGACATAGTTCCTTTTGCGCGAATTCATCTAAGACCATTACAACTGTGCATGCTCAGTCAGTGGAATGGGGACTATACAGACTTGTCTCAGACGATACAAGTAGATCAGAGGACCAGAGATTCACTCCGTTGGTGGCTGTCCCTGGACAACCTGTCACAGGGGATGAGCTTCCGCAGACCAGAGTGGGTCATTGTCACGACCGACGCCAGTCTGGTGGGCTGGGGCGCGGTCTGGGGACCCCTGAAAGCTCAGGGTCTATGGTCTCGGGAAGAATCTCTTCTCCCGATAAATATTCTGGAACTGAGAGCGATATTCAATGCTCTCAAGGCTTGGCCTCAGCTAGCAAAGGCCAAGTTCATACGGTTTCAATCAGACAACATGACTGTTGCGTACATCAACCATCAGGGGGGAACAAGGAGTTCCCTGGCGATGGAAGAAGTGACCAAAATCATTCAATGGGCGGAGACTCACTCCTGCCACTTGTCTGCAATCCACATCCCAGGAGTGGAAAATTGGGAAGCGGATTTTCTGAGTCGTCAGACATTTCATCCGGGGGAGTGGGAACTCCATCCGGAAATCTTTGCCCAAATTACTCAATTGTGGGGCATTCCAGACATGGATCTGATGGCCTCTCGTCAGAACTTCAAGGTTCCTTGCTACGGGTCCAGATCCAGGGATCCCAAGGCGACTCTAGTAGATGCACTAGTAGCACCTTGGACCTTCAAACTAGCTTATGTATTCCCGCCGTTTCCTCTCATCCCCAGGCTGGTAGCCAGGATCAATCAGGAGAGGGCATCGGTGATCTTGATAGCTCCTGCGTGGCCACGCAGGACTTGGTATGCAGACCTGGTGAATATGTCATCGGCTCCACCATGGAAGCTACCTTTGAGACGAGACCTTTTTGTTCAAGGTCCGTTCGAACATCCGAATCTGGTCTCACTCCAACTAACTGCTTGGAGATTGAACGCTTGATCTTATCAAAGCGAGGGTTCTCAGATTCTGTCATTGATACTCTTGTTCAGGCCAGAAAGCCTGTAACTAGAAAAATCTACCACAAAATATGGAAAAAATATATCTGTTGGTGTGAATCTAAAGGATTCCCTTGGGACAAGATAAAAATTCCTAAGATTCTATCCTTTCTTCAAGAAGGTTTGGAGAAAGGATTATCTGCAAGTTCTTTGAAGGGACAGATTTCTGCCTTGTCTGTGTTACTTCACAAAAAGCTGGCAGCTGTGCCAGATGTTCAAGCCTTTGTTCAGGCTCTGGTTAGAATCAAGCCTGTTTACAAACCTTTGACTCCTCCTTGGAGTCTCAATTTAGTTCTTTCAGTTCTTCAGGGGGTTCCGTTTGAACCCTTACATTCCGTTGATATTAAGTTATTATCTTGGAAAGTTTTGTTTTTGGTTGCAATTTCTTCTGCTAGAAGAGTTTCAGAATTATCTGCTCTGCAGTGTTCTCCTCCTTATCTGGTGTTCCATGCAGATAAGGTGGTTTTGCGTACTAAACCTGGTTTTCTTCCGAAAGTTGTTTCTAACAAAAACATTAACCAGGAGATAGTCGTGCCTTCTTTGTGTCCGAATCCAGTTTCAAAGAAGGAACGTTTGTTGCACAATTTGGATGTAGTGCGTGCTCTAAAATTCTATTTAGATGCTACAAAGGATTTTAGACAAACATCTTCCTTGTTTGTTGTTTATTCTGGTAAAAGGAGAGGTCAAAAAGCAACTTCTACCTCTCTCTCTTTTTGGCTTAAAAGCATCATCAGATTGGCTTACGAGACTGCCGGACGGCAGCCTCCTGAAAGAATCACAGCTCATTCCACTAGGGCTGTGGCTTCCACATGGGCCTTCAAGAACGAGGCTTCTGTTGATCAGATATGTAAGGCAGCGACTTGGTCTTCACTGCACACTTTTACTAAATTTTACAAGTTTGATACTTTTGCTTCTTCTGAGGCTATTTTTGGGAGAAAGGTTTTGCAAGCCGTGGTGCCTTCCATCTAGGTGACCTGATTTGCTCCCTCCCTTCATCCGTGTCCTAAAGCTTTGGTATTGGTTCCCACAAGTAAGGATGACGCCGTGGACCGGACACACCTATGTTGGAGAAAACAGAATTTATGTTTACCTGATAAATTACTTTCTCCAACGGTGTGTCCGGTCCACGGCCCGCCCTGGTTTTTTTAATCAGGTCTGTTAATTTATTTTCTTTAACTACAGTCACCACGGTATCATATGGTTTCTCCTATGCAAATATTCCTCCTTTACGTCGGTCGAATGACTGGGGAAGGCGGAGCCTAGGAGGGATCATGTGACCAGCTTTGCTGGGCTCTTTGCAATTTCCTGTTGGGGAGGAGAATATCCCACAAGTAAGGATGACGCCGTGGACCGGACACACCGTTGGAGAAAGTAATTTATCAGGTAAACATAAATTCTGTTTTTTTTGTATAAAGCACATCATTTCTCTTAAGTGTATTCAGTCCACGGATCATCCATTACTTATGGGATATATTCCCTTCCCAACAGGAAGTTGCAAGAGGATCACCCAAAGCAGAGCTGCTATATAGCTCCTCCCCTCCACGTCATATCCAGTCATTCTCTTGCAACACTCAACATAGTAGGAAGGTGTGAGAGGAGTGTGGAGTTTTTATACTTAATTATTTCTTCAATCAAAAGTTTGTTATTTTAAATGGCACTGGAGTGTGCTGTTTTTTCTCTCAGGCAGTATTTAGAAGAAGAATCTGCCTGCGTTTTCTATGATCTTAGCAGAAGTAACTAAGATCCACTGGCTGTTCTCGCACATTCTGAGGAGTGGGGTAACTTCAGAAAGGGAATAGCATGCGGGGTTCCCTGCAGATGAGGTATGTGCAGTAAAATATTTTTCTAAGGAATGGAATTGACTAAGAAAATACTGCTGATACCGATGTAATGTAAGTACAGCCTTAAATGCAGTAGTAGTGACTGGTATCAGGCTGATGAATGTATGTGCAGTAAAGTAATTTTCTAAGGAATGGAATTTGACTAAGAAAATGCTGTTAATGCTGAAGTGATATATGAGCCTTAATTGCAGTAGAAGCGACTGGTAGCAGGCTTATTGATAACACTACATAACTTTTAAAATGTATGTTTAAAACGTTTACTGGCATGTTATTCGTTTTTGTGAGGTACTTTGGTGATAAATCTTTTGGGGCATGTTTTTTTCCACATGGCTGACGTATATTTCTGCATAGAAACAGTTAACTGAGGTTTCCCACTGTTGTAATATGAGTGGGAGGGGCCTATTTTAGCGCTTTTTTGCGCAGTAAAAATTCAGTCACAGTCTTCCTGCTTCTTCCTCCTTGATCCAGGACGTCTCTAGAGAGCTCAGGGGTCTTCAAAATTCATTTTGAGGGAGGTAATCAGTCACAGCAGACCTGTGACAGTGTGTTTGACTGTGATAAAAACGTTAATTGTTAAATTGATTATCCGTTTTGGGTATTAAGGGGTTAATCATCCATTTGCTAGTGGGTGCAATACTTTGCTAACTTAATACATTTACTGTGAAAATTTGGTTGCTATAACTGATTTGGTTCATTATTTCAACTGAGTTTTTTGTGCTTCTTAAAGGCGCAGTAGCGTTTTTTAATATTGCTTGTAAACTTATTTGAAAGGATTTTCCAAGCTTGCTAGTCTCATTGCTAGTCTGTTTAAACATGTCTGACACAGATGAATCTGTTTGTTCACTATGTTTGAAGGCCAATGTGGAGCCCCATAGAAATATGTGTACTAAATGTATTGATGTCACTTTAAATAAAAGTCAATCTTTATCTGTAAAGAAATTATCACCAGACAACGAGGGGGAAGTTATGCCGACTAACTCTCCTCACGTGTCAGTACCTTCGCCTCCCGCTCAGGAGGCGCGTGATATTGTGGCGCCAAGTACATCAGAGAGGCCCTTACAAATAACTTTGCAAGACATGGCTGCTGTTATGACAGAGGTATTATCTAAATTGCCAGAATTAAGAGGCAAGCGCGATAGCTCTGGGTTAAGGACAGAGCGCGCTGATGATGTGAGAGCCATACCGATACTGCGTCACAATTTGCAGAACATGAGGACGGAGAGCTTCATTCTGTGGGTGACGGATCTGATCCAGGGAGACCGGATTCAGAGATTTCTAATTTTAAATTTAAGCTTGAGAACCTCCGTGTATTGTTAGGGGAGGTATTAGCGGCTCTTAATGATTGTAACACGGTTGCAATTCCAGAGAAATTATGTAGGCTGGATAGATACTATGCGGTGCCGGTGTGTACTGACGTTTTTCCTATACCTAAAAGGCTTACAGAGATTATTAGCAAGGAGTTGGATAGACCCGGTGTGCCCTTTTCCCCTCCTCCGATATTTAGGAAAATGTTTCCAATAGACGCCACCACACGAGACTTATGGCAGACAGTCCCTAAGGTGGAGGGAGCAGTTTCTACTTTAGCTAAACATACCACTATCCCGGTGGAGGATAGTTGTGCTTTTTCGGATCCAATGGATAAAAAATTAGGTTACCTTAAGAAAATGTTTGTTCAACAAGGTTTTATCTTACAGCCCCTTGCATGCATTGCGCCTGTCACTGCTGCTGCGGCATTCTGGTTTGAGTCTCTGGAAGAGGCCATTCGCACAGCTCCATTGGATGAGATTATGGACAAGCTTAAAGCACTTAAGCTAGCTAACGCATTTGTTTCTGATGCCGTTGTAGATTTAACCAAACTAACGGCTAAGAACTCCGGATTCGCCATCCAGGCGCGCAGAGCGCTATGGCTTAAATCCTGGTCAGCTGACGTGAATTCTAAATCTAAATTGCTTAATATTCCTTTCAAAGGGCAGACCTTATTCTGGCCCGGCTTGAAAGAAATTATTGCTGACATTACTGGAGGTAAGGGTCATACTCTTCCTCAGGACAAGGCCAAGACAAAGGCCAAACAGTCTAATTTTCGTGCCTTTCGTAACTTCAAGGCAGGAGCAGCATCAACTTCCTCCGCTCCAAAACAGGAAGGAACTGTTGCTCGTTACAGACAGGGCTGGAAAGCTAACCAGTCCTGGAACAAGGGCAAGCAGGCCAGAAAACCTACTTCTGCCCCTAAGACAGCATGAAGAGAGGGCCCCCTATCCGGAAACGGATCTAGTGGGGGGCAGACTTTCTCTCTTCGCCCAGGCTTGGGCAAGAGATGTCCAGGATCCCTGGGCGTTGGAGATCATATCTCAGGGATATCTTCAGGACTTCAAAGCTTCTCCTCCACAAGGGAGATTTCATCTCTCAAGGTTATCAGCAAACCAAATAAAGAAAGAGGCATTTCTACGCTGTGTACAAGACCTCTTAGTAATGGGGGTGATCCACCCAGTTCCGCGGACGGAACAAGGGCAAGGTTTTTACTCAAATCTGTTTGTAGTTCCCAAGAAAGAGGGAACCTTCAGACCAATCTTGGACTTAAAGATCTTAAACAAATTCCTAAGAGTTCCATCATTCAAAATGGAAACTATTCGAACCATCCTACCCATGATCCAAGAGGGTCAATACATGACCACAGTGGACTTAAAGGATGCCTACCTTCACATACCGATTCACAAAGATCATTATCGGTACCTAAGATTTGCCTTTCTAGACAGACATTACCAGTTTGTAGCTCTTCCCTTCGGGTTAGCTACGGCCCCGAGAATTTTTACAAAGGTTCTGGGCTCACTTCTGGCGGTGCTAAGACCGCGAGGCATAGCGGTGGCTCCGTACCTAGACGACATTCTGATACAAGCGTCAAGTTTTCAAATTGCCAAATCTCATACAGAGATAGTTCTGGCATTTCTGAGGTCGCATGGGTGGAAGGTGAACGTGGAAAAGAGTTCTCTATTACCACTCACAAGAGTTCCCTTCCTGGGGACTCTTATAGATTCTATAGAGATGAAGATTTACCTGACGGAGTCCAGGTTATCAAAGCTTCTGAATGCTTGCCGTGTCCTTCATTCCATTCCACGCCCGTCAGTAGCTCAGTGCATGGAAGTAATCGGCTTAATGGTAGCGGCAATGGACATAGTACCATTTGCGCGCCTGCATCTCAGACCACTGCAATTATGCATGCTAAGTCAGTGGAATGGGGATTACTCAGATTTGTCCCCTCTACTAAATCTGGATCAAGAGACCAGAGATTCTCTGCTTTGGTGGCTTTCTCGGGTCCATCTGTCCAAGGGGATGACCTTTCGCAAGCCAGATTGGCCGATTGTAACAACAGATGCCAGCCTTCTAGGTTGGGGCGCAGTCTGGAACTCCCTGAAGGCTCAGGGATTATGGACTCTGGAGGAGAAACTCCTCCCAATAAATATTCTGGAGTTGAGAGCAATATTCAATGCTCTTCTAGCTTGGCCTCAGTTAGCAACACTGAGGTTCATCAGATTTCAGTCGGACAACATCACGACTGTGGCTTACATCAACCATCAAGGGGGAACCAGGAGTTCCCTAGCGATGTTAGAAGTCTCAAAGATAATTCGCTGGGCAGAGTCTCACTCTTGCCACCTGTCAGCGATCTACATCCCAGGAGTGGAGAACTGGGAGGCGGACTTTCTAAGTCGCCAGACTTTTCATCCGGGGGAGTGGGAACTTCATCCGGAGGTCTTCGCTCAACTGATTCATCGTTGGGGCAAACCAGAACTGGATCTCATGGCGTCTCGCCAGAATGCCAAGCTTCCTTGTTACGGATCCAGGTCCAGGGACCCGGGAGCGGCGCTGATAGATGCTCTAGCAGCCCCTTGTGTTTTCAACATGGCTTATGTGTTTCCACCATTTCCGCTGCTACCTCGACTGATTGCCAAGATCAGACAAGAGAGAGCATCGGTGATTCTGATAGCACCTGCGTGGCCACGCAGGACCTGGTATGCAGACCTAGTGGACATGTCGTCCTGTCCACCATGGTCTCTGCCTCTGAGACAGGACCTTCTCATTCAGGTTCCTTTCCATCATCCAAATCTAATTTCTCTGAGGCTGACTGCATGGAGATTGAACGCTTGATCCTATCAAAGCGTGGCTTCTCGGAGTCGGTTATTGATACCTTAATACAGGCTCGGAAACCTGTTTCCAGAAAAATTTACCATAAAATATGGCGGAAATATTTATATTGGTGCGAATCCAAGAGTTACTCATGGAGTAAGGTTAGGATTCCTAGGATATTGTCTTTTCTACAAGAGGGTTTAGAAAAGGGCTTATCTGCTAGTTCGTTAAAGGGACAGATTTCTGCTCTGTCTATTCTTTTACACAAACGTCTGGCAGAAGTTCCAGACGTCCAGGCTTTTTGTCAGGCTTTAGCTAGGATTAAGCCTGTGTTTAAGACTGTTGCTCCTCCGTGGAGCTTAAACTTGGTTCTTAAAGTTCTTCAAGGGGTTCCGTTTGAACCCCTTCATTCCATTGATATTAAGCTTTTATCTTGGAAAGTTCTGTTTTTGATGGCTATTTCCTCGGCTCGAAGAGTCTCTGAGTTATCTGCCTTACATTGTGATTCTCCTTACCTGATTTTCCATTCAGACAAGGTAGTTCTGCGTACTAAACCTGGGTTTTTACCTAAGGTAGTTTCTAACAGGAATATCAATCAGGAGATTGTTGTTCCATCATTTATGTCTTAATCCTTCTTCAAAGAAGGAACGACTTTTACATAATCTGGACGTAGTCCGTGCCCTGAAGTTCTATTTACAGGCAACTAAAGATTTTCGTCAAACTTCTTCCCTTTTTGTCGTGTACTCTGGACAGAGGAGAGGTCAAAAAGCTTCGGCAACCTCTCTCTCCTTTTGGCTTCGTAGCATAATACGTTTAGCCTATGAGACTGCTGGACGGCAGCCCCCTGAAAGAATTACAGCTCATTCCACTAGAGCTGTGGCTTCCACCTGGGCCTTTAAGAATGAGGCCTCTGTTGAACAGATTTGCAAGGCTGCAACTTGGTCTTCACTTCACACTTTTTCAAAATTTTACAAATTTGACACTTTTGCTTCTTCGGAGGCTGTTTTTGGGAGAAAGGTTCTACAGGCAGTGGTTCCTTCCGTTTAAGTTCCTGCCTTGTCCCTCCCATCATCCGTGTACTTTAGCTTTGGTATTGGTATCCCATAAGTAATGGATGATCCGTGGACTGAATACACTTAACAAGAAAGAACATAATTTATGCTTACCTGATAAATTTATTTCTCTTGTAGTGTATTCAGTCCACGGCCCGCTCTGTCTTTTTTAAGGCAGATCTAAATTTTAATTAGAACTCCAGTCACCACTGCTCCATATGGTTTCTCCTTTCTTGTCTTGTTTCGGTCGAATGACTGGATATGACGTGGAGGGGAGGAGCTATATAGCAGCTCTGCTTTGGGTGATCCTCTTGCAACTTCCTGTTGGGAAGGGAATATATCCCATAAGTAATGGATGATCAGTGGACTGAATACACTACAAGAGAAATAAATTTATCAGGTAAGCATAAATTGTTTTTTTCCAGTTCTTTTTTTGTATGCTTTTTACTCTTCTTCCCCCCCCCCCACCTCACTTCTTGGCTATACGTTAAACTAAATTATGAGTGAGGTGGGAGGTGTATTTATAGGCATTTTGAGGTTTGGGAAACTTTGCCCCCTCCAGGTAGGAATGTATATCCCATATGTCACTAGCTCATGGACTCTTGCCACTATGGAAGAAATGAATTTATCAGGTAAGTTCTTACATATAAATTATGTTTATTTGTTTTTTCCAGTCAAATATTACATTTGCCAGATTTAGGCTTATTTATGATGTATGTATACAGTGTTACAACACTGCTTTCATTTAAAACTTATTTTCTTTTTTTTTCAGCTCTTGATTTGTTGGACAAAATGTTGACCTTCAATCCTCACAAACGAATTGAAGTAGAGGCAGCTTTAGCCCATCCATATCTGGAACAGTATTATGATCCAAGTGATGAGGTAACTAAACCTGTTGTCAGATCTTCAGAAACACATAATTAACATCCATTACAAGCAATTATAGATAAAGACCATACTATTGTAGTATGTCTGCTATTAGTATAACATTAGGTGTCTTAATATAAAATATCAAATTAAATAACTGTGGTTCCATAGCTCTAAAATTTTAATTCGCCCACTATCAAATTTACCGGATTAAAAATTAGGAAATTAATCATCTTTGTAGATTGTGCTAAAAGTAAAACCAGAATGGATGTTTATTTTGAGGAACATAGCCCTATAAAATCCCAGTCTGTAAGATGCATTTTTAATACCAATGATGGGCAACACAGTTTTGTTTTTGTACTAGCTTCAAATTACTCAACTACTAGTTTTTGTACTCATAATAGTTTTTTGGGGGATATTTTTCACTTTTCATTACCCATGCAATAGAAATTTTTTTTATTATTTTTTTTTTTAGCCCTTTAAAAAGCTACATTTAATTATTATTTTTAGCCATCCACGCAGACTGTTTCTTTTTGCCTGTGTGTGCCCAAATTTAAATTTTAATATGTAGGGTAAACCCAAGCTATGTCTTTGGATAAGAATTAAAGGCACAGTAAAGTCAAAATAACTTTCATGATTCAGATAGAGCATGTAGTTTTAAGCAACGTTCCTTTTTTCTACTGTTATCTAATTTACTTATCCTTGGTATCCTTCATTTAAAGCATTCCTGGGTATACTCAAAAGCAGCTGATTAGTGGCTGCACATAAATGCCCTTTATCATTCACTCACCCATTGTTTTCAGCTAGCTCCCAGTAGTGCATTGCTGATCCTTCAGTTAAGGGTGCAAATTTGCTAAAAGTAAATTGGAAAGGTGTTTACAATTGAATGCTCTGTCTGAATCATGAACGAAATATGTGGGGTTTGCTTACCAAATAGCAGTACTGGATTATTTGGAAATGTCTGTCTGCAATCTGGTTATGAATCCACCCCCTGCATTAACAACCCCTTAAAGTGAGAGGTGTTTACGTGACATTCAGTGGTTAACCAACCCTGCAATAGTCACCAGTTTGTCACAGAAAGGGTTTACCAATCATTTCCACCTTAACCAGTTAGTCAGTCTAGCCACTTCAGGCAAGCCTGTGAGTGAGTTCAGTTGGTGCAAAAGTTAACAAACACCCTCATCTGTACTAGACCTAGAAAAATGGTCAAACTTCCCTTTAATGCCACCCACACTAAACTTTCTCTTCTGCCACCACCTTTAGATTATTATATGGGAAATCCTAAGGAAAAATCCAGACTAACCTGATTAAAAATCCCAAAAATCAATCCATGACTACTGTTATTACTAGTCTCATCAATATGGTAAACTCCCTTAAAGTGAGAGGTGTTTACGTGACATTCAGTGGTTAACCACCCTCGCAATAGTCACCAGTTTGTCACAGAAAGGGTTTACCAATCATTTCCACCTTAACCAGTTAGTCAGTCTAGCCACTTCAGGCAAGCCTGTGAGTGAGTTCAGTTGGTGCAAAAGTTAACAAACACCCTCATCTGTACTAGACCTAGAAAAATGGTCAAACTTCCCTTTAATGCCACCCACACTAAACTTTCTCTTCTGCCACCACCTTTAGATTATTATATGGGAAATCCTAAGGAAAAATCCAGACTAACCTGATTAAAAATCCCAAAAATCAATCCATGACTACTGTTATTACTAGTCTCATCAATATTGTGGTACAGATTTTAGACAAAGGCAAAACTTAATATTTTTCTTTCATGTAATTGGCAAGAGTCCATGAGCTAGTGACGTATGGGATATACAATCCTACCAGGAGGGGCAAAGTTTCCCTAACCTCAAAATGCCTATAAATACACCCCTCACCACACCCACAATTCAGTTTTACAAACTTTGCCTCCTATGGAGGTGGTGAAGTAAGTTTGTGCTAAGATTTCTACGTTGATATGCACTTCTCAGCTTTGTTGAAGCCAGATTCCTCTGAGTACATTTAATGTCAGAGGGATGTGAAGGGAGTATCACCTATTGAATGCAATGGTTTTCCTAACGGGGACCTATTTCATAGGTTCTCTGTTATCGGTCGTAGAGATTCATCTCCTACCTCCCTTTTCAGATCGACGATATACTCTCATATTCCATTACTCTTCTGATAACCGTTTCAGTACTGGTTTGGCTATCTGCTATATGTGGATGGGTGTCTTCTGGCAAGTATGTTTCTCTTGTTAAGTGTATTCAGTCCACGGGTCATCCATTACTTATGGGATATATTCCCTTCCCAACAGGAAGTTGCAAGAGGATCACCCAAAGCAGAGCTGCTATATAGCTCCTCTCCTCACATGTCATATCCAGTCATTCTCTTGCAACCCTCAACATAGATGGAGGTCGTGAGAGGAGTGTGGTGTTTTATACTTAATTATTTCTTCAATCAAAAGTTTGTTATTTTTAAATGGCACCGGAGTGTGCTGTTTTTTTTTTTTTTTTTTTTTCTCAGGCAGTATTTGGAAGAAGAATCTGCCTGCGTTTTCTATGATCTTAGCAGAAGTAACTAAGATCCACTGGCTGTTCTCGCACATTCTGAGGAGTGGGGTATCTTCAGAAAGGGAATAGCGTGCGGGGTGTCCTGCAAATAAGGTATGAGCAGTAAAATATTTCTCCAACATAGGTGTGTCCGGTCCACGGCGTCATCCTTACTTGTGGGATATTCTCTTCCCCAACAGGAAATGGCAAAGAGCCCAGCAAAGCTGGTCACATGATCCCTCCTAGGCTCCGCCTACCCCAGTCATTCTCTTTGCCGTTGTACAGGCAACATCTCCACGGAGATGGCTTAGAGTTTTTTAGTGTTTAACTGTAGTTTTTATTATTCAATCAAGAGTTTGTTATTTTAAAATAGTGCTGGTATGTACTATTTACTCAGAAACAGAAAAGAGATGAAGATTTCTGTTTGTATGAGGAAAATGATTTTAGCACCGTAACTAAAATCCATGGCTGTTCCACACAGGACTGTTGAGAGCAATTAACTTCAGTTGGGGGAACAGTGTGCAGTCTCTTGCTGCTTGAGGTATGACACATTCTAACAAGACGATGTAATGCTGGAAGCTGTCATTTTTCCCTATGGGATCCGGTAAGCCATGTTTATTACGATGGTAAATAAGGGCTTCACAAGGGCTTATTAAGATTGTAGACTTTTCTGGGCTAAATCGATTCAGTTTTAAAACATATTTAGCTTTGAGGAATCATTTTATCTGGGTATATTGATATTATAAATATCGGCAGGCACTGTATTAGACACCTTATTTCTCTGGGGCTTTCCCAAAGCATAAGCAGAGCCTCATTTTCGCGCCGGTGTGGCGCACTTGTTTTTGAGAGGCATGGCATGCAGTCGCATGTGAGAGGAGCTCTGATACTTAGAAAAGACTTTCTGAAGGCGTCATTTGGTATCGTATTCCCCTTTGGGTTTGGTTGGGTCTCAGCAAAGCAGATACCAGGGACTGTAAAGGGGTTAAAGTGTTAAAACGGCTCCGGTTCCGTTATTTTAAGGGTTAAAGCTTCCAAATTTGGTGTGCAATACTTTTAAGGCTTTAAGACACTGTGGTGAAAATTTGGTGAATTTTGTACAATTCCTTCATGTTTTTTCGCAATTGCAGTAATAAAGTGTGTTCAGTTTAAAATTTAAAGTGACAGTAACGGTTTTATTTTAAAACGTTTTTTGTACTTTATTATCAAGTTTATGCCTGTTTAACATGTCTGAACTACCAGATAGACTGTGTTCTGAATGTGGGGAAGCCAGAATTCCTGTTCATTTAAATAAATGTGATTTATGTGATAATGACAATGATGCCCAAGATGATTCCTCAAGTGAGGGGAGTAAGCATGGTACTGCATCATTCCCTCCTTCGTCTACACGAGTCTTGCCCACTCAGGAGGCCCCTAGTACATCTAGCGCGCCAATACTCCTTACTATGCAACAATTAACGGCTGTAATGGATAATTCTGTCAAAAACATTTTAGCCAAAATGAACCCTTGTCAGCGTAAGCGTGGCTGCTCTGTTTTAGTTACTGAAGAGCATGACGACGCTGATATTAATATCTCTGAAGGGCCCCTAACTCAATCTGAGGGGGCCAGGGAGGTTTTGTCTGAGGGAGAAATTACTGATTCAGGGAACATTTCTCAACAGGTTGAACCTGATGTAATTGCATTTAAATTTAAGTTGGAACATCTCCGCATTCTGCTTAAGGAGGTATTATCCACTCTGGATGATTGTGAAAAGTTGGTCATCCCAGAGAAACTATGTAAAATGGACAAGTTCCTAGAGGTGCCGGAGCTCCCAGAAGCTTTTCCTATACCCAAGCGGGTGGCGGACATTGTTAATAAAGAATGGGAAAGGCCCGGTATTCCTTTCGTCCCTCCCCCCATATTTAAAAAATTGTTTCCTATGGTCGACCCCAGAAAGGACTTATGGCAGACAGTCCCCAAGGTCGAGGGAGCGGTTTCTACTTTAAACAAACGCACCACTATACCCATAGAGGATAGTTGCGCTTTCAAAGATCCTATGGATAAAAAATTAGAAGGTTTGCTTAAAAAGATGTTTGTTCAGCAGGGTTACCTTCTACAACCAATTTCATGCATTGTCCCTGTCACTACAGCCGCATGCTTCTGGTTTGATGAGCTGATAAAGGCGCTCGATAGTGATTCTCCTCCTTATGAGGAGATTATGGACAGAATCAATGCTCTCAAATTGGCTAATTCTTTCACCCTAGATGCCACTTTGCAATTGGCTAGGTTAGCGGCTAAGAATTCTGGGTTTGCTATTGTGGCGCGCAGAGCGCTTTGGTTGAAATCTTGGTCGGCTGATGCGTCTTCCAAGAACAAGCTACTAAACATTCCTTTCAAGGGGAAAACGCTGTTTGGCCCTGACTTGAAAGAGATTATCTCGGATATCACTGGGGGTAAGGGCCACGCCCTTCCTCAGGATCGGCCTTTCAAGGCGAAAAATAGACCTAATTTTCGTCCCTTTCGTAAAAACGGACCAGCCCAAAGTGCTACGTCCTCTAAGCAAGAGGGTAATACTTCTCAAGCCAAGCCAGCTTGGAGACCAATGCAAGGCTGGAACAAGGGAAAGCAGGCCAAGAAACCTGCCACTGCTACCAAGACAGCATGAAATATTGGCCCCCGATCCGGGACCGGATCTGGTGGGGGGCAGACTCTCTTTCTTCGCTCAGACTTGGGCAAGAGATGTTCTGGATCCTTGGGCGCTAGAAATAGTCTCCCAGGGTTATCTTCTGGAATTCAAGGGACTTCCCCCAAGGGGGAGGTTCCACAGGTCTCAGTTGTCTTCAGACCACATAAAAAGACAGGCGTTCTTACATTGTGTAGAAGACCTGTTAAAAATGGGAGTGATTCATCCCGTTCCACTAAGAGAACAAGGGATGGGGTTCTACTCCAATCTGTTCATAGTTCCCAAAAAAGAGGGAACGTTCAGACCAATCTTAGATCTCAAGATCTTAAACAAGTTTCTCAAGGTTCCATCTTTCAAGATGGAAACCATTCGAACTATTCTTCCTTCCATCCAGGAGGGTCAATTCATGACCACGGTGGATTTAAAGGATGCGTATCTACATATTCCTATCCACAAGGAACATCATCGGTTCCTAAGGTTCGCATTCCTGGACAAACATTACCAGTTCGTGGCGCTTCCTTTCGGATTAGCCACTGCTCCAAGGATTTTCACAAAGGTACTAGGGTCCCTTCTAGCGGTGCTAAGACCAAGGGGCATTGCAGTAGTACCTTACCTGGACGACATTCTGATTCAAGCGTCGTCCCTTCCTCAAGCAAAGGCTCACACGGACATTGTCCTGGCCTTTCTCAGATCTCACGGCTGGAAAGTGAACGTGGAAAAGAGTTCTCTATCCCCGTCAACAAGGGTTCCCTTCTTGGGAACAATTATAGACTCCTTAGAAATGAGGATCTTTCTAACAGAGGCAAGAAAAACAAAACTTCTAGACTCTTGTCGGATACTTCATTCTGTTCCTCTTCCTTCCATAGCTCAGTGCATGGAAGTGATCGGGTTGATGGTGGCGGCAATGGACATAGTTCCTTTTGCGCGCATTCATCTAAGACCATTACAACTGTGCATGCTCAGTCAGTGGAATGGGGACTATACAGACTTGTCTCCGAAGATACAAGTAAATCAGAGGACCAGAGACTCACTCCGTTGGTGGCTGTCCCTGGACAATCTGTCTCAAGGGATGACGTTCCGCAGACCAGAGTGGGTCATTGTCACGACCGACGCCAGTCTGATGGGCTGGGGCGCGGTCTGGGGATCCCTGAAAGCTCAGGGTCTTTGGTCTCGGGAAGAATCTCTTCTACCGATAAATATTCTGGAACTGAGAGCGATATTCAATGCTCTCAAGGCCTGGCCTCGGCTAGCGAGGACCAAGTTCATACGGTTTCAATCAGACAACATGACAACTGTTGCGTACATCAACCATCAGGGGGGAACAAGGAGTTCCCTAGCGATGGAAGAAGTGACCAAAATCATTCTATGGGCGGAGTCTCACTCCTGCCACCTGTCCGCTATCCACATCCCAGGAGTGGAAAATTGGGAAGCGGATTTTCTGAGTCGTCAGACATTGCATCCGGGGGAGTGGGAACTCCATCCGGAAATCTTTGCCCAAGTCACTCACCTGTGGGGCATTCCAGACATGGATCTGATGGCCTCTCGTCAGAACTTCAAAGTTCCTTGCTACGGGGCCAGATCCAGGGATCCCAAGGCGGCTCTAGTGGATGCACTAGTAGCACCTTGGACCTTCAAACTAGCTTATGTGTTCCCGCCATTTCCTCTCATCCCCAGGCTGGTAGCCAGGATCAATCAGGAGAGGGCGTCGGTGATCTTGATAGCTCCTGCGTGGCCACGCAGGACTTGGTATGCAGATCTGGTGAATATGTCATCGGCTCCACCTTGGAAGCTACCTTTGAGACGAGACCTTCTTGTTCAGGGTCCGTTCGAACATCCGAATCTGGTTTCACTCCAGCTGACTGCTTGGAGATTGAACGCTTGATTTTATCGAAGCGAGGATTCTCAGATTCTGTTATCGATACTCTTGTTCAGGCCAGAAAGCCTGTAACTAGAAAGATTTACCACAAAATTTGGAAAAAATATATCTGTTGGTGTGAATCTAAAGGATTCCCTTGGGACAAGGTTAAGATTCCTAGGATTCTATCCTTCCTTCAAGAAGGATTGGAAAGAGGATTATCTGCAAGTTCCCTGAAGGGACAGATTTCTGCCTTGTCGGTATTACTTCACAAGAAGCTGGCAGCTGTGCCAGATGTTCAAGCCTTTGTTCAGGCTCTGGTTAGAATCAAGCCTGTTTACAAACCTTTGACTCCTCCTTGGAGTCTCAATTTAGTTCTTTCAGTTCTTCAGGGGGTTCCGTTTGAACCCTTACATTCCGTTGATATTAAGTTATTATCTTGGAAAGTTTTGTTTTTAGTTGCGATTTCTTCTGCTAGAAGAGTCTCAGAATTATCTGCTCTGCAGTGTTCTCCTCCTTATCTGGTGTTCCATGCAGATAAGGTGGTTTTACGTACTAAACCTGGTTTTCTTCCAAAAGTTGTTTCTAACAAAAACATTAACCAGGAGATTATCGTACCTTCTCTGTGTCCAAAACCAGTTTCAAAGAAGGAACGTTTGTTGCACAATTTGGATGTTGTTCGCGCTCTAAAATTCTATTTAGATGCTACAAAGGATTTTAGACAAACATCTTCCTTGTTTGTTGTTTATTCTGGTAAAAGGAGAGGTCAAAAAGCAACTTCTACCTCTCTCTCTTTTTGGATTAAAAGCATCATCAGATTGGCTTACGAGACTGCCGGACGGCAGCCTCCCGAAAGAATCACAGCTCATTCCACTAGGGCTGTGGCTTCCACATGGGCCTTCAAGAACGAGGCTTCTGTTGATCAGATATGTAGGGCAGCGACTTGGTCTTCACTGCACACTTTTACCAAATTTTACAAGTTTGATACTTTTGCTTCTTCTGAGGCTATTTTTGGGAGAAAGGTTTTGCAAGCCGTGGTGCCTTCCATTTAGGTGACCTGATTTGCTCCCTCCCTTCATCCGTGTCCTAAAGCTTTGGTATTGGTTCCAACAAGTAAGGATGACGCCGTGGACCGGACACACCTATGTTGGAGAAAACAGAATTTATGTTTACCTGATAAATTTCTTTCTCCAACGGTGTGTCCGGTCCACGGCCCGCCCTGGTTTTTTTAATCAGGTCTGATAATTTATTTTCTTTAACTACAGTCACCACGGTACCATATGGTTTCTCCTATGCAAATATTCCTCCTTAACGTCGGTCGAATGACTGGGGTAGGCGGAGCCTAGGAGGGATCATGTGACCAGCTTTGCTGGGCTCTTTGCCATTTCCTGTTGGGGAAGAGAATATCCCACAAGTAAGGATGACGCCGTGGACCGGACACACCGTTGGAGAAAGAAATTTATCAGGTAAACATAAATTCTGTTTTTTCTAAGGAATGGAATTGACTAAGAAAATACTGCTGATACCGATGTAATGTAAGTACAGCCTTAAATGCAGTGAAAGCGACTGGTATCAGGCTGATTATTGTATATGCAGTAAAGTAATTTTCTAAGGAATGGAATTTGACTAAGAAAATGCTACTAATACTGAAGTAATGTAATAAGCCTTAAAATGCAGTAGGACTGGTATCAGTCATCAATAGAGATACATACTTTTTAAAAAGGATGTTTAAAACGTTTGCTGGCATGTTTAATCGTTTTTGTGAGGTACATTGGTGATAAAACTTATTGGGGCATGAATTTTTCCACATGGCTGACTTATATTTCTGCATAGAAACAGTTAACTGAGGCTCCCACTGTTGTAATGAGTGGGAGGGGCATATTTTAGCGCTTTTTTGCGCAGTAAAAATTCAGTCTGTCTTCCTGCATGACCCAGGACGTCTCTAGAGAGCTCAAGGGACTTCAAAAGTCATTTTTAAGGGAGGTAATCAGTCACAGCAGACCTGTGACAGTGTGTTTGACTGTGTTAAAAAACGTTTTTTTCTCTATTGATTATCCGTTTTGGGTATTAAGGGGTTAATCATCCATTTGCAAGTGGGTGCAATGCTCTGCTAACTTAAGACATTTACTGTGAAAATTTGGTTGCTATAACTGATTTGGTTCATTGTTATTTCAACTGTGACAGTTTTTTTGTGCTTCTTAAAGGCGCAGTAGCGTTTTCTATATTGCTTGTAAATTTATTTGAAAGTATTTTCCAAGCTTGCTAGTCTCATTGCTAGTCTGTTTAAACATGTCTGACACAGATGAATCTGTTTGTTCACTATGTTTGAAGGTCAGTGTGGAGCCCCATAGAAATATGTGTACTAAATGCATTGATGTCACTTTAAATAAAAGTCAGTCTTTACCTGTAAAGAAATTATCACCAGACAACGAAGGGGAAGTTATGCCGACTAACTCTCCTCATGTGTCAGTACCTTCGCCTCCCGCTCAGGAGGGGCGTGATATTGTGGTGCCAAGTATATCAGAGACGCCCATACCAATCACTTTACAAGACATGGCTACTATTATGAATAATACCCTGACAGAAGTATTATCTAAATTGCCAGAATTAAGTGGCAAGCGCGATTGCTCTGGGATAAGGACAGAGCGCGCTGGTGCTGTGAGAGCCATGTCCGATACTGCGTCACAGTTTGCAGAACATGAGGACGGAGAGCTTAATTCTGTGGGTGACGGATCTGATCCAGGGAAACCGGATTCAGAGATCTCTAATTTTAAATTTAAGCTTGAGAACCTCCGTGTATTGCTAGGGGAGGTTTTAGCGGCTCTGAATGACTGTAACACAGTTGCAATTCCAGAGAAATTATGTAGGCTGGATAGATACTATGCGATGCCGGGGTGTACTGACGTTTTTCCTATACCTAAAAGGCTTACAGAAATTATTAGCAAGGAGTGGGATAGACCCGGTGTGCCCTTTTCACCACCTCCTATATTTAGGAAAATGTTTCCAATAGACGCCACTACACGGGACTTATGGCAGACGGTCCCTAAGGTGGAGGGAGCAGTTTCTACTTTAGCTAAGCTTACCACTATCCCGGTGGAGGATAGTTGTGCTTTTTCGGATCCAATGGATAAAAAATTAGGTTACCTTAAGAAAATGTTTGTTCCACAAGGTTTTATCTTACAGCCCCTTGCATGCATTGCGCCTGTCACTGCTGCTGCGGCATTCTGGTTTGAGTCTCTAGAAGAGGCCATTCACACAGCTCCATTGGATGAAATTATGGACAAGCTTAAAGCACTTAAGCTAGCTAATGCATTTGTTTCTGATGCCATTGTACATTTAACTAAACTAACGGCTAAGAACTCCGGATTCGCCATCCAGGCGCGCAGAGCGCTATGGCTTAAATCCTGCTCAGCTGACGTGACTTCTAAATATAAATTGCTTAGTATTCCTTTCAAGGGGCAAACCTTATTTGGGCCCGGCTTGAAAGAAATTATCGCCGACATTACTGGAGGGAAGGGTCATACTCTTAGGACAGGGCCAAATCAAAGGCCAAACAGTCTAATTTTCGTGCCTTTCGAAACTTCAAGGCAGGAGCAGCATCAACTTCCTCCGCTCCAAAACAGGAAGGAACTGTTGCTCGTTACAGACAGGCCTGGAAAACTAACCAGTCCTGGAACAAGGGCAAGCAGGTCAGAAAACCTACTACTGCCCTTAAGACAGCATGAAGGGATGGCCCCCTATCCGGAAACGGATCTAGTAGGGGGCAGACTTTCTCTCTTCGCCCAGGCGTGGGCAAGAGATGTCCAGGATCCCTGGGCGTTGGAGATCATATCTCAGGGATATCTTCTGGACTTCAAAGCTTCTCCTCCACAAGGGAGATTTCATCTTTCAAGGTTATCAGCAAACCAAATAAAGAAAGAGGCATTTCTACGCTGTGTACAAAATCTGTTTGTAGTTCCCAAGAAAGAGGGAACCTTCAGACCAATCTTGGACTTAAAGATCTTAAACAAATTCCTAAGAGTTCCATCATTCAAAATGGAAACTATTCGAACCATCCTACCCATGATTCAAGAGGGTCAGTACATGACCACAGTGGACTTAAGGGATGCCTACCTTCACATACCGATTCACAAAGATCATTATTGGTACCTAAGATTTGCCTTTCTAGACAGGCATTACCAGTTTGTAGCTCTTCCCTTCGGATTAGCTACGGCCCCGAGAATTTTTACAAAGGTTCTGGGCTCACTTCTGGCGGTTCTAAGACCGCGAGGCATAGCGGTGGCTCCGTATCTAGACGACATTCTGATACAAGCGTGTCAAGTTTTCAAATTGCCAAGTCTCATACAGAGATAGTTCTGGCATTTCTGAGGTCGCATGGGTGGAAGGTGAACGTGGAAAAGAGTGTTCTATTACCACTCACAAGAGTCTCCTTCCTAGGGACTCTTATAGATTCTGTAGAGATGAAAATTTTCCTGACTGAGTCCAGGTTATCAAAACTTCTAAATGCTTGCCGTGTCCTTCATTCCATTCCACACCCGTCAGTAGCTCAGTGCATGGAAGTAATCTGCTTAATGGTAGCGGCAATGGACATAGTGCCATTTGCGTGCCTACATCTCAGACCGCTGCAATTATGCATGCTAAGTCAGTGGAATGGGGATTACTCAGATTTGTCCCCTCTACTAAATCTGGATCAAGAGACCAGAGATTCTCTTCTCTGGTGGCTTTCTCGGGTCCATCTGTCCAAGGGTATGACATTTCGCAGGCCAGATTGGACGATTGTAACAACAGATGCCAGCCTTCTAGGTTGGGGCGCAGTCTGGAACTCCCTGAAGGCTCAGGGATCGTGGACTCAGGAGGAGAAACTCCTCCCAATAAATATTCTGGAGTTAAGAGCAATATTCAATGCTCTTCTAGCTTGGCCTCAGTTGGCAACACTGAGGTTCATCGGATTTCAGTCGGAACATCACGACTGTGGCTTACATCAATCATCAAGGGGGAACCAGGAGTTCCCTAGCGATGTTAGAAGTCTCAAGGATAATTCGCTGGGCAGAGTCTCACTCTTGCCACCTGTCGGCGATTTACATCCCAGGTGTGGAGAACTGGGAGGCGGACTTTCTAAGTCGCCAGACTTTTCATCCGGGGGAGTGGGAACTTCATCCGGAGGTGTTCGTTTAGCTGGTTCATCGTTGGGGCAAACCAGAACTGGATCTCATGGCGTCTCGCCAGAACGCCAAGCTTCCTCGTTACGGATCCAGGTCCAGGGACCCGGGAGCGGCGCTGATAGATGCTCTAGCAGCCCCTTGGGTTTTCAACATGGCTTATGTGTTTCCACCGTTTCCGCTGCTGCCTCGACTGATTGCCAAGATCAAACAGGAGAGAGCATCAGTGATTCTGATAGCGCCTGCGTGGCCACGCAGGACCTGGTATGCAGACCTAGTGGACATGTCGTCCTGTCCACCATGGTCTCAGCCTCTGAGGCAGGACCTTCTAATACAAGGTCCTTTCAACCATCCAAATCTAATTTCTCTGAGGCTGACTGCATGGAGATTGAACGCTTGATCCTATCAAAGCGTGGCTTCTCGGAGTCATTGATTGATACCTTAATACAGGCACGGAAGCCTGTTACCAGGAAAATTTATATGGCGTAAATATTTATATTGGTGCGAATCCAAGAGTTACTCATGGAGTAAGGTTAGGATTCCTAGGATATTGTCTTTTCTACAAGAGGGTTTAGAAAAGGGCTTATCTGCTAGTTCGTTAAAGGGACAGATTTCTGCTCTGCCTATTCTTTTTCACACACGTCTGGCAGAAGTTCCAGACGTCCAGGCTTTTTGTCAGGCTTTGGCTAGGATTAAGCCTGTGTTTAAGACTGTTGCTCCGCCATGGAGCTTAAACTTGGTTCTTAAAGTTCTTCAAGGTGTTCCGTTTGAACCCCTTCATTCCATTGATATTAAGCTTTTATCTTGGAAAGTTCTTTTTTTGATGGCTATTTCCTCGGCTCGAAGAGTCTCTGAGTTATCTGCCTTACATTGTGATTCTCCTTATCTGATTTTCTATTCAGACAAGGTAGTTCTGCGTACTAAACCTGGGTTTTTACCTAAGGTAGTTTCTAACAGGAATATCAATCAGGAGATTGTTGTTCCATCATTATGTCGTAATCCTTCTTCAAAGAAGGAACGACTTTTGCATAATCTGGACGTAGTCCGTGCCCTGAAGTTCTATTTACAGGCAACTAAAGATTTTCGTCAAACTTCTTCCCTTTTTGTCGTTTACTCTGGACAGAGGAGAGGTCAAAAAGCTTTGCCAACCTCTCTCTCCTTTTGGCTTCGTAGCATAATACGTTTAGCCTATGAGACTGCTGGACAGCAGCCCCCTGAAAGAATTACAGCTCATTCCACTAGAGCTGTGGCTTCCACCTGGGCCTTTAAGAATGAGGCCTCTGTTGAACAGATTTGCAAGGCTGCGACTTGTTCTTCGCTTCACACCTTTTCAAAATTTTACAAATTTGACACTTTTTTTTCTTCTTCGGAGGCTGTTTTTGGGAGAAAGGTTCTACAGGCAGTGGTTCCTTCCGTTTAAGTTCCTGCCTTGTCCCTCCCATCATCCGTGTACTTTAGCTTTGGTATTGGTATCCCATAAGTAATGGATGACCCGTGGACTGAATACACTTAACAAGAGAAAACATAATTTATGCTTACCTGATAAATTTATTTCTCTTGTAGTGTATTCAGTCCACGGCCCGCCCTGTCTTTTTTAAGGCAGATCTAAATTTTAATTAAAACTCCAGTCACCACTGCACCCTATGGTTTCTCCTTTCTTGTCTTGTTTCAGTCGAATGACTGGATATGACATGTGAGGGGAGGAGCTATATAGCAGCTCTGCTTTGGGTGATCCTCTTGCAACTTCCTGTTGGGAAGGGAATATATCCCATAAGTAATGGATGACCCGTGGACTGAATACACTACAAGAGAAATAAATTTATCAGGTAAGCATAAATTATGTTTTTCATTACTTAAGACACTCTCGGCTATGGTTTGGCACTTTATGTATTTATATAAAGTTCTAAATATATGTATTGTACTTATATTTGCCATGATTCAGGTTCAGTATATTTACTTTTTGCAGACTGTCAGTTTCATATCTGGGAAATGCATTTTTAAGAAAAAATTATTTCTCTTGTTAAGTGTGTTCAGTCCACGGGTCATCCATTACTTATGGGATATATTCTCCTTCCCAACAGGAAGTTGCAAGAGGATCACCCAAGCAGAGCTGCTATATAGCTCCTCCCCTCACATGTCATATCCAGTCATTCTCTTGCAACTCTCAACAAAGGAGGAGGTCGTGAGAGGAGTTAGGAGTTTTTTACTTAATTATTCTTCAATCAAAAGTTTATTTTAAATGGCACCGGAGTGTGCTGTTTTTTCTCTCAGGCAGTATTTAGAAGAAGAATCTGCCTGCGTTTTTCTATGATCTTAGCAGACGTAACTAAGATCCACTGGCTGTTCTCGCACAATCTGAGGAGTGGGGTAACTTCAGAAAAGGGAATAGCATGCGGGGTCCCCTGCAAATGAGGTATGTGCAGTAAAATATTTTCTAGGAATGGAATTGACTAAGAAAACACTGCCGATACCCATATGATGTAAGTACAGCCTAAAATGCAGTAGTAGCGACTGGTATCAGGCTGGTAAATGTATGCACAGTAGTTATTTTCTAGGGAATAGAATTTGACTGAAAATACTGTTAATACTGAAATAATGTATGAGCCTTAACTGCAGTAGAAGCGACTGGTAGCAGGCTTAGTGATAACTTTACACAATATCTGAAATGTTGTTTTTTAAAACGTTTACTGGCATGTTAATCGTTTTGTGAGGTACTTTGGTGATAAATCTCTTGGGGCATGATTTTTTCCACATGGCTAACGTATATTTCTGCATAGAAACCGTTATAGCTGGTCTCCCACTGTTGTAATATGAGTGGGAGGGGCTTTTTGTTAGCGCCTTGTTGCGCAGTTAAAATTCAATCATTGTCTTCCTGTTTCTTCCTCCTTGATCCAGGACGTCTCCAGAGAGCTCAGGGGTCTTCAAAATTTATATTTGAGGGAGGTAATCCGTCACAGCAGACCTGTGACAGTGTGTTTGACTGTGATAAAAACGTTAACTGTTAAATTGATTATCCGTTTTTGGGTATTAAGGGGTTAATCATCCTTTTGCTAGTGGGTGCAATCCTCTGCTAATTTCATACATTTAATGTAAAGATTTGGTTGCTATAACTGAATTAGTTCATTGTTATTTCAACTGTAATTGTCTTTTTGTGTTTTTAAAAGCGCAGCAGCGTTTATACATTGCTTGAAAAGTTTCTGAAAGTAATTTCCAAGCTTGCTAGCCTCATTGCTAGTCTGTTTAAACATGTCTGATACAGATGAATCTGTTTGTTCATTATGTTTAAAAGCCAATGTGGAGCCCAATAGAAATATGTGTACCAATTGTATTGATATTACTTTAAATAAAGGTCAGTCTTTACCGGTAAAGAAATTATCACCAGACATCGAGGGGGAAGTTATGCCGCCTAACTCTCCTCACGTGTCAGTACCTGCGCCTCCCGCTCAGGAGGTGCGTGATGTTGTGGCGCCAAGTACATCAAGGCCCTTACAAATCACTTTGCAAGATATGGCTAATGTTATGAAAGAAGTATTATCTAATTTGCCCGAGTTAAGAGGCAAGCGCGATAGCTCTGGGTTAAGGACACGAGAGCCATGTCCGATACTGCGTCACAATTTGCATAACATGAGGACGGAGAGCTTCATTCTGTGGGTGACTGATCTGATCCTGGGAGACCGGATTCAGAAATTTCCAATTTTAAATTTAAGCTTGAGAACCTCCGTGTATTGCTAGGGGAGGTGTTAGCGGCTCTGAATGATTGTGACACGGTTGCAATCCCAGAGAAGTTATGTAGGCTGGATAGATACTATGCGGTGCCGGTGTGTACTGACGTTTTTCCTATACCTAAAAGGCTTACAGAGATTATTAGCAAGGAGTGGGACAGACCCGGTGTGCCCTTTTCCCCTCCTCCGATATTTAGAAAAATGTTCCCAATAGACGCTACCACACGGGACTTATGGCAGACGGTCCCTAAGGTGGAGGGAGCAGTTTCTACTTTAGCTAAGCGCACCACTATCCCGGTGGAGCATAGTTGTGCTTTCTCAGATCCAATTTATAAAAAATTAGGTTACCTTAAGAAAATGTTTGTTCAACAAGGTTTCATATTACAGCCCCTTGCATGCATTGCGCCCGTCACTGCTGCGGCGGCTTTCTGGTTTGAGTCTCTAGAAGAGGCTATTTGCACAGCACCATTGGATGAGATCATGAACAAGCTTAAAGCACTTAAGCTAGCTAATGCATTTGTTTCGGACGCCGTTGTGCACTTAACCAAACTAACGGCTAAGATCTCCGGATTTGCCATCCAGGCGCGCAGAGCGCTATGGCTTAAATCCTGGTCAGCAGATGTGACTTCTAAATCTAAATTGCTTAATATTCCTTTCAAAGGGCAAACCTTATTCGGGCCCGGCTTGAAAGAAATTATTGCTGACATTACTGGAGGTAAGGGTCACTCCCTTCCTCAGGATAGGGCCAAATCAAAGACCAAACAGTCTAATTTTTGTGCCTTTCGTAATTTCAAGGCAGGAGCAGCATCAACTTCCTCTGCTCCAAAACAGGAAGGAACTGCTGCTCGTTACAGACAGGGTTGGAAAAGCAACCAGTCCTGGAACAAGGGCAAGCAGGCCAGAAAGCCTACTTCTGCCCCTAAGACAGCATGAAGGAAGGGCCCCCTATCCGGAAACGGATCTAGTGGGGGGCAGACTCTCGCTCTTCGCCCAGGCTTGGGCAAGATATGTCCAGGATCCCTGGACGTTGGAGATCATCTCAGGGATACCTTCTGGATTTCAAAGTTTCTCCTCCACAAGGGAGATTTCATCTGTCAAGGTTATCAACAAACCTAATAAAGAAAGAGGCATTTCTACAATGTGTACAAGACCTCTTAGTAATGGGAGTGATCCACCCAGTTCCGCGAACGGAACAAGGGCAAGGGTTTTACTCAAATCTGTTTGTGGTTCCCAAAAAAGAGGGAACCTTCAGACCAATCTTGGACCTAAAGATCTTAAACAAGTTCCTAAGGGTTCCATCGTTCAAAATGGAAACTATTCGAACCATCCTACCCATGATCCAAGAGGGTCAGTATATGACCACAGTGGACTTCACATACCGATTCACAAAGAGCATTATCGGTACCTAAGGTTTGCCTTTCTAGACAGGCATTACCAGTTTGTAGCGCTTCCCTTCGGGTTAGCTACGGCCCCGAGAATTTTTACAAAGGTTCTGGGCTCACTTCTGGCGGTACTAAGACCGCGAGGCATAGCGGTGGCTCCGTACCTAGACGACATTCTGATACAAGCGTTGAGTTTTCAAAATGCAAAGTCTCATACAGAGATAGTTCTTGCATTTCTGAGGTCGCATGGGTGGAAAGTGAACGTGGAAAAGAGTTCTCTGTTACCACTCACAAGGGTAGCTCAGTGCATGGAAGTAATCGGCTTAATGGTCGCAGCAATGGACATAGTGCCATTTGCGCGCCTGCATCTCAGACTGCTGCAATTATGCATGCTAAATCAGTGGAATGGGGATTATTCATATCTGTCCCCTCTACTGAATCTGGACCAGGAGGCCAGAGATTCTCTTCTCTGGTGGTTGTCGCGGGTTCATCTGTCCAAAGGAATGACTTTTCGCAGGCCAGATTGGACGATTGTAACAACAGATGCCAGCCTACTAGGCTGGGGCGCAGTCTGGAACTCCCTGAAGGCTCAGGGATCGTTGGCTCAGGGATCGTTGGCTCAGGAGGAGAAACTCCTCCCAATAAATATTCTGGAGTAAAGAGCAATATTCAATGCTCTTCTAGCTTGGCCTCAGTTAGCAACACTGAGGTTCATCAGATTTCAGTCGGACAACATCACGACTGTGGCTTACATCAACCATCAAGGGGGAACCAGGAGTTCCCTAGCGATGTTAGAAGTCTCAAAGATAATTCGCTGGGCAGAGTCTCACTCTTGCCACCTGTCAGCGATCTACATCCCAGGCGTGGAGAACTGGGAGGCGGACTTTCTAAGTCGCCAGACTTTTCATCCGGGGGAGTGGGAACTTCATCCGGAGGTCTTTGCTCAACTGATTCATCGTTGGGGCAAACCAGAACTGGATCTCATGGCGTCTCGCCAGAACGCCAAGCTTCCTTGTTACGGATCCAGATCCAGGGACCCGGGAGCGGTGCTGATAGATGCTCTAGCAGCCCCTTGGGGTTTCAAGATGGCTTATGCGTTTCCTCCGTTTCCGTTGCTGCCTCGATTGATTGCCAGGATCAAACAGGAGAGAGCATTGGTGATTTTGATAGCGCCTGCGTGGCCATGCAGGACCTGGTATGCAGACCTAGTGGACATGTCGTCCTGTCCACCATGGTCTCTGCCTCTGAGGCAGGACCTTCTAATTCAGGGTCCTTTCAACCATCCAAGCCTAATTTCTCTGAGGCTGACTGCATGGAGATTGAACGCTTGATTCTATCAAAGCGTGGTTTCTCGGAGTCGGTTATTGATACATTAATACAGGCTCGGAAACCTGTTACCAGAAAAATTTACCATAAGATATGGCGTAAATATTTATATTGGTGTGAATCCAAGAGTTACTCATGGAGTAAGGTCAGGATTCCTAAGATATTGTCTTTTCTACAAGAGGGTTTAGAAAAGGGTTTATCCGCTAGTTCGTTAAAGGGACAGATTTCTGCTCTGTCTATTCTTTTACACAAACGTCTGGCGGAAGTTCCAGACGTTCAGGCTTTTTGTCAGGCTTTAGCTAGGATTAAGCCTGTGTTTAAGACTGTTGCTCCGCCGTGGAGCTTAAACTTAGTTCTTAAAGTTCTTCAAGGTGTTCCGTTTGAACCCCTTCATTCCATTGATATTAAGCTGTTATCTTGGAAAGTTCTGTTTTTGATGGCTATTTCCTCGGCTCGAAGAGTCTCTGAGTTATCTGCCTTACATTGTGATTCTCCTTATCTGATTTTTCATTCAGACAAGGTAGTTCTGCGTACTAAACCTGGGTTTTTACCTAAGGTAGTTTCTAACAGGAATATCAATCAAGAGATTGTTGTTCCATCATTCTGTCCTAATCCTTCTTCAAAGAAGGAACGTCTTTTGCATAATCTGGATGTAGTCCGTGCCCTGAAGTTCTATTTACAGGCAACTAAAGATTTTCTGCAAACTTCTTCTCTGTTGGTCGTTTATTCTGGACAGAGGAGAGGTCAAAAGGCTTCGGCCACCTCTTTTTGGCTTCGTAGCATGATTCGTTTAGCCTATGAGACTGCTGGACAGCAGCCCCCTGAAAGAATTACAGCTCATTCCACTAGAGCTGTGGCTTCCACCTGGGCCTTTAAGAATGAGGCCTCTGTTGAACAGATTTGCAAGGCTGCAACTTGGTCTTCACTTCATACCTTTTCAAAATTTTACAAATTTGACACTTTTGCTTCTTCGGAGGCTGTTTTTGGGAGAAAGGTTCTACAGACAGTGGTTCCGTCTGTTTAATGTTTCCTACCTTGTCCCTCCCATCATCCGTGTACTTTAGCTTTGGTATTGGTATCCCATAAGTAATGGATGACCCGTGGACTGAACACACTTAACAAGAGAAAACATAATTTATGCTTACCTGATAAATTTATTTCTCTTGTAGTGTGTTCAGTCCACGGCCCGCCCTGTCTTTTTGAGGCAGTTCTAAATTTTAATTAAAACTCCAGTCACCACTGCACCCTATAGTTTCTCCTTTCTCGTCTTGTTTCGGTCGAATGACTGGATATGACATGTGAGGGGAGGAGCTATATAGCAGCTCTGCTTGGGTGATCCTCTTGCAACTTCCTGTCTGGAAGGAGAATATATCCCATAAGTAATGGATGACCCGTGGACTGAACACACTACAAGAGAAATACATTTATCAGGTAAGCATAAATTATGTTTTCTTACCTGGGGTTTAGTCTTGTTTCAAATTGACTCTTTTAAATTGCGGGGTGTACTAGGCTCGCGAGGGCGCAAAATGCCAAAATTTTACATGCAGAGATTATGTCCATCAGTACTAATGCATTGCCTGTTGCTAGTCTTTTAACATCTAATGTACAACATATACCTGTGTATTTATAAGAATATTTTTCTGATTCTATTCAGAAGGCTTTGTCTGCCATCCCACCTTCTAATAAATGTAAGGTCTTTTTTAAACTTCTCATAAAGTTGATGAAATTTCAAATGACAAACAACATACTGAATGATGGGGATCTATCTGATTCAGAAGATCCTTCATCCGATATTGACACTAACAAATCTACTTATTTATTTAAAATGGAGTACATTCGTTCTTTGTTTGAAGAAGTGTTGATTATATTCGATATTGAGGAGACTAGTCCTCTAGATTTTAAAGCTAGTAAACATTTAAATTCTGTTTATAAACCTCCTGTGGTTATTTCAGAGGTTTTTCCAGTTCCTGATGCTATTTCTGATATGATTTCAAAGGAATGGAATAGGCTTGGTGGTACTTTTATTCCTTCTTTAAGGTTTTAAAAATTGTATCCTTTGCCAGCAGTTAGATTGGAGTTTTGGGAAAAGATCCCCAAAGGTGGGACTATCTCTACTCTTGCTACTATTCCTATGGAAAATAGTATTTATTTTAAAGATCCTCCAGATAGTAAACTTGTATCTTATCTAAGGAAAGTTAATTTATTTTCAGGTCTTTTTCTTAGGCCTGCAATTTTCTTTGATGTTGCAGCTGCTTCAACTTTTTGGTTGGAAACTTTAGCGCAACAAGTATCGGATCATGATTTGTCTAGCATTGTTAACTTGATTCAACATGCTAATTTCATTTGTGATGCCATTTTTTGATATCAAAATTGATGTTAAATCTATGTCTTTAGCTTTTTTTAGCTAGAAGAGCTTTGTGGCTTAAATCTTGGAATGCTGATATTTCTAAATCCAGATTTCTATTTTTTTCCTTCCAATGTAATTATTTCATTTACAGTTGGATTCAATACTTTCAACTGTTACTGTGGGGAAGAAAGTTTTTTGCCTCAAGATTAGGTTCTAAGGGTAGTAAATTTTAAGCTTCTTCCATTTTCGTTCTTAATAAGGAACTGAAACCTAACTCTTCCCCAAGGAATCTATTTCCAATTGGAAGCCTTCGTTAAATTGGAATAAATTTGAGCGATTTTAGAAATCAAAGCCAGCCCTCAAGTCAGCATGAAGGTGCGGCTCTTATTCCAGCTCAGCTGGTAGGGGACAGATTAAGATTTCTTCTATAAGGTACGACGAGTCCACGGATTCATCCTTTACTTGTGGGATATTATCCTCCTGTTAACAGAAAGTGGCAAAGAGCACCACAGCAGAGCGGTCTATATAGCTCCTCCCTTAGCTCCACCCCCCAGTCATTCTCTTTGCCTACTCTAAGTACTAGGAAGGGTAAAGTGAAAGTGGTGATAATATATTAGTTTTTAATTTCTTCAAGCAAGAGTTTTTTGTTTTAAATGGTACCGGTGTGTACTATTTACACTCAGGCAGCAAATGGATGAAGACTTCTGCCTGGAGGATGATGATCTTAGCATTTGTCACTAAGATCCAGTGCTGTTACCACAGAGGCTGAGGGGTACAAGAAACTTCAGTGTGAGGAACGTTTTCATGCTTTATAGCAGTGAGGTATGTTCAGTCTTTTTTCTGGAGAGACTGTATTTCAGAAAGGCCGACAGTATCCCCATGAGGGTAAGGGTAAGCAGTAATCCTAAGAGCTATAGAAAGGCATTACTAAGCTTGCATAAGGGGCTAATTAAAAAATGGTTGACACTGAGTTTTGAATGTTTGTGGGCAAACGTTTTTTGAACTGGGAGTGCTGTTAACGTTTTGTGGGCAATAACGTTTTTTTGGGCAACTTTATTGAGGGTACACTTGGCTTATCTTTTGGGTCTCAGAACCCACATGGCTAGTTTTAAACCGCTCTGGTCCGGTTCTTTGAGGCTGTAGAGACATCGAGTGAGATGGGTGGGGCCTATTTTCTCTTGTAAGGTGTATCCAGTCCACGGATTCATCCATTACTTGTGGGATATTCTCCTTCCCAACAGGAAGCTGCAAGAGGATCACCCACAGCAGAGCTGTCTATATAGCTCCTCCCCTAACTGCCACCTCCCAGTCATTCTCTTGCAGCTCTCGACAAGGGAAGTAGCTAGAGAGATGTGGTGAATTAATGTAGTTTATCTTCAATCAAAAGTTTATTATTTTCAAATGGTACCGGAGTTGTACTATTTTGGCTTCAGGCAGAAAGGTGAAGAAGAGTCTGCCTGAAGTTTTTTGATGATCTTAGCAGTTTGTAACTAAGGTCCACTGCTGTTCTCACACATAACTGAAGAGATGGGTAACTTCAGCTGGGGGAATAGCGTGCAGGGTTTCCTGCTCTGAGGTATGTGCAGTTTTAAATTTTTCTAGAGAGATGAATAAGCTAGAAAATGCTGACAGTACCTGATTTATTTAAGATAAGCCTGATTGCAGTGATTTAATAACGACTGGTATCATGCTTGCTGTAAGGGGTAATATTTTTGTTATTTACTCTCATTACTTAATAGATATAACGTTTGCTTGATGTATATAAACGTTTACTACAAATGGTGATAAAACTTTATTCTGGGGCCCAGTTTTTCCACATGGCTGACTAGATTTTGCCTAGGGATAGTTTTTTAAGGCCCTCTCACTGTGAGTACATGTTGGGAGGGGCCTATTTTCGCGCCTTAATTGCGCAGTAGTTTTTGCAGCTTGAGACATCCAGCTTCCCTGAAGGAGTCCCCTGACATATAGGACCCCTCTACAGAGTTTTTGTGCCTTCCAAAGTCGTTGTATGGGCAGGTAGGAGCCACAGTAGTGCTGTGGCAGTTGGTTGTGACGGTTTACAAACGGCTATCGTTTTTTTGATCCGGTTTTGAAACTAAGGGGTTAATCATCCATTTGCAAGTGGGTGCAATGCTATTTCAGTCTATTATACACACTGTAAAAAAATTCTTAGAATTAACTGCTTTTTTCACTGTTTTGCAGTTGGTGATTGTTTTTTTTTTTTCTCTTAAAGGCACAGTACCGTTATTTTTTGCTTGTTCAGTTATTAAAGTGTTTTCCAAGCTTGCTGGTCTCATTACTAGTCTGTTTAAACATGTCTGACATAGAGGAAACTCATTGTTCATTATGTTTAGAAGACATTGTGGAACCCCCTCTTAAAATGTGTACCAAATGCACTGATTTTATTATAGATTACAAAGACCATATTCTGGCTTTAAAAAATTGATCACCAGAAGAAATTGACAAGGAGGAAGTTATGCCATCTAACTCTCCCCACGTGTCGGAACCTATAAATCCCGCTCAGGGGACGCCAAGTACATCTAGCGCGCCCATTGCATATACCTTACAAGATATGGTGGCAGTTATGAATCATACCCTTACAGAGGTATTATCTAAACTGCCAGGATTGCAAGGAAAGCGAGACAGCTCTGGGACTAGAATAAATACAGAGCTCTCTGACGCTTTAGTGGCTATGTCTGATACACCCTCACAATGTGCTGAAGCAGAGGAGCTTCAATCTGTGGGTGATATTTCTGATTCAGGGAAGCTACTTCAACCTAATTCTGATATGTCTACATTTAAATTTAAGCTTGAACACCTCCGCATATTGCTCAGGGAGGTCTTAGCAACTCTGGACGACTGTGACGCTATTGTAGTCCCAGAGAAATTAGATTGGATAAATACTATGCAGTACCTACTTACACTGATGTTTTTCCAATCCCTAAGAGGTTTTCTGAAATTATTACTAAGGAATGGGATAGACCAGGTGTACCGTTCTATCCCCCTCCTGTTATTAAAAAGATGTTTCCTATAGACGCCGCTACACGGGACTTGTGGCAGACGTTCCCTAAGGTGGAGGGAGCAGTTTCTACTCTAGCTAAGCGTACCACTATCCCTGTCGAGGATAGTTGTGCTTTTCTAGATCCAATGGTTACCTTAAGAAAATTTTTATTCAACAAGGTTTTATTCTCCAGCCTCTTGCATGCATTGCCCCAGTCACTGCTGCTGCGGCTTTCTGGTTTGAGTCTCTAGAGGAGGCTCTACAGGTTGAAACCCCGTTGGAAGATATTATTGACAAGCTTAAGGCCCTTAAGCTAGCCAATTCATTTGTTTCTGACGCCGTTGTTCATTTAACCAAGCTAACGGCTAAAAATTCAGGTTTTGCTATTCAGGCGCGTAGGGCGCTATGGCTTAAATCCTGGTCAAAGTCTAAACTTATCAACATTCCCTTCAAAGGACAGACCCTATTCGGGCCTGGACTGAAGGAGATCATTTCTGACATCACTGGAGGAAAAGGTCACGCCCTTCCTCAAGACAGGTCCAACAAATTAAGGACCAAACAGTCTAGTTTTCGGCCCTTTCGAAACTTCAAGAGTGGCGCAGCTTCAACTTCCTCTAACACAAAACAAGAGGGAACTTTTGCCCAGTCTAAGCCGGTCTGGAGACCTAACCAGGCTTGGAACAAGGGGAAACAGGCCAAAAAGCCTGCTGCTGCCTCTAAGACAGCATGAAGGAGCAGCCCCCGATCCGGAAACGGATCTAGTAGGGGGCAGACTCTCTCTTCGCCCAGGCTTGGGCAAGAGATGTCCAGGATCCCTGGGCATTGGAAATTGTGTCCAAGGGTTATCTTCTGGAATTCAAAACCTCTCCCCCAAAAGGGAGATTTCATCTCACATTTATCTGCAAACCAGATAAAGAGAGAGGCATTCTTACATTGTGTTCAAGACCTCCTAGTTATGGGAGTGATCCACCCAGTTCCGCAGGAGGAACAGGGGCAGGGCTTCTATTCAAATCGGTTTGTAGTTCCCAAGAAAGAGGGAACATTCAGACCAATCTTAGATCTCAAGATCTTAAACAAATTCCTCCGAGTCCCATCCTTCAAGATGGAGACTATTCGAACCATCCTTCCTATGATCCAAGAGGGTCAATATGACTACCGTAGACTTAAAGGATGCTTATCTTCACATCCCGATACACAAAGATCATCGTTTTCTCAGGTTTGCCTTTCTAGAGGGGCACTACCAGTTTGTGGCTCTTCCCTTCGAATGCCAGATTGTCAAAACTTCTAGACTCTTGCCGTGTTCTTTATTCCACTTCTCGTCCTTCAGTGGCTCAGTGTATGGAAGTAATCTGTTTAATGGTAGCGGCAATGGACATAGTACCGTTTGCCCGCCTACATCTCAGACCGCTGCAACTTTGCATGCTCAGTCAGTGGAATGGGAATTACACAGATTTGTCCCCTCTACTAAATCTGGATCAAGAAACCAGGGATTCTCTTCTCTGGTGGCTATGTCAGGTCCATCTGTCCAAGGGGGATGAGCTTCCGCAGGCCAGATTGGACTATAGTAACGACAGATGCCAGACTTCTGGGCTGGGGTGCAATCTGGAACTCCCTGAAGGCTCAGGGCTCGTGGACTCAGGAGGAGGCACTCCTTCCGATAAACATTCTGGAACTAAGAGCGATATTCAATGCTCTTCAGGCTTGGCCTCAGCTAGCTGCGGTCAGGTTCATCAGATTTCAGTCGGACAACATCACGACTGTAGCCTATATCAACCATCAGGGGGGAACAAGGAGCCCCCTGGCAATGTTGGAGGTTTCAAAGATAATTCTATGGGCAGAGGTTCACTCTTGCCATCTCTCAGCTTTCCATATCCCAGGAGTAGAGAACTGGGAGGCGGATTTTTTAAGTCGGCAGACTTTTCATCTGGGGGAGTGGGAGCTCCATCCGGAGGTATTTGCCCAGCTGATTCAACTATGGGGCAAACCAGAACTGGATCTCATGGCGTCTCGTCAGAATGCCAAACCTCCTTGTTACGGGTCCAGGTCAAGGGATCCCCAGGCAGCGCTGATAGATGCTCTAGCAGCGCCCTGGTCCTTCAGCCTGGCTTATGTGTTTCCACCATTTCCTCTGCTCCCTCGTCTGATTGCCAAGATCAAGCAGGAGAGAGCTTCAGTGATTTTGATAGCTCCTGCATGGCAATGCAGGACTTGGTATGCAGATCTGGTGGACATGTCATCCTTTCCACCATGGACTCTGCCGCTGAGGCAGGACCTTCGGTCATTGATACCTTAATTCAGGCTCGAAAGCCTGTCACCAGGAAAATCTATCATAAGATATGGTGTAAATATCTTCATTGGTGTGAATCCAAGGGTTACTCATGGAGTAAAGTCAGGATTCCCAGGATATTATCTTTTCTCCAAGAAGGATTGGAGAAGGGATTGTCAGCTAGTTCCTTAAAGGGACAGATTTCTGCTTTGTCTTTTCTTTTGCACAAGCGTCTGGCGGATGTTCCAGACGTTCAGGCGTTTTGTCAGGCTTTAGTTAGAATCAAGCCTGTGTTTAAACCTGTTGCTCCGCCATGGAGTTTAAATTTAGTTCTTAAAGTTCTTCAAGGGGTTCCGTTTGAACCTCTGCATTCCATAGATATCAAGCTTTTATCTTGGAAAGTTCTGTTCTTGGTAGCTATCTCTTCGGCTCGAAGAGTTTCAGAGTTATCTGCCTTGCAGTGTGATTCCCCTTATCTGATCTTCCATGCAGATAAGGTAGTTTTGCGTACCAAACCTGGGTTTCTTCCTAAGGTGGTATCTAATAAGAATATCATTCAGGAGATTGTTGTTCCGTCACTGTGTCCTAATCCTTCTTCAAAGAAGGAACGTCTATTACACAATCTTGACGTGGTTCGTGCTTTAATGTTTTATTTACAAGCTACTACAGAGTAAACAACAAACAATGCAGATGTTTGACGAAAATCTTGACAGAGGAAAGGCCAAAATGCTTCAGCAACTTCTCTTTCTTTTTGGTTAAGAAGAATAATCCGCTTAGCTTATGAGACTGCTGGCCAGCAGCCTCCTGAAAGAATTACAGCTCATTCCAAAAGAGCAGTGGCTTCCACATGGGCTTTTAAAAATGAGGCTTCTGTTGAACAGATTTGTAAGGCGGCTACTTGATCTTCGCCTTCATACTTTTTCTAAATTCTACAAATTTGATACTTTTGCTTCTTCGGAGGCTATTTTTGGGAGAAAGGTCTTAGAGGCAGGGGTGCCTTCCGTTTAAGCGCCTGCCTTGTCCCTCACTTCATCCGTCTCCTATAGCTTTGGTATTAGTATCCCACAAGTAATGGATGAATCCGTGGACTGGATACACCTTACAAGAGAAAACAAAATTTATGCTTACCTGATAAATTTATTTCTCTTGTGGTGTATCCAGTCCACGGCCCGCCCTGTCATTTTAAGGCAGGTGTTTTTATTTTTAAACTACAGTCACCACTGCACCCTATAGTTTATCCTTTCTCTTGCTTGTCTTCGGTCGAATGACTGGGAGGTGGCAGTTAGGGGAGGAGCTATATAGCAGCTCTGCTGTGGGTGATCCTCTTGCAGCTTCCTGTTGGGACGGAGAATATCCCTCAAGTAATGGATGAATCCGTGGACTGGATACACCACAAGAGAAATAAATTTATCACGTAAGCATAAATTTTGTTTTTCACGCCTCAGATGCGCAGTTTTCACTCTGCAAGCTCCAACTCCTTGGGGGCCCTTGTGGATGTTTTGGTCCAAATCGAAGCTTTAACCCCATATTTACAATCCCTGAGGGCAGTTAGGCGCCACAGCAGGGCTGTGGCAAGGTGCTGGGGCTGTTTTTTTTTCCGGATTCAGGCCTTATTTCAATCCGGTTTACACAATAAAGGGTTAAATGTTAAATTTTCTTGTGGAGCAAACTTAACTACACATTGAGTCTATCAAAATTTTTAAAACTTTGGTGCATTTTAAAGCAGTTTTGCAGAACGTGTATGCTTTTTTTTCTCTTAAAGGCGCAGTACCGTCTGACATTGATTAAAGTCATTGTTCAATATGTTTAGAAGCCATTGTGTCCCTCATGCACTGAAAGGTCAATAAATTGCAAAGAACATAATTTAGCTACTAAAAGTATGTCGCAGGATGATTCTCAGTCAGAAGGGAATCAGGTTATTCCATCTAATTCACCCCAAGTGTCACAACCATTAATGCCCGCACAAGCGGCGCCAAGTACTTCTAGTGCGTCTAATTCTTTCACCCTGCAAGATATGGCCGCAGTTATGAATACTACCCTCACAGAGGTTTTATCTAAGCTGCCTGGGTTGCAGGGGAAGCGCAGTAGTTCTGGTGTGAGAACAAATGCTGAGCCCTCTGATGCTTTATTAGCCATATCCGATGTACCCTCACAATGTTCTGAGTTGGGGGTGAGTGATTTGCTGTCTGAGGGAGAGATTTCTGATTTAGGAAAGATGTTCCCTCAGACAGACTCAGATATGATGGCTTTTAAATTTAAGCTAGAACACCTCCGCTTGTTGCTCAGGGAGGTTTCAGCGACTCTGGATGATTGTGACCCTATTGTAGTTCCAGAGAAATTGTGTAAAATGCACAGATTTCTAGAGGTTCCTGCCTACAATGATGTTTTTCCGGTCCCTAAGAGGATTTCGGACATTGTTACTAAAGAGTGGGATAGGCCAGGTATTCAGTTTGCTCCCCCTCCTACTTTTAAGAAAATGTTTCCCATATCAGACACCATGCGGGACTCGTGGCAGACCCTCCCTAAGGTGGAGGGAGCTATTTCTACCCTGGCTAAGCGTACAACTATACCTATTGAGGACAGTTGTGCTTTCAAAGATCCTATGGATAAAAAATTAGAGGGTCTCCTAAAGAAAATATTTGTTCATCAGGGTTTTCTTCTCCAACCTATAGCGTGCATTGTTCCTGTAACTACTGCAGCTGCTTTTTGGTTTGAGGCTCTGGAGGAGGCTCTTCAGGTTGAGACCCCATTAGATGATATTCTGGATAGAATTATGGCTCTCAAGCTAGCTAATTCTTTCATTACAGATGCCGCTTTTCAACTGGCTAAATTAGCGGCAAAGAATTCAGGTTTTGCCATTTTAGCGCGTATAGCGTTATGGTCTGCTGATGTGTCATCAAAATCTAAGCTTTTAGCCACCCCTTTCAAGGGTAAGACCATATTCTGGCCTGAACTGAAAGAGATAATTTCAGACATCACTGGAGGGAAAGGCCATGCCCTTCCTCAGGATAAGACGAATAAGATGAGGACCAAACAATTTTCGTTCCTTTCGAAACTTCAAAGGTGGTCCCTCTACCTCTTCCCCTGCTGCAAAGCAAGAGGGGAACTTTGCTCAATCCAAGTCAGTTTGGAGACCTAACCAGACTTGGAGCAAAGGTAAACAGGCCAAGAAACACGCTGCTGCCACCAAGACAGCAAGAAGGGGTAGCCCCCGATCCGGGACCGGATCTAGTAGGGGGCAGACTTTCTCTCTTCGCTCAGGCTTGGGCAAGAGACTTCAGGACTCCTGGGCTTTAGAAATCGTAACCCAGGGGTATCTTCTAGATTTCAAAGATTCTCCTCCAAGATCCTAAACAAATTCCTCAGAGTCCCATCCTTCAAGATGGAGACCATTCTGACTATTTTACCAATGATCCAGGAGGGTCAATATATGACCACCGTGGACTTAAAGGATGCGTATCTACACATCCCTATCCACAAAGATCACCAGTTCCTCAGGTTCGCCTTTCTGGACAAGCATTACCAGTTTGTGGCTCTTCCCTTCAGGTTGGCCACAGCTCCCAGAATTTTCACAAAGGTGCTAGGGTCCCTTCTGGCGGTTGTAAGGCCGCGGGGAATAGCTGTGGCGCCCTATCTGGACGATATCTTAATTCAGGAGTCAACTTACCAACTAGCCAAATCTCACGCGGACATCGTGTTGGCTTTTCTAAGATCTCACGGGTGGAAGGTGAATGTAAAAAATTCTGATAGATTTGGTGGACATAAAAAAATTCTGACGGAGATCAGGAAATCAAAGATTTTAACCAGCTGCCGAGCTCTTATCCTTTCCTCGGCCGTCAGTGGCTCAGTGTATGGAGGTAATCGGTCTAATGGTAGCGGCAATGGACATAGTTCCGTTTGCTCGCTTGCATCTCAGACCACTGCAACTATGCATGCTCAATCAGTGGAATGGGGATTATGCAGATTTATCTCCTCAGATAAATCTGGATCAAGAGACCAGAGACTCTCTTCTTTGGTGATTGTCACAGGATCATCTGTCCCAGGGAATGTGTTTCCGCAGGCCAGCATGGGTCATAGTGACGACGAACGCCAGCCTATTGGGCTGGGGTGCAGTCTGGAATTCCCTGAAAGCACAGGGTTTGTGGACTCAGGAGGAGGCTCTCCTCCCGATAAATATTCTAGAACTGAGAGCGATATTCAACGCGCTTCAGGCGTGGCCTCAGCTGGCTTCGGCCAGATTCATAAGATTCCAGTCGGACAATATCCCGACTGTAGCATATATCAATCATCAGGGGAGAACAAAGAGTTCTCTAGCGATGATGGAGGTTACCAAAATAATTTGATGGGCAGAGACTCACTCTTGCCATCTATCAGCAATCTATATCCCAGGAGTGGAGAACTGGGAAGCAGATTTTCTAAGTCGTCAGACTTTTCATCCGGGGGAGTGGGAACTCCATCCGGAGGTGTTTGCACAATTTATTCAGCAATGGGGCACACCAGAATTGTATCTGATGGAGTCTCGTCAGAACGCCAAACTTCCTTGTTACGGGTCCAGGTCAAGGGATTCTCAGGCAGTACTGGTAGATGCTCTAGCAGTACCCTGGTCGTTCAACCTGGCTTATGCGTTTCCACCATTTCCTCTCCTTCCTCGTTTGATTGCCAGAATCACAGGAGAGCCTCTGTGATTTTGATAGCACCTGCATGGCCACGCAGGACTTGGTATGCAGACCTGGTGGACATGTCATCTCTTCCACCATGGACTCTGCCACTGAGACAGGACCTTCTGGTTCAAGGTCTTCCAGCATCCAAGTCTAGTTTCTCTGCGGCTGCCTGCTTGGAGATTGAACGCTTGATTTTATCCAAGCGGGGCTTCTCTGAGTCGGTCATAGATACCTTGATTCAGGCTCGAAAGCCTGTCACTAGGAAAATTTATCATAAGATATGGCGTAAATATCTTTATTGGTGCGAATCCAAGGGTTACTCATGGAGTAAGATCAGGATTCCTAGGATTTTGTCCTTTCTCCAAGATGGATTGGAGAAGGGGCTATCAGCGAGTTCCTTAAAGGGACAGATATCTGCTTTATCAATTCTACTGCACAAACGTCTGGCAGATGTTCCAGACGTTCAGTCGTTCTGTCGTTCTGTCAGGCTTTAGCTAGAATCAAGCCTGTGTAAACCTGTTGCTCCGCCATGGAGTTTGAATTTAGTTCTTAAGGTTCTTCAAGGGCTTCCGTTTGAACCTATGCATTCCATAGATATTAAGCTTCTATTTTGGAAAGTTCTGTTTTTAGTTGCTATCTCTTCGGCTCAAAGAGTTTGTGAACTATCTGCATTGCAATGCGACTCGCCTTATCTTGTTTTCCATGCTGATAAGTTGGTTTTGCGTACCAAACCTGGATTCCTTCCTAAGGTTGTTACTAATAGGAATATCAATCAGGAAATTGTTGTTCCTTCTCTGTGTCCTAATCCTTCCTCTAAGAAGGAGCATCTGTTGCACAACCTGGACGTGGTTCGTGCTTTGACAGAAATCTTTGGTTGCTTGCAAGTAAAACTTCAAACATCTTCTTTGTTTGTCTATTCTGGAAGACGTAGAGGTCAAAAAGCTACGGTTACCTCTTTCTTTTTGGCTGAAAAGCATCATCCGTTTGGCATACAAGACTGCTGGACAGCAGCCTCCTGAAAGAATTACAGCTCACTCTACTAGAGCGGTGGCTTCCACATGGGCTATTAAAAATGATGCTTCTGTTCATACCTTTTACAAATTTGATACTTTTGCTTCTTCGGAGGCTATTTTTAGGAGAAAAGTTCTTCAAGCAGTGGTGCCTTCTGTTTAACCATCTGTCTTGTCCCTCCCGTTCATCTGTGTCCTGTAGCTTTGGTATTGTATCCCACAAGTAAAGGATGAATCCGTGGACTCGTCGTACCTTATAGAAGAAAAGTAAATTTATGCTTACTTGATAAATTCATTTCTTCTATGGTACAAGGAGTCCACGGCCCGCCCTGTCATTTTAAGACAGATTATATTTTTTCATTTTAAACTTCAGTCACCTCTGCACCTTTTAGTTTCTCCTTTTTCTTCCTGTACCTTCGGTCGAATGACTGGGGGGTGGAGCTAAGGGAGGAGCTATATAGACAGCTCTGCTGTTGTGCTCTTTGCCACTTCCTGTTAGCAGGAGGATAATATCCCACAAGTAAAGGATGAATCCGTGGACTCGTCGTACCATAGAAAAAAGTAAATATCTGCTTACCTGATAAATTAATTTCTTCTAAGTGTTTTGGATCAATTCAGTCCAAAGTCCTTAGATTCAGAATATTGTTCTCAGGGGTACAGAATAGGATTCAGAGTAAGACCGCCTGTGAGAAGTTTTTTCTCTCGTGCATGCCAGCAATCCTAGTAAAGCTCAGACTTTCCTGAAGTTTATTTCAGACCTTGAGTTATCTGGGGTAATCATGCCTGTTCCGTTTCAGGAACGGGATCTGGGGTTTTATTCAAAATTACTCATTGTCCCAAAGATGGAAAATTCATTCAGAGCAGTTTTGGATCTAAAAATTTTGAATTAACATGTAAGAGTACCATCTTTCAGAATGGTGACTATAAGGTCTATTCTGCCTTTTGTTCAGTAAGGGCATTAAATGCCCACAATAGACTTACAGGGTGTATATCTTCATATTCTGTTTCATCCAGATTATCAGTTTCTGAGATTCTCTTTTTTTAGACAAGCATTACCAATTTGTTGCTCTTCCTTTTTGGTCTAGCGACAGCTCTAGAAATTTTTTCAAAGGTTTTCGGTGTTTCCTTTTTTGGACGATATCTTGGTACTTGCTCAGTCTTTACGTTCTGCAGAATCTCATACTAATCAACTTCTGTTGTTTCTTCAAAGACATGGTTGGAGGATCAATTTACCAAAAAGTTCCTTGATTCCTCAGTCAAGGGTCACCTTTCTCCAACATAGGTGTGTCCGGTCCACGGCGTCATCCTTACTTGTGGGATATTCTCCTCCCCAACAGGAAATGGCAAAGAGCCCAGCAAAGCTGGTCACATGATCCCTCCTAGGCTCCGCCTACCCCAGTCATTCTCTTTGCCGTTGTACAGGCAACATCTCCACGGAGATGGCTTAGAGTTTTTTAGTGTTTAACTGTAGTTTTTCATTATTCAATCAAGAGTTTGTTATTTTCAAATAGTGCTGGTACGTACTATTTACTCAGAAACAGAAAAGAGATGAAGAATTCTGTTTGTATGAGGAAAATGATTTTAGCAACCGTAACTAAAATCCATGGCTGTTCCACACAGGACTGTTGAGAGCAATTAACTTCAGTTGGGGGAACAGTTTGCAGTCTCTTGCTGCTTGAGGTATGACACATTCTAACAAGACGATGTAATGCTGGAAGCTGTCATTTTCCCTATGGGATCCGGTAAGCCATGTTTATTACGATTGTAAATAAGGGCTTCACAAGGGCTTATTTAAACTGTAGACTTTTTCTGGGCTAAATCGATTGATTATTAACACATATTTAGCCCTGAGGAATCATTTTATCTGGGTATTTTGATATAATAATATCGGCAGGCACTGTTTTAGACACCTTATTCTTTAGGGGCTTTCCCCAAGCATAGGCAGAGTCTCATTTTCGCGCCGGTGTTGCGCACTTGTTTTTGAGAGGCATGGCATGCAGTCGCATGTGAGAGGAGCTCTGATACTTATAAAAGACTTCTGAAGGCGTCATTTGGTATCGTATTCCCCTTTGGGTTTGGTTGGGTCTCAGCAAAGCAGATACCAGGGACTGTAAAGGGGTTTAAAGCTTAAAACGGCTCCGGTTCCGTTATTTTAAGGGTTAAAGCTTCCAAAATTGGTGTGCAATATTTTCAAGGCTTTAAGACGCTGTGGTGAAAATTTGGTGAATTTTGAACAATTCCTTCATGCTTTTTCGCAATTGCAGTAATAAAGTGTATTCAGTTTAAAATTTAAAGTGACAGTAACGGTTTTATTTTAAAACGTTTTTTTGTACTTTCTGATCAAGTTTATGCCTGTTTAACATGTCTGAACTACCAGATAGACTGTGTTCTGAATGTGGGGAAGCCAGAATTCCTATTCATTTAAATAAATGTGATTTATGTGATAATGACAATGATGCCCAAGATGATTCCTCAAGTGAGGGGAGTAAGCATGGTACTGCATCATTCCCTCCTTCGTCTACACGAGTCTTGCCCACTCAGGAGGCCCCTAGTACATCTAGCGCGCCAATACTCCTTACTATGCAACAATTAACGGCTGTAATGGATAATTCTGTCAAAAACATTTTAGCCAAAATGAACCCTTGTCAGCGTAAGCGTGGCTGCTCTGTTTTAGTTACTGAAGAGCATGACGACGCTGATATTAATATCTCTGAAGGGCCCCTAACCCAATCTGAGGGGGCCAGGGAGGTTTTGTCTGAGGGAGAAATTACTGATTTAGGGAACATTTCTCAGCAGGCTGAATCTGATGTGATTACATTTAAATTTAAATTGGAACATCTCCGCATTTTGCTTAAGGAGGTTTTATCCACTCTGGATGATTGTGAAAATTTAGTCATCCCAGAGAAACTATGTAAAATGGACAAGTTCCTAGAGGTGCCGGGGCTCCCAGCAGCTTTTCCTATACCCAAGCGGGTGGCGGACATTGTTAATAAAGAATGGGAAAGGCCCGGTATTCCTTTCGTCCCTCCCCCCATATTTAAAAAATTGTTTCCTATGGTCGACCCCAGAAAGGACTTATGGCAGTCAGTCCCCAAGGTCGAGGGAGCGGTTTCTACTTTAAACAAACGCACCACTATTCCAATAGAGGATAGTTGTGCTTTCAAAGATCCTATGGATAAAAAATTAGAAGGTTTGCTTAAAAAGATGTTTGTTCAGCAGGGTTACCTTCTACAACCCATTTCATGCATTGTCCCTGTCACTACTGCCGCATATTTCTGGTTTGATGAACTGCTTAAGGTGCTCGATAGTGACTCTCCTCCTTATGAGGAGATTATGGACAGAATCAATGCTCTCAAATTGGCTAATTCTTTCACTCAAGACGCCTCTTTGCAATTGGCTAAGTTAGCGGCTAAGAACTCTGGGTTTGCTATTGTGGCGCGCAGAGCGCTTTGGTTGAAATCTTGGTCGGCTGATGCGTCTTCCAAGAACAAGCTACTAAACTTTCCTTTCAAGGGGAAAACGTTGTTTGGTCCTGACTTGAAAGAGATTATCTCTGATATCACTGGGGGTAAGGGCCACGCCCTTCCTCAGGATAGGCCTTTCAAGGTAAAAAATAGACCTAATTTTCGTCCCTTTCGTAAAAACGGACCAGCCCAAGGTGCTACGTCCTCTAAGCAAGAGGGTAATACTTCTCAGGCCAAGCCAGCTTGGAGACCAATGCAAGGCTGGAACAAGGGGAAGCAGGCCAAGAAACCTGCCACTGCTACCAAGACAGCATGAAATATTGGCCCCCGATCCGGGACCGGATCTGGTGGGGGGCAGACTCTCTCTCTTCGCTCAGGCTTGGGCAAGAGATGTTCTGGATCCTTGGGCGCTAGAAATAGTCTCCCAGGGTTATCTTCTGGAATTCAAGGGACTTCCCCCAAGGGGGAGGTTCCACAGGTCTCAGTTGTCTTCAGACCACATAAAAAGACAGGCGTTCTTACATTGTGTAGAAGACCTGTTAAAAATGGGAGTGATTCATCCTGTTCCATTAAGAGAACAAGGGATGGGGTTCTACTCCAATCTGTTCATAGTTCCCAAAAAAGAGGGAACGTTCAGACCAATCCTAGATCTCAAGATCTTGAACAAATTTCTCAAGGTCCCATCGTTCAAGATGGAAACCATTCGAACTATCCTTCCTTCCATCAGGAAGGTCAATTCATGACCACGGTGGATTTAAAGGATGCGTATCTACATATTCCTATCCACAAGGAACATCATCGGTTCCTAAGGTTTGCATTCCTGGACAAACATTACCAGTTCGTGGCGCTTCCTTTCGGATTAGCCACTGCTCCAAGGATTTTCACAAAGGTACTAGGGTCCCTTCTAGCGGTGCTAAGACCAAGGGGCATTGCAGTAGTACCTTACCTGGACGACATTCTGATTCAAGCGTCGTCCCTTCCTCAAGCAAAGGCTCACACGGACATTGTCCTGGCCTTTCTCAGATCTCACGGCTGGAAAGTGAACGTGGAAAAGAGTTCTCTATCCCCGTCAACAAGGGTTCCCTTCTTGGGAACAATTATAGACTCCTTAGAAATGAGGATCTTTCTAACAGAGGCCAGAAAAACAAAGCTTCTGGACTCTTGTCGGATACTTCATTCCGTTCCTCTTCCTTCCATAGCTCAGTGCATGGAAGTGATCGGTTTGATGGTGGCGGCGATGGACATAGTTCCTTTTGCGCGCATTCATCTAAGACCATTACAACTGTGCATGCTCAGTCAGTGGAATGGGGACTATACAGACTTGTCTCCGAAGATACAAGTAAATCAGAGGACCAGAGACTCACTCCGTTGGTGGCTGTCCCTGGACAATCTGTCTCAAGGGATGATGTTCCACAGACCAGAGTGGGTCATTGTCACGACCGACGCCAGTCTGATAGGCTGGGGCGCGGTCTGGGGATCCCTGAAAGCTCAGGGTCTTTGGTCTCGGGAAGAATCTCTTCTACCGATAAATATTCTGGAACTGAGAGCGATATTCAATGCTCTCCAGGCCTGGCCCCAGCTTGCGAGGACCAGGTTCATACGGTTTCAATCAGACAACATGACGACTGTTGCGTACATCAACCATCAGGGGGGAACAAGAAGTTCCCTAGCGATGGAAGAAGTAACCAAAATTATTCTTTGGGCGGAGTCTCACTCCTGCCACCTGTCTGCTATCCACATCCCAGGAGTGGAAAATTGGGAAGCGGATTTTCTGAGTCGGCAGACATTGCATCCGGGGGAGTGGGAACTCCATCCGGAAATCTTTGCCCAAGTCACTCACCTGTGGGGCATTCCAGACATGGATCTGATGGCCTCTCGTCAGAACTTCAAAGTTCCTTGCTACGGGGCCAGATCCAGGGATCCCAAGGCGGCTCTAGTGGATGCACTAGTAGCACCTTGGACCTTCAAACTAGCTTATGTGTTCCCGCCATTTCCTCTCATCCCCAGGCTGATAGCCAGGATCAAGCAGGAGAGGGCGTCGGTGATCTTGATAGCTCCTGCGTGGCCACGCAGGACTTGGTATGCAGATCTGGTGAATATGTCATCGGCTCCACCTTGGAAGCTACCTTTGAGACGAGACCTTCTTGTTCAGGGTCCGTTCGAACATCCGAATCTGGTTTCACTCCAGCTGACTGCTTGGAGATTGAACGCTTGATTTTATCGAAGCGAGGATTCTCAGATTCTGTTATCGATACTCTTGTTCAGGCCAGAAAGCCTGTGACTAGAAAGATTTACCACAAAATTTGGAAAAAATATATCTGTTGGTGTGAATCTAAAGGATTCCCTTGGGACAAGGTTAAGATTCCTAGGATTCTATCCTTCCTTCAAGAAGGATTGGACAAAGGATTATCTGCTAGTTCCCTGAAGGGACAGATTTCTGCCTTGTCGGTATTACTTCACAAAAAGCTGGCAGCTGTGCCAGATGTTCAAGCCTTTGTTCAGGCTCTGGTTAGAATCAAGCCTGTTTACAAACCTTTGACTCCTCCTTGGAGTCTCAATTTAGTTCTTTCAGTTCTTCAGGGGGTTCCGTTTGAACCTTTACATTCCGTTGATATTAAGTTATTATCTTGGAAAGTTTTGTTTTTAGTTGCGATTTCTTCTGCTAGAAGAGTCTCAGAATTATCTGCTCTGCAGTGTTCTCCTCCTTATCTGGTGTTCCATGCAGATAAGGTGGTTTTACGTACTAAACCTGGTTTTCTTCCAAAAGTTGTTTCTAACAAAAACATTAACCAGGAGATTATCGTACCTTCTCTGTGTCCAAAACCAGTTTCAAAGAAGGAACGTTTGTTGCACAATTTGGATGTTGTTCGCGCTCTAAAATTCTATTTAGATGCTACAAAGGATTTTAGACAAACATCTTCCTTGTTTGTTGTTTATTCAGGTAAAAGGAGAGGTCAAAAAGCAACTTCTACCTCTCTCTCTTTTTGGATTAAAAGCATCATCAGATTGGCTTACGAGACTGCCGGACGGCAGCCTCCCGAAAGAATCACAGCTCATTCCACTAGGGCTGTGGCTTCCACATGGGCCTTCAAGAACGAGGCTTCTGTTGATCAGATATGTAGGGCAGCGACTTGGTCTTCACTGCACACTTTTACCAAATTTTACAAGTTTGATACTTTTGCTTCTTCTGAGGCTATTTTTGGGAGAAAGGTTTTGCAAGCCGTGGTGCCTTCCATTTAGGTGACCTGATTTGCTCCCTCCCTTCATCCGTGTCCTAAAGCTTTGGTATTGGTTCCCACAAGTAAGGATGACGCCGTGGACCGGACACACCTATGTTGGAGAAAACAGAATTTATGTTTACCTGATAAATTTCTTTCTCCAACGGTGTGTCCGGTCCACGGCCCGCCCTGGTTTTTTTAATCAGGTCTGATATTTTATTTTCTTTAACTACAGTCACCACGGTACCATATGGTTTCTCCTATGCAAATATTCCTCCTTAACGTCGGTCGAATGACTGGGGTAGGCGGAGCCTAGGAGGGATCATGTGACCAGCTTTGCTGGGCTCTTTGCCATTTCCTGTTGGGGAGGAGAATATCCCACAAGTAAGGATGACGCCGTGGACCGGACACACCGTTGGAGAAAGAAATTTATCAGGTAAACATAAATTCTGTTTTTTAGGTTTCCAGATAGATTGTGTCCATGTCTCTATCTCTTACAGACAGGAGACAATTTAAATTGGGTTCAGCTTGTCGGAACCTTTAGTCTCTATTTTTTCCTTCAGTAGCTATGTGCATGGAAGTTTTAGGTCTCATGACTGCAGCATCGGACTCGATTCCCTTTGCTCGTTTTCATGAGACATTTCCAGCTTTGTATGCTGAATCAATGGTGCAGGGATTATTCTAGGATATCACAATTAATATCCTTAAATCCCAATATTCAACTATCTCTGACTTAGTGGTTAGATCACCATCGTATAGTTCTAGGTCTCTTTGGTTCGTCCAACCTGGACTGTGATCACAACCGATGCAAGTCTTTTCAGGTTGGGGAGCTGTTTGGGGATCTCTGATAGCACAAGGGGTTTGGAAATCTCAAGAGGCGAGATTACCAATAAGTATTTGGAACTCCGTGCAATTTTCAGGGCTCTTCAGGCTTGGCACCTGTTGAAGAGAAGTCCATTCAATTGCTTTCAAGACAGACTCTTGTCTAATTTCTGTGGTTCATATCCCAGGGGTAGACAATTGAGAAGCAGATTATTTCAACCGTCAGACTTTACATCCAGATGTGTTTTCTCAGATTGTTCAGATTTGGGGTCTTTCAGAAATAGATCTGATGTCTTCTCATCTAAACAAGACTTCCCAGGTACCTGTCCAGGGATCTTCAGGCGGAAGCAGTGGATACGTTGACACTTTCTTGGTTTCAGGAAGTCTTCTAGTCTATTTGTTATCTTTCCTGGTTCTAGGATATGTCAGAAGGCTTCTGCCATTTCCTTGGCTTCGTGGTTAAAGCTTTTGATTCATTCAGCTTATTTGGGGTCGGGTCAAGCGCCGCCTCAGAGAATTTCAGCTCATTCTACTTAATTAGTATCCACTTTGTGGGCTTTTTAGAATGAAGCTTCAGTTGTTCAGATTTGCAAAGCAATAACCTGTTCTTTGCATACATTTACTAAATTCTACCGTTTTGATTTATCCGCTTCTTCAGAAGCAGTTTTTTGGTAGAAAAGTTTTTCAGGCAGATTCAGTTTAATTCTTCTGCTTATGTTTTAAGTTTTTTTCTTTTCATTTAATGAGAATTAACTTAGATTTTGGGTTGTGGATTATTTTTTTCAGCGGAAAATGGCTTTTTTTATTTTTATCCCTCCCTCTCTAGTGACTCTTGCGTGGAGTTCCACATCTTGGGTATTGCTATCCCATACGTCACTAGCTCATGGACTCTTGCCAATTACATGAAAGAACACCTAATTTATGTAAGAACTTACCTGATAAATTCATTTCTTTTATATTGGCAAGAGTCCATGAGGCCCACCCTTTTTTGTGGTAGTTAGGATTTTTTGTATAAAGCACAATTATTTCCAAATTTCTTTGTTGATGCTTTTTACTTCTTTATCACCCCCACTTCTTGGCTATTCGTTAAACTGAATTGTGGGTGTGGTGAGGGGTGTATTTATAGGCATTTTGAGGTTTGCGAAACTTTGCCCCTCCTGGTAGGATTGTATATCCCATACGTCACTAGCTCATGGACTCTTGCCAATATGAAAGAAATGAATTTATCAGGTAAGTTCTTACATAAATAGTTTTTTTTTATTATTAACAAGTCACAATGCATTTAAATAAAAAAAGGAATTTTTTCACAAATATATAAAGCAACAGTTTTTCAAATCAGCTTTTAACTTAATATTCTCAGCTTTGTGTTTTTTTGTTTTTTGGGTGAAGAAATTTGAATGTTTTCTTTGTCATCATAAGATGGCTCAGGAGCATGCATGTGTCTTAAGAGAACTATATAGCCGCAATGTTTGTAACACCATACATATAGTTCTGAAGACCAATTCGTGCTACTGAGCCTACCTCTGTATGCTGTTATGGAAAGTCCCTAAAAAGGTAACCAAGGAATGTAAATTTGATTAAAAGTTCCATTGGAAAGGTTTGCTTTATTACAGATTTAATGTTTACTTATTTGCCTTTCTTATATGTAAGATTTTAATAATCTATTACTCCTGCTAAAAGTAATCAAGTATCTCTGTTCTAATTAAGCCTGTAGCTGAAGCACCATTTAAATTTGAAATGGAGCTAGATGATTTGCCCAAGGAGACACTGAAGGAGCTAATTTTTGAAGAAACTGCACGATTTCAGCCAGGGTACTGACCATAATCCGATCACAGGTAACTTGTAAATTTGCACGTTTTTATAAGCTGAGTTTTGTCTATTTTAAAAACAAAAAAAAACATTAAGCTAAAATGTATTTTATGTTCTACCAAAGTGTCCTGAACATGGCTTGTGTTTTTTTTTTTTATATAGATGTATATGTTAATCAGTACAATTTGTAACTATCTTTTTAATGACACGATGAATCCACAGATCATCTTAATTACTAATGGGATATTCACCTCCTGGTCAGCAGGAGGCGGCAAAGAGCACCACAGCAAAGCTGTTAAATAGCTCCTCCCTTCCCACCCCAGTCATTCTCTTTGCCTACGTTATTGCTAGGAAGTGGTAAAGTGAGGTGTTAAAAAAAGATTCTTCAATCAAGCGTTTATTATTTTTAAAGTAGTACAATATTGTGCTGCTTTGTTCTACGGTGTAGCCGTAGTCCATATCAGTCTCTTCAGTAGAGCTTTGGTGGCTTTAGAGCAATGGGAACTTGTGGGACATAATATTCACTGCGTCTCCCATAGATTGTATGCTGCCCTGTTTGTCAAAGTCTGAGGGAAGAGTATATACTCAGTACTTTTGGTTTCCACAGGCCAATGTGAGGGAGAGAACCTCGCAAGCCGGGTGAGCTGCCTTACTGCCGGGCAGACTTTTATTTTCTGGGGATACGTTCACAGAAAAATTGGCACTTTACTATATTCAGGGACACTAGATAACATTATCCCTAGGAGGGAGGACATGTTATTGGGCAGTGACTGCAGTCACTGGAGGACGTAGAGAAGTGGCTCTATTTTTATCTGGGTGGTTTAGCCATACTAGCAACTCCCAACGGCTTTATTTTACTTAGCAAGCCATTTGGAAAGTTTAGCCCGGTTACTCATGATAGACCGCATGTGAGGTGTTACGCATGTTGGGTGCAATTATTACTCCCTTTGGATTTATTTTATTGTGCTAGCCGAGCGGGAGATTTGTCTCTTCATTGCTATGATGTACGTTAGTTCTCCCGGTGGCTTCATTTTTACAATTTAGCTGCCCGGGAGGTTTAGCTTGTTACGCCCACGATGGGCGGAGCTATGCTGCACGGCGTTGTTTGCACACCCTTTTTACTATTCCGGGGGTACACGGCAGGGAGTTGCCATACTAGAAACAGAATTTATGTTTACCTGATAAATTACTTTCTCCAACGGTGTGTCCGGTCCACGGCGTCATCCTTACTTGTGGGATATTCTCTTCCCCAACAGGAAATGGCAAAGAGCCCAGCAAAGCTGGTCACATGATCCCTCCTAGGCTCCGCCTACCCCAGTCATTCGACCGACGTTAAGGAGGAATATTTGCATAGGAGAAACCATATGATACCGTGGTGACTGTAGTTAAAGAAAATAAATCATCAGACCTGATTAAAAAACCAGGGCGGGCCGTGGACCGGACACACCGTTGGAGAAAGTAATTTATCAGGTAAACATAAATTCTGTTTTCTCCAACATAGGTGTGTCCGGTCCACGGCGTCATCCTTACTTGTGGGAACCAATACCAAAGCTTTAGGACACGGATGAAGGGAGGGAGCAAATCAGGTCACCTAAATGGAAGGCACCACGGCTTGCAAAACCTTTCTCCCAAAAAATAGCCTCAGAAGAAGCAAAAGTATCAAACTTGTAAAATTTGGTAAAAGTGTGCAGTGAAGACCAAGTCGCTGCCCTACATATCTGATCAACAGAAGCCTCGTTCTTGAAGGCCCATGTGGAAGCCACAGCCCTAGTGGAATGAGCTGTGATTCTTTCAGGAGGCTGCCGTCCGGCAGTCTCGTAAGCCAATCTGATGATGCTTTTAATCCAAAAAGAGAGAGAGGTAGAAGTTGCTTTTTGACCTCTCCTGTTACCAGAATAAACAACAAACAAGGAAGATGTTTGTCTAAAATCCTTTGTAGCATCTAAATAGAATTTTAGAGCGCGAACAACATCCAAATTGTGCAACAAACGTTCCTTCTTCGAAACTGGTTTCGGACCCAAAGAAGGCACGACTATCTCCTGGTTAATGTTTTTGTTAGAAACAACTTTTGGAAGAAAACCAGGTTTAGTACGTAAAACCACCTTATCTGCATGGAACACCAGATAAGGAGGAGAACACTGCAGAGCAGATAATTCTGAAACTCTTCTAGCGGAAGAAATTGCAGCCAAAAACAAAACTTTCCAAGATAATAACTTAATATCAACGGAATGTAAGGGTTCAAACGGAACCCCCTGAAGAACTGAAAGAACTAAGTTGAGACTCCAAGGAGGAGTCAAAGGTTTGTAAACAGGCTTGATTCTAACCAGAGCCTGAACAAAGGCTTGAACATCTGGCACAGCTGCCAGCTCTTTGTGAAGTAACACAGACAAGGCAGAAATCTGTCCCTTCAAGGAACTTGCAGATAATCCTTTCTCCAATCCTTCTTGAAGAAAGGATAGAATCCTAGGAATCTTTACCTTGTCCCAAGGGAATCCTTTAGATTCACACCAACAGATATATTTTTTCCATATTTTGTGGTAAATTTTTCTAGTTACAGGCTTTCTGGCTTGAACAAGAGTATCAATAACAGAATCTGAGAACCCTCGCTTTGATAAGATCAAGCGTTCAATCTCCAAGCAGTCAGCTGGAGTAGGACCAGATTCGGATGTTCGAACGGACCTTGAACAAGGTGGTCTCGTCTCAAAGGTAGCTTCCATGGTGAAGCCGATGACATATTCACCAGATCTGCCTACCAAGTCCTGCGTGGTTACGCAGGAGCTATCAAGATCACCTACGCCCTCTCCTGATTGATCCTGGCTACCAGCCTGGGGATGAGAGGAAACGGCGGGAATACATAAGCTAGGTTGAAGGTCCAAGGTGCTACTAGTGCATCTACTAGAGTCGCCTTGGGATCCCTGGATCTGGACCCGTAGCAAGGAACCTTGAAGTTCTGACGAGAGGCCATCAGATCCATGTCTGGAATGCCCCACAGTTGAGTGATTTGGGCAAAGATTTCCGGATGGAGTTCCCACACCCCCGGATGCAATGTCTGACGAATCAGAAAATCCGCTTCCCAAGTTTCCACTCCTGGGATGTGGATTGCAGACAGGTGGCAGGAGCGAGTCTCCGCCCATTGAATGATTTTGGTCACTTCTTCCATCGCCAGGGAACTCCTTGTTCCCCCCTGATGGTTGATGTACGCAACAGTCGTCATGTTGTCTGATTGAAACCGTATGAACTTGGCCCTCGCTAGCTGAGGCCAAGCCTTGAGAGCATTGAATATCGCTCTCAGTTCCAGAATATTTATCGGTAGAAGAGATTCTTCCCGAGACCAAAGACCCTGAGCTTTCAGGGATCCCCAGACCGCGCCCCAGCCCATCAGACTGGCGTCGGTCGTGACAATGACCCACTCTGGTCTGCGGGAGGTCACCCCTAGCGACAGGTTGTCCAGGGACAGCCACCAACGGAGTGAGTCTCTGGTCCTCTGATTTACTTGTATCTTCGGAGACAAGTCTGTATAGTCCCCATTCCACTGACTGAGCATACACAATTGAAATGGTCTTAGATGAATGCGCGCAAAAGGAACTATGTCCATTGCCGCTACCATCAAACCTATCACTTCCATGCACTGTGCTATGGAAGGAAGAGGAACGGAAGGAAGTATCCGACAAGAGTTTAGAAGTTTTGTTTTTCTGGTCTCTGTCAGAAAAATCCTCATTTCTAAGGAGTCTATTATTGTTCCCAAGAAGGGAACTCTTGTCGACGGAGATAGAGAACTCTTTTCCACGTTCACTTACCATCCGTGAGATCTGAGAAAGGCCAGGACTATGTCCGTGTGAGCCTTTGCTTGAGGAAGGGACGACGCTTGAATCAGAATGTCGTCCAAGTAAGGTACTACAGCAATGCCCCTTGGTCTTAGCACCGCCAGAAGGGACCCTAGTACCTTTGTGAAAATCCTTGGAACAGTGGCTAATCCGAAAGGAAGCGCCACGAACTGGTAATGCTTGTCCAGGAATGCGAACCTTAGGAACCGATGATGTTCCTTGTGGACAGGAATATGTAGATACGCATCCTTTAAATCCACCGTGGTCAAGAATTGACCTTTCTGGATGGAAGGATTGTTCGAATGGTTTCCATTTTGGACGATGGAACCTTGAGAAACTTGTTTAGGATCTTGAGATCTAAGATTGGTCTGAACGTTCCCTCTTTTTTGGGAACTACGAACAGATTGGAGTAGAACCCCATCCCTCGTTCTTTTAATGGAACAGGATGAATCACTTCCAGAAGATAACCTTGGAAGACTATTTCTAGCGCCCAAGGATCCAGAACATCTCTTGCCCAAGCCTGAGTGAAGAGAGAGAGTCTGCCCCCCACCAAATCCGGTCCCGGATCGGGGGCCCGCATCTCATGCTGTCTTGGGAGCAGTGGCAGGTTTCTTGGCCTGCTTTCCTTTGTTCCAGCCTTGCCTTGGTCTCCAGGCTGGATTGGCTTGAGAAGTATTACCCTCCTGCTTAGAGGACGTAGCACTTGGGGCTGGTCCGTTTCTGCGAAAGGGACGAAAATTAGGTCTATTTTTGGCCTTGAAAGACCTATTCTGAGGAAGGGCGTGGCCCTTGCCCCCAGTGATATCAGAGATAAACTCTTTCAAGTCAGGGCCAAACAGTGTTTTCCCCTTGAAAGGAATGTCAAATAATTTGTTCTTGGAAGACGCATCCGCTGACCAAGATTTTAACCAAAGCGCTCTGCGCGCCACAATAGCAAACCCAGAATTTTTCGCCGCTAACCTAGCCAATTGCAAGGTGGCGTCTAGGGTGAAAGAATTAGCCAATTTAAGAGCACGAATTCTGTCCATAATCTCCTCATAAGAAGAAGAATTACTAATAATCGCCTTTTCTAGCTCATCGCACCAGAAACACGCGGCTGTAGTGACAGGGACAATGCATGCAATTGGTTGTAGAAGGTAACCTTGCTGAACAAACATCTTTTTTAGCAAACCTTCTAATTTTTTATCCATAGGATCTTGGAAAGCACAACTATCTTCTATGGGTATAGTGGTGCGCTTGTTTAGAGTAGAAACCGCCCCCTCGACCTTGGGGACTGTCTGCCATAAGTCCTTTCTGGGGTCGACTATAGGAAACAATTTTTTAAATATGGGGGGAGGTACGAAAGGTACACCGGGCCTGTCCCATTCTTTATTAACAATGTACGCCACCCGCTTGAGTATAGGAAAAGCTTCGGGGGGCCCCGGGGCCTCTAGGAACTTGTCCATTTTACATAGTGTTTCTGGAATGACCAGATAATCACAATCATCCAAATTGGATAACACCTCCTTAAGCAGAGCGCGGAGATGTTCCAACTTAAATTTAAAAGTAATCACATCAGGTTCAGCTTGTTGAGAAATTTTTCCTGAATCTGAAATTTCTCCCTCAGACAAAACCTCCCTGGCCCCCTCAGACTGGTGTAGGGGCCCTTCAGAAACAATATCATCAGCGGCCTCATGCTCTTCAGTATTTTCTAAAACAGAGCAGTCGCGCTTTCGCTGATAAGTGGGCATATTGGCTAAAATGTTTTTGATAGAATTATCCATTACAGCCGTTAATTGTTGCATAGTAAGGAGTATTGGCGCGCTAGATGTACTAGGGGCCTCCTGTATGGGCAAAACTGGTGTAGACGAAGGAGGGGATGATGCAGTACCATGCTTACTCCCCTCACTTGAGGAATCATCTTGGGCATCATTTTTACTAAATTTATTATGACATAAATCACATCTATTTAAATGAGAAGGAACCTTGGCTTCCCCACAGTCAGAACACAATCTATCTGGTAGTTCAGACATGTTAAACAGGCATAAACTTGATAACAAAGCACAAAAAACGTTTTAAAATAAAACCGTTACTGTCACTTTAAATTTTAAACTGAACACACTTTATTACTGCAATTGCGAAAAAGTATGAAGGAATTGTTCAAAATTCACCAAAATTTCACCACAGTGTCTTAAAGCCTTAAAAGTATTGCACACCAAATTTGGAAGCTTTAACCCTTAAAATAACGGAACCGGAGCCGTTTTTATATTTAACCCCTTTACAGTCCCTGGAATCTGCTTTGCTGAGACCCAACCAAGCCCAAAGGGGAATACGATACCAAATAATGCCTTCAGAAAGACTTTTCTATGTATCAGAGCTCCACACACATGCAGCTGCATGTCATGCTGTTCTCAAAAACAAGTGCGCCATACCGGCGCGAAAATGAGGCTCTGACTATGATTAGGGAAAGCCCCAATAGAATAAAGTTAAACACTAAAAAACTCTAAGCCATCTCCGTGGAGATGTTGCCTGTACAACGGCAAAGAGAATGACTGGGGTAGGCGGAGCCTAGGAGGGATCATGTGACCAGCTTTGCTGGGCTCTTTGCCATTTCCTGTTGGGGAAGAGAATATCCCACAAGTAAGGATGACGCCGTGGACCGGACACACCTATGTTGGAGAAAAGGTGTTTTAAGTAGTCTGGATGCCTGCTATTGGTACCACATCCGGTGGCAGGCAGAGTCCTCTGCAAGTTTAGCTGAGGTCTGGGATTTTTCGGACTTAAACGTTATGGAATTCATCCTTTGTAAAAAGAAAGCAGTGTGTTTTTAATATTTAAAGACACAGTAACATATAATCTTAATTAGTCAGATTGTAAATTAAGATGTTCCAAAAAACCTACTCCATATTAGTTTATCCAATGCTAATTAATTAAAGTAACATTAGGACGTTTCCTTTGTTATTTAAAGACACAGTAACTCTTGTTATGATCAATTTTATTGATTAAAATGTGAATAAGGATGTTACATACACTTTATCCTAAGTATATCCAATGTTAATGGATTAATTTAAAGCAACATTAGGACGTTTCCTTTGTTATTTAGACACAGTAACTCTGGTTATGATCAATTTTATTAAATTAAATGTGAAAAGGATGTTTCATACATTTTATGCCTTCATACTAATGCAAAAACTTTTCCACCTCATGTGTGTGTCGAGTTTACAGTTCAGAGATAAACCTTTTCTTAGAGCCAACATTGTCTCGAATGCTGCAAGAAACATTCTGACAAGGTTTAATATATCCGCAGCCTTCTCAAGTGTCCTAAAACCTTAACGTCCATTCATCTAGTGCCCTGCACTTCCTCCACGACTCCCCCTGGAGGAATTTTGCAAGACATTGCTTCCCACTGGTGCTAAGCGGTCGCGGGTGCGTTGTCGGCTTTTCCCATGTTGCAGGGAAAGCGCAAGAGGAAAAATAAACATTCAGTGAGTGAGATTTCTGTCACAGTTGTTGCTCTCTCTAAGATCTCCCCCCAGATACCTGAGGAAGGAGATACTTTGGTAGCGTCTGAGGGTAAAATCTCAGATCTGACGTTATGATTCCTCCTACTGATAATGAAGTAGTCTTCAGGTTTAAGCTAGATCACCTTCGGCTAGTATTTAAGGAGGTTTTAGCTACTCTAAAAAAACTTCACTGTCGCTGTTAATTCTATGTGGTACCAACTCGAGCTTTTAAGATCATTGCTAATTTCTCAAGGAGTCTTGGCAGACGGTATGCCCCGTGGAAGGGAAGTTTCATGCTAGCCAGGAGATCTATTCCCATAGAGGATAATGGTTTACTTTTCAGGAACCCATGGACAAGTGGGTAGTGGGATTGCTCAAGATGGCATCCTAGGTTTGGTATTGCTACCTCTGGCGGCAGCATACTAGTTCATTCCGTGTCTGGATCTATTCGGACAGACTCCACACAATGCAATCTAGAATAGATATGGCCCTTAATTGGCCAACTCCTTTCTTACAGTACTTCCTGTCCGGTATTAAGCGGGGAACTAAGTTTCTTACATGTAATTAGCAAGAGTCCATGAGCTAGTGACGTATGGGATATACATTCCTACCAGGAGGGGCAAAGTTTCCCAAACCTCAAAATGCCTATAAATACACCCCTCACCACACCCACAATTCAGTTTTACAAACTTTTCCTCCCATGGAGGTGGTGAAGTAAGTTTGTGCTAGATTCTACGTTGATATGCGCTTCGCAGCAGGCTGAAGCCCGGTTTTCCTCTCAGAATGCAGTGAATGTCAGAGGGATGTGAAGAGAGTATTGTCTATTTGAATACAATGGTCTTCCTCTAGGGGATCTATTTCATAGGTTCTCTGTTATCGGTCGTAGAGATTTCTTCTCCTACCTCCCTTTTCAGATTGACGATATACTCTTATATACCATTAACTCTACTGATTCTCGTTTCAGTACTGGTTTCGCTATCTACTATATGTAGATGAGTGTCTTAGGGTAAGTAAGTCTTATTTTATTTATGACACTCTAAGCTATGGTTGGGCACTTTATATGTAAAGTTCTAAATATGTGTTTAAACTTATATTTGCCATGATTCAGGATAATCAGTATTCCTTCATTCAGACTGTCAGTTTCATTATTTTAGGATAATGCATATGAATATTTTTTTCTTACCTTAAAATTTTCAATTGACTTTTCTCTTGTTAAGTGTATCCAGTCCACGGATCATCCATTACTTGTGGGATATTCTCCTTCCCAACAGGAAGTTGCAAGAGGATCACCCACAGCAGAGCTGCTATATAGCTCCTCCCCTCACTGCCATATCCAGTCATTCTCTTGCAACTCTCAACAAAGATGGACGTAGTAAGAGGAGAGTGGTGTATTATAGTTAGTTTTTTAACTTCAATCAAAAGTTTATTTTTAAATGGTACCAGAGTGTACTGTTTCATCTCAGGCAGCATTAGAAGAAGAATCTGCCTGTTATTTCTATGATCTTAGCAGAAGTAACTAAGATCCATGGCTGTTCTCACATATTCTGAGTGAAGTAACTTCAGAGGGGGAATGGCGTGCAGGTTTTCCTGCAATAAGGTATGTGCAGTTAATATATTTCTAGGGATGGAATTTGATAGAAAAATGCTGCTGATACCGGATTAATGTAAGTAAAGCCTTAAATGCAGTGATAGCGACTGGTATCAGGCTTATTAACAGAGATACATACTCTTATAAAAGTGTAATATAAAACGTTTGCTGGCATGTTAATCGTTTTTATATATGTTTGGTGACAAAACTTATTGGGGCCTAGTTTTTTTCCACATGGCTGGCTTGATTTTTGCCTAGAAACAGTTTCCTGAAGAAGCGTACCACTATCCCGGTTGAGGTCAGTTGTGCTTTTTCAGATCCAATGGATAAAAAATTGGAGGGCTACCTTAAGAAAATGCTTATTCAACAAGGTTTTATTTTACAGCCCCTTGCATGCATTGCGCCTGTCACTGCTGCGGCGGCATTCTGGTTTGAGGCCCTGGAAGAGGCCGTCCATACAGCTCCATTGACTGAAATTGTTGACAAGCTTAGAACTCTTAAGCTAGCTAACTCATTTGTTTCTGATGCCATTGTTCATTTGACTAAACTAACGGCTAAGAATTCCGGATTCGCCATCCAGGCGCGTAGGGCGCTATGGCTCAAATCCTGGTCAGCTGATGTGACTTCAAAGTCTAAATTACTCAACATTCCTTTCAAGGGGCAGACCTTATTCGGGCCTGGTTTGAAAGAAATTATTGCTGACATTACTGGAGGTAAGGGTCATACCCTTCCTCAGGACAGGGCCAAATCAAAGGCCAAACAGTCTAATTTTCGTGCCTCAATTTGACTACTTTTTGCATTTGCGGGCGCGTCAAATGTTAGACTTTATTACGTCATTTTTTGCGCAAACTTTTTTGGCGTGGGAAATTACGTTTTTGACGCAACTTCGTCATTTCCGGCGTCATACGTGACGTCGAGACCGTTCACACGGCAGCGTCATTAGTGACGCAAGTGTGTCATTTCCGGTCATTTTTTCTTCATTATTTCAATACCCCATTGTTGTTAGCCTCCTGCTTTCTTTTCTATCAAGAGGCCTATGCTTTTGCATTTTTTCCCATTCCTGAAACTGTCATTTAAGGAAATAGATCATTTTGCTTTATATGTTGTTTTTTCTCTTACATTGAGCAAGATGTCCCAATCTGATCCTGCCTCTGAAGTTTCTGCTGGAACATTGCTGCCTGACATGGGTTCTACAAAAGCTAAGTGCATTTGTTGTAAAATTGTAGAAATTATTCCACCGAATGTCATTTGTAATAGTTGTCATGATAAACTTTTACATGCAGATAGTGTTTCTATCAGTAATAGTACATTGCCAGTTGCAGTTCCTTCAACTTCTAATGTGCATAATATACCTGTAAATTTTAAAGAATTTGTTTCTGATTCTATTATGAAGGCTTTGTCTGCATTTCCACCTTCTCGTAAAAGGTCTTTTAAAACTTCTCATTTAGCTGATGAAATATCAAATGACCAACAACATAATAATTCATCCTCTTCTGATGAGGATCTATCTGAAACAAAAGATCCTTCCTCAGATATTGACACTGACAAATCTACTTATTTATAATAGAGTATATGCGTTCTTTATTAAAAGAAGTGTTAATTACTTTGGATATTGAGGTAACCAGTCCTATTGACGTTCAGTCTAATAAACGTTTAAATACTGTTTTTAAACCTCCTGTGGTTTCCCCAGGTGTTTTTCCCATTCCTGAGGCTATTTCTGATATTTCTAGGGAATGGAATAAGCCAGGTACTTCCTTTATTCCTTCTTCAAGGTTTAAGAGATTGTATCCTTTACCAGCAAAATCAATAGAGTTTGGGGAAAAGGTCCCCAAAGTTGATGGGGCTATTTCTCCAACATTGGTGTGTCCGGTCCACGGCGTCATCCTTACTTGTGGGATATTCTCTTCCCCAACAGGAAATGGCAAAGAGTCCCAGCAAAGCTGGTCACATGATCCCTCCTAGGCTCCGCCCACCCCAGTCATTCTCTTTGGCGTTGCACAGGCAACATCTCCACGGAGATGGTTAAGAGTTTTTTGGTGTTTAAATGTAGTTTTATTCTTCTATCAAGTGTTTGTTATTTTAAAATAGTGCTGGTATGTACTATTTACTCTGAAACAGAAAAGGATGAAGATTTCTGTTTGTAAGAGGAAGATGATTTTAGCAGACAGTACCTAAAATCGATTGCTGTTTCCACATAGGACTGTTGAGATGAAGTAACTTCAGTTGGGGGAAACAGTTAGCAGTCTTTTCTGCTTAAGGTATGACTAGCCATATTTCTAACAAGACCATGTAATGCTGGAAGGCTGTCATTTCCCCTCATGGGGACCGGTAAGCCATTTTCTTAGTTAAACATAAAAGAATAAAGGGCTTCAAAAAGGGCTTAAAAACTGGTAGACATTTTTCTGGGCTAAAACAATTGCTTTACTAGGCATATTATGCAGATTTTAACTAATTATTGGTATTATAATCTTGGGGAACGTTTAGAAAAACGGCAGGCACTGTGTTGGACACCTTTTTCAGATGGAGGCCTTTCTAGTTATAGACAGAGCCTCATTCTGGGACTGTATAGGGGTTAAATGTAAAAACGGCTCCGGTTCCGTTAATTTAAGGGTTAAAGCAATACTTTTAATGCTTTAAGACACTGTGGTGAAATTTTGGTGAATTTTGAACAATTCCTTCATACTTTTTCACATATTCAGTAATAAAGTGTTTTCAGTTTGAAATTTAAAGTGACAGTAACGGTTTTATTTTAAAACGTTTTTTGTGCTTTGTTGACAAGTTTAAGCCTGTTTAACATGTATGTACCATCAGATAAGCTATGTTCTATATGTATGAAAGCCAATGTGTCTCCCCATTTAAATTTATGTGATAATTGTGCCATAGTGTCCAAACAAAGTAAGGACAGTAATGCAACAGATAATGATATTGCCCAAGATGATTCCTCAAATGAGGGGGGTAAACATGATACTACATCATCCCCTACTGTGTCTACACCAGTTATGCCCACACAGGAGGCCCCTAGTACATCTAGTGCGCCAATACTTATTACCATGCAACAATTAACGGCTGTAATGGATAACTCCATAGCAAATCTTTTATCCAAAATGCCTACTTATCAGAGAAAGCGCGATTGCTCTGTTTTAAACACTGAAGAGCAAGAGGACGCTGATGATAACTGTTCTGACATACCCTCACACCAATCTCAAGGGGCCATGAGGGAGGTTTTGTCTGATGGAGAAATTTCAGATTCAGGAAAAATTTCTCATCAAGCTGAACCTGATGTTGTGACATTTAAATTTAAATTAGAACATCTCCGCGCACTGCTTAAGGAGGTGTTATCTACTCTGGATGATTGTGACAATTTGGTCATTCCAGAGAAATTATGTAAGATGGACAAGTTCCTAGAGGTTCCGGTGCCCCCCGACGCTTTTCCTATACCCAAGCGGGTGGCGGACATAGTAAATAAAGAGTGGGAAAGGCCCGGCATACCTTTTGTTCCCCCCCCCTATATTTAAGAAATTATTTCCTATAGTCGACCCCAGAAAGGACTTATGGCAGACAGTCCCCAAGGTCGAGGGGGCGGTTTCTACTCTAAACAAACGCACTACTATTCCTATCGAAGATAGTTGTGTTTTCAAAGATCCTATGGATAAGAAATTAGAGGGTTTGCTTAAAAAGATTTTTGTACAGCAAGGTTACCTTCTACAACCAATTTCATGCATTGTTCCTGTCACTACGGCAGCGTGTTTCTGGTTCGAGGAACTAGAAAAATCGCTCAGTAAAGAATCTTCGTATGAGGAGGTTATGGACAGAGTTCAAGCACTTAAATTGGCTAACTCTTTTGTTTTAGATGCCGCTTTGCAATTAGCTAGATTAGCGGCGAAAAATTCAGGGTTTGCTGTCGTGGCGCGCAGAGTGCTTTGGCTAAAGTCTTGGTCAGCGGATGTGTCTTCCAAGACAAAATTGCTTAACATTCCTTTCAAAGGTAAAACATTATTTGGCCCTGATTTGAAAGAGATTATTTCAGACATCACTGGGGGAAAGGGCCACGCCCTCCCACAGGATAGGTCTTTTAAGGCTAATAATAAGCCTAATTTTCGTCCCTTTCGCAGAAACGGACCAGTCTCTAATTCTGTATCCTCTAAGCAAGAGGGTAATACTTCACAACCCAAACCAGCCTGGAAACCAATGCAAGGCTGGAACAAGGGTAAGCAGGCCAAGAAGCCTACCACTGCTACCAAAACAGCATGAAGGGATAGCCCCCGATCCGGGACCGGATCTAGTGGGGGGCAGACTTTCTCTCTTTGCTCAGGCTTGGGCAAGAGATGTTCAGGATCCTTGGGCGCTAGAAATAGTTTCTCAAGGTTATCTCCTGGAATTCAAGGAACTACCCCCAAGGGGAAGGTTCCACAGGTCTCAATTATCTTCAAACCAAATAAAGAGACAGGCATTCTTACATTGTGTAGAAGACCTGTTAAAGATGGGAGTGATACATCCAGTTCCAATAAGAGAACAAGGAATGGGATTTTATTCCAATCTGTTCATAGTTCCCAAAAAAGAGGGAACATTCAGACCAATTTTGGATCTAAAGATCCTAAACAAATTTCTCAGGGTACCATTGTTCAAAATGGAAACTATTCGAACGATCCTACCTACTATCCAGGAAAATCAATTTATGACTACCGTGGATTTAAAGGATGCGTACCTACATATTCCTATCCACAAGGAACATCATCAGTTCCTAAGGTTCGCTTTTCTGGACAAGCATTACCAGTTTGTGGCACTTCCATTTGGATTAGCCACTGCTCCAAGGATTTTCACAAAGGTACTAGGGTCCCTTCTAGCGGTTCTAAGACCAAGGGGCATTGCAGTAGTACCTTACTTGGACGACATCCTGATTCAAGCGTCGTCCCTGTCAAAAGCAAAGGCTCATACGGACATCGTCCTAGCCTTTCTCAGATCTCACGGATGGAAGGTGAACAAAGAAAAAAGTTCTCTGTCCCCGTCAACAAGAGTTCCCTTCTTGGGAACAATAATAGATTCCTTAGAAATGAGGATTTTTCTGACAGAGGTCAGAAAATCAAAACTTCTAAGCTCTTGTCAAGTACTTCATTCTGTTCCTCGTCCTTCCATAGCGCAGTGCATGGAAGTAATAGGATTGATGGTTGCAACAATGGACATAGTTCCTTTTGCACGAATTCATCTAAGACCATTACAACTGTGCATGCTCAGACAGTGGAATGGGGATTATGCAGACTTGTCTCCGACGATTCAAGTAGATCAAAAGACCAGATATTCACTCCGTTGGTGGCTGACCCTGGACAATCTGTCACAGGGAATGAGCTTCCGCAGACCAGAGTGGGTCATTGTCACGACCGACGCCAGCCTAGTGGGCTGGGGCGCGGTCTGGGAATCCCTGAAAGCTCAGGGTCTATGGTCTCGGGAAGAGTCTCTTCTCCCGATAAACATTCTGGAACTGAGAGCGATATTCATTGCTCTCAGAGCTTGGCCTCAACTAGCAAAGGCCAAATTCATAAGGTTTCAGTCAGACAACATGACGACCGTTGCATATATCAATCATCAGGGGGGAACAAGGACTTCCCTGGCGATGAAAGAAGTGACCAAGATAATTCAATGGGCGGAGAATCACTCCTGCCACTTGTTTGCGATCCACATCCCAGGAGTGGAAAATTGGGAAGCGGATTTTCTGAGTCGTCAGACATTCCATCCGGGGGAGTGGGAACTCCATCCGGAAATCTTTGCCCAAATAACTCAATTATGGGGCATTCCAGACATGGATCTGATGGCGTCTCGTCAGAACTTCAAGGTTCCTTGCTACGGGTCCAGATCCAGGGATCCCAAGGCGACCCTAGTAGATGCACTAGTAGCACCTTGGACCTTCAACCTAGCTTATGTATTCCCACCGTTTCCTCTCATCCCCAGGCTGGTAGCCAGGATCAATCAGGAGAGGGCCTTGGTGATCTTGATAGCTCCTGCGTGGCCACGCAGGACTTGGTATTCAGACCTGGTGAATATGTCATCGGCTCCACCATGGAAGCTACCTTTGAGACAGGACCTTCTTGTTCAGGGTCCATTCGAACATCCGAATCTGGTTTCCCTCCAACTGACGGCTTGGAGATTGAACGCTTGATTTTATCAAAGCGTGGGTTTTCAGATTCTGTAATAGATACTCTGATTCAGGCTAGAAAGCCTGTAACTAGAAAAATTTACCATAAAATATGGAAAAAATATATCTGTTAGTGTGAATCTAAAGGATTCCCATGGAACAAGATAAAAATTCCTAAGATTCTATCCTTTCTACAAGAAGGTTTGGAGAAAGGATTATCTGCAAGTTCTCTGAAGGGACAGATCTCTGCTTTATCTGTTTTACTTCTCAAAAGACTGGCAGCTGTGCCAGATGTTCAAGCATTTGTTCAGGCTCTGGTTAGGATCAAGCCTGTTTACAGACCTTTGACTCCTCCCTGGAGTCTAAATCTAGTTCTTTCAGTTCTTCAAGGGGTTCCGTTTGAACCCTTACATTCCGTAGATATTAAGTTATTATCTTGGAAAGTTTTGTTTTTGGTTGCAATTTCTTCTGCTAGAAGAGTTTCAGAGTTATCTGCTCTGCAGTGTTCTCCGCCCTATCTGGTGTTCCATGCAGATAAGGTGGTTTTGCGTACTAAGCCTGGTTTTCTTCCGAAAGTTGTTTCCAACAAAAATATTAACCAGGAGATAGTTGTACCTTCTTTGTGTCCGAATCCAGTTTCAAAGAAGGAACGTTTGTTACACAATTTGGACGTAGTCCGTGCTCTAAAATTCTATTTAGAGGCTACTAAAGATTTCAGACAAACATCTTCCTTGTTTGTTGTTTATTCTGGTAAAAGGAGAGGTCAAAAAGCGACTTCTACCTCTCTTTCCTTTTGGCTTAAAAGCATTATCAGATTGGCTTATGAGACTGCCGGACAGCAGCCTCCTGAAAGAATCACAGCTCACTCCACTAGGGCTGTGGCTTCCACATGGGCCTTCAAGAACGAGGCTTCTGTTGACCAGATATGTAAGGTAGCGACTTGGTCTTCACTGCACACTTTTGCCAAATTTTACAAATTTGATACTTTTGCTTCTTCGGAGGCTATTTTTGGGAGAAAGGTTTTGCAAGCCGTGGTGCCTTCCATTTAGGTGACCTGATTTGCTCCCTCCCTTCATCCGTGTCCTAAAGCTTTGGTATTGGTTCCCACAAGTAAGGATGACGCCGTGGACCGGACACACCAATGTTGGAGAAAACAGAATTTATGCTTACCTGATAAATTACTTTCTCCAACGGTGTGTCCGGTCCACGGCCCGCCCTGGTTTTTTAATCAGGTCTGATGAATTATTTTCTCTAACTACAGTCACCACGGTATCATATGGTTTCTCCTATATATATTTCCTCCTGTCCGTCGGTCGAATGACTGGGGTGGGCGGAGCCTAGGAGGGATCATGTGACCAGCTTTGCTGGGACTCTTTGCCATTTCCTGTTGGGGAAGAGAATATCCCACAAGTAAGGATGACGCCGTGGACCGGACACACCGTTGGAGAAAGTAATTTATCAGGTAAGCATAAATTCTGTTTTCTACTCTTGCTAAACGTACCACTATTCCTATGGAAGATAGCACTTCCTTTAAGGATCCTTTAGATAGGAAACTTGAATCTTATCTAAGGAAGGCCTATTTATATTCAGGTCATCTTCTCAGACCTGCTATTTCTTTGGGTGATGTTGCGGCTGCTTCAACTTTCTGGTTGGAAACTTTAGCGCAACATGAATTGGATTTTGACATATCTAGCATTGTTTGCTTACTGCAACATGCTAATCATTTTATTTGTGATGCAATTTTTGATATAATCAAAATTGATGTTAGATCCATGTTTTTAGCTGTATTAGCTAGAAGAGCTTTATGGCTTAAATCTTGGAATGCTGATATGTCATCTAAATCTAGATTACTATCTCTTTCCAAGGTAATAATTTATTTGGTTCTCAGTTGGATTCTATTATTTCAACTATCACTGGAGGAAAAGGAATTTTTTTGCCTCAGGATAAAAAACCTAAGGGTAAATCTAAGGCTTCTCACCGTTTTCGTTCCTTTCGTCAGAATAAGGAACAAAAACTCAATCCTCCTCCCAAGGAATCTGCTTCCAGTTGGAAGCCTTCCTCAAATTGGAATAAATCCAAGCCATTTAGGAAAACAAAGTCTGCCCCTAAGTCCGCATGAAGGTGCGGCCCTCATTCCAACTCAGCTGGTAGGGGGCAGATTAAGGTTTTTCAAGGATTGTTGGATAACATCTGTCCAAAATCATTGGATTCAGAGCATTATCTCTCAAGGGTATCGAATAGGATTCAAAGTAAGACCTCCTGTGAGATTTTTTTTCTCACGCATCCCTGTAAATCCAGTAAAAGCTCAGGCTTTTCTGAGGTGTGTTTCAGACCTGGAGTCTTCAGGGGTAATCATGCCAGTTCCTCTTCAGGAACAAGGTTTGGGGGTTTTTTCAAACCTATTCATTGTACCAAAGAAAGAATATTTGTTCAGACCAGTTCTGGATCTGAAAATTTTGAATCGTTATGTAAGAGTACCAACTTTCAAGATGGTGACTATAAGGACTATTCTGCCTTTTGTTCAGCAAGGACATTATATGTCCACAATAGACTTGCAGGATGCATACCTTCATATTCCGATTCATCCATTACACTTTCAGTTTCTGAGATTCTCTTTTCTAGACAAGCACTACCAATTTGTTGTTCTTCCATTTGGCCTAGCAACAGCTCCAAGAATCTTTTCAAAGGTTCTGGGTGCCCTACTATCTGTAATCAGAGAACAGGGTATTGCGGTGTTTCCTTATTTGGACGATATCTTGGTACTAGCTCAGCCTTTACATACTGCAGAATCTCACACAAATAAACTAGTGTTGTTTCTTCGGAAACATGGTTGGAGGATCAATTTACCAAAAAGTTTCTTTATTCCTCAGACAACGGTCACCTTTTTAGGCTTCCAGATAGATTCAGTGTCCATGACTCTGTCTCTAACAGACAAGAGATGTTTAAAGTTGGTTGCAGCCTGCCGGCACCTTCAGTCTGTCATTCCCTTCAGTGGCTATGTGCATGGAAGTTTTAGGTCTCATGACTGCAGCATCAGACGCGATCCCCTTTGCTTTGTATGCTGAATCAATGGTGCAGGGATTATACAAAGATATCACAATTAATATCCTTGAATCCCAATGTACGACACTCTCTGACATGGTGGATAGATCGTTTGGTTCAAGGGGCTTCTTTTGTTCGCCCAACCTGGACTGTGATCACAACAGATGCGAGTCTTTCAGGTTGGGGAGCTGTTTGGGGATCTCTGACAGCACAAGGGGTTTGGAAATCTCAAGAGGCGAGATTACCAATCAATATTTTAGAACTCCGTGCAATTCTCAGGGCTCTTCAGTTCTGGCCTCTACTAAAGAGAGAATTTGTTTTCAGACAGACAATATCACAACTGTGGCTTATGTCAATCATCAGGGTGGGACTCACAGTCCCCAAGCTATGAAAGAAGTATCTCAGATACTTGCCTGGGCGGAATCCAGCTCCTGTCTAATATCTGCGGTGCATATCCCAGGCGTAGACAATTGGGAGGCGGATTATCTCAGCCGCCAGACTTTACATCCAGGGGAGTGGTCTCTCCATCCAGATGTGTTTTCTCAGATTGTTCAGATGTGGGGGCTTCCAGAGAGAGATCTCATGGCCTCTCATCTAAACAAGAAACTTCCCAGATACCTGTCCAGGTCCAGGGATGTTCAGGCGGAAGCAGTGGATGCGCGGACACTTCCTTGGTGTTATCAACCTGCTTACATCTTTCCGCCTCTAGTTCTCCTTCCAAGAGTGATCTCCAAAATCATCATGGAACAGTCTTTTGTGTTGCTGGTGGCTCCAGCATGGCCACACAGGTTTTGGTATGCGGATCTGGTTCGGATGTCCAGTTGCCCGCCTTGGCCACTTCAGTTACGGCCAGACCTACTATCTCAAGGTCCGTTTTTCCATCAGGATCTCAAATCATTAAATTTGAAGGTGTGGAAATTGAACGCTTAGTTCTAAGACATAGAGGTTTCTCTGACTCCGTGACTAATACTATGTTACAAGCTCGTAAATCTGTTTCTAGAAAGATTTATTATAGAGTTTGGAAGACTTACATTTCGTGGTGTTCTTCTCATAAATTCTCCTGGCATTCTTTTAGAATTCCTAGAATTTTACAGTTTCTTAAGGATGGTTTGGATAAGGGTTTGTCTGCAAGTTCCTTGAAAGGACAAATATCCGCTCTTTCTGTTTTATTCCACAGGAGGATTGCTATTCTTTCTGATATTCACTGTTTTGTACAGGCTTTAGTTCGTATTAAGCCTGTCATTAATCAATTTCTCCTCCTTGGAGTCTTAATTTGGTTCTGAAGGCTTTACAGGCTCCTCCATTTGAGCCTATGCATTCTTTGGACATTAAACTTTTGGCTATTTCTTCTGCTAGAAGAGTTTCTGAGCTATCTGCTCTTTCTTGTGAGTCTCCTTTTCTGATTTTTCATCAGGATAAGGCAGTTTTCAGATTTGCAAAGCAGCAACTTGGTCCTCTTTGCATACATTTACTAAATTCTACCATTTTGATGTATTTGCTTCTTCGGAAGCAGTTTTTGGTAGAAAAGTTCTTCAGGCAGCTGTTTCAGTTTGATTCTTCTGCTTTTGATTTAAGTTTTTTTTCTTTCAAAGTGAAAATAACTTATTTTTTGGGTTGTGGATTATTTTTTCAGCGGAATATGGCTGTTTTTATTTTATTCCCTCCCTCTCTAGTGACTCTTGAGTGGAAGACTCCACATCTTGGGTATTGATATCCCATATGTCACTAGCTCATGGACTCTTGCCAATTACATGAAAGAAAACATAATTTATGTAAGAACTTACCTGATAAATTCATTTCTTTCATATTGGCAAGAGTCCATGAGGCCCACCCTTTTTATGGTGGTTATGATTTTTTTGTATAAAGCACAATTATTTCCAAATATCCTTTGTTGATGCTTTCTACTCCTTTCTTTATCACCCCACTGCTTGGCTATTCGTTAAACTGAATTGTGGGTGTGGTGAGGGGTGTATTTATAGGCATTTTGAGGTTTGGGAAACTTTGCCCCTCCTGGTAGGATTGTATATCCCATATGTCACTAGCTCATGGACTCTTGCCAATATGAAAGAAATGAATTTATCAGGTAAGTTCTTACATAAATTATGTTTTCCGTTTTCCTTCGGCCGAATGGCTGGGGATTATGGGTAAGGGAAGTGACAATTAACAGCTCTGCTTGGGTGCTCTTTGCCACCTCCTGTTGGCCAGGAGATGAATTCCCACTAGTAATTGGTATTAAATCGTGGACTCTTCATGCCTGGAAAGAAATATATTTATCAGGTAAGCATTTTTTTTTTCCCCTGCTCCTATTTTGTTTGCTCTTATTACTTTTCCTTCCTCTTTGTGCTCGGCTGTACATTAGACTGAGGTACTGGTGAGGTGGGAGAAGTTTTATAGAGTTCTTGGGGTTTGGGAATCTTTGCCTCCTAGTGGTATGGAAGAGTAATTCCTAGGAGTAACAGATTGTGGTCTCTCACTACCATGAAATAAATTAATTTATCTGGTAAGCATAAATTTGTTTTGATTCTGTATTGAAAAAAACAAATGCTACTTTCCAACTGTTCAGCAAAAGTAGTTAGATTAAAAAGGATTGTGAAATATGTGCTGCTATCAAAACACTGCCAAACTGAGGCAGGATAATTAATACTATGTCTCTTTTCATAATTACATAGAAAAATCTTACACACTTCCTGATGTGGATAACATGCATTTACACACAGAGGTTGGATTATTGGTAATATAATGCCTTTGTAACGCATTTACAATATTTCAAAGTAAAGAGAATGCAAAACATCTACACAAACTATTTTTACAAGCAGGTTAAAGTGTATCTAGCCCCCTTTTTACTTTTCTTTTTTTTTTTTAAATGTAGTAGTGCACAATTAGTATTTCAGGGACAGCTACACAAGCAATACAATCAATTACAACCATGGGATCAGAACAAAATTAAGTAGCTTTATATTTTATATTTACCAGTTAGGACTCACAACCTTTATAGATTTATATTTGTTTGCTTTTACCATCCACCCATTTGTGTACAGTTTTAAAACTCCCTAGGTTTAACCAATGCTATTGTAAACTAAGCACAATCTACCACTGTGCATTAGTAATAAAACTATGCCTGTTTTTTTCTATTTTAGGGAAAGGTGTTGGAAGACTTCGCACGCTCAGACATCAGTGTTCTTCTTGCCAGTTCTTCCTCCTTGGCCATGTCCTGTGACCCATCTCAGCTTGTCCAGTCTAACTCCTTTGAGCCATTAAGGAGGGCGGTTCCTGGTAGTTGTGGCTTTTTTATGCTTCTGATGAGTTATTTCAGTCTGGAGAATTGTTCTTAACACTCCTTCGTAAAGCCCTGTTGCAGCGCGGTGCGGCAACCTCACCTGCTGATACCTTCATTAACTGCTTGTACATTTGTTTTGTTTTTGTTTTTTTAATATAAGGATGCATTGGTTTCTTTCCCTTTATCTGGGTAAACAGCAACCTGAGTTTCTTGGGCTTTTCATATAAAATATCTAACCACATGTAAAAACTGTGGTGAATGGCTTTTTTTTTTTTTTTTTTTGGGAGAGATGTTTCTCTGGGCACTTTAAATCAATGGAAAAACCCATTTACTTGCACATATCATTTTAAACTGTTGCAATGGAAGCATTGAAATTCTAATGAAGATTATCAAATTCCGGTTACTGGCTTTCTCTAGCACTTAGAGCTGTGCAAGCAACTTTAATCATTTTTGTACATGACTGTAAATTTCAAAATGCATCCCTGTCTAGTGATATCCATACATACACCATACAAGTCATAACACATTTGTACAATATAAAGCTGCTGCAATTTAACACCCCCACAAAAATTAAACCTGGGGCATTTGTGCCATTAACTGGCTTTTTTGGCCTATGCGTTTCACTTATTGAGGAACTTTAGGCAGACATTTCTTAAAGTGGAACTATATACAGCAAGTGAAACCAAATAACCAAATGTTCTAGAATTCTATTTTTGTCCCGTTCCCTTTTCCACTTTTTTTTTTTTTTTTTTTTTTGCCCTCTCACTATTGTTTGGTCGGCTTTCAGAACATTTTGAGTATGTTGGTTCATTGAACAGCTTGGCTAGTTTTTTTGTTCAATTAAGCATTTAGCTGTGTATTTCTTTAATTCTCCTACTGGATAAGTTTTTATTTTTTTTATTAACAAACCTAGTTTAATTTTCACAGACCTATTACTGCTTTTTTGGATTTGAGACCTTCAGTTCTGTACGGTTTAAGAAAAGGTTTTTGCATCCATGTTGGGGCAACAAATCAAGCTAGCGCTAATCCTATATTTTTAACTGTAAATCTTTATTTGCAAGTATTTTGTTCTTGGGATAGTATAATGTGGAGTTTACTAGACATGTATATACCAGTGCAGTGCCTCCTCCTTTGTCTCCTCACTGCTCTTTGGTGAAAGATTTGCCTTCTTTAAAATTGCCGTGCCCTTGCATGACTGTTAAGCTTTTTTCTGTGCAAAGATGAATCTCTTAAGTGCCACACACATAATTATCAAATTTGTTACCTCTAAATTGTATTGATTTGAAATGTTCTCCTCTAGCCTACTTATAGATAAACAGTTCTATTTTAAATTTTGCTATCTCCTTTCTTTTCACTGATTCTGGCAGCAACTACTTTGTTTAAAAAAAAAAAAAAACTGCCTAGAAATTCACAAAAATGCATTTGTAATTTATGAAAATAAATTGAAATCTCGTTCATAATTTTCCCCCAGTTTTTTTTTAATCTGCTTGTGAAAACAGTTGAGATTTTTATTGCAAATAATTTGTATTGTGACTGATTTATATAGTGATTGTTTGATACAATGATGTGAGTTGGAGCTGATGCTCAAGAAATAGATGTCAAATTACAACTTTTACAATACACCAGGAAGTGTAGCACTTAGCCATACACATTTCTATATTGTGTGAGAGAGAGGCACTCCTTTTTGGTGAGGACAATTTAGATTATAATCTAACTGCTCTTGTTAAAAACAAATCTTTAATGTTGGATGCAAATTGTTTACTAAACTTTGCTGCCAGGCTACATTGAAATGTTTTGCACACATCTCCATTACATAGCCAAAGGAATTACACATGGCATTGTCCTTAAATTGTAGATTTTCTCAAGTATGGCATTTGAATTCACTTAGAGCAGTTTTATTACGTTTTGCAGTTCTACATGCATGACAAAGCATTGTGCTTGAGAAATATTGCCAAGTAAACACCTAACTAAACTTCTAAAAAGAAAATTCCTTAAACGGGACAAGGAAAATATACATCTATGCACTATATCTTATTGCTCATTTTTAATTTTCCATGTTTCTCCTATATCGCCATTCTATATTAGGCATCAGGGAAAGCAGAAGCCATATTCTGAAAAGGAGTCATATATATATATTTTATTTTTTGTGCATTCCCTATGATATGCTTTACTCCACATACAGAGTACCTGGTGAAATAGCAAAACTATTAACACTGATGGTCAGTATTTTTATAGATAATGGCCTCAGCTGGCAATTGATGTATCCTGTTTTGCAACCAGGCTTATCAGAAATTAATGTTCTCATAAGATCTTTCAGCAGTGTCCGTTACTGTCAGGCATTATAAATTTTTCCCGCTTTTGACGTAATTTATTTTAATTTTAAAGCAGGAAAACCTATTCCATTCCAGCTAAAGGATTCCAGTGTTCATGTGAGGTTTTACGGGAGCATGTGAATAGCCAAAAATGCCTGCTGTGTGTTTCCCCCCCCCCCCCCCTTCTCCTTAATATTAATACCCATATTGGAGGTGTCACTACTAACTGCACTTCACCAACTGCCTTCAGGTCTACACTGTTCACAAGCAAAAACAAACCTGAGATTTACTCATTTTAACCAGTTAACCTTGCTGTGGTTGCTATTGATTAGTGCTGGGTATCATGAACAGGCGCATTTGTAAAAGGTGGATAATATCTTGCACACTACTTTAAATGTTCAGCTTTCTCAAATCATTAAGTGGAGATGCAACCAATGGTCAAAACTGGTGATTTATTTTCTTATCATTACATTTTGTGTTGTCCATATAATGCACTCTTAACAGATTACTAAAAGAGCTTTGTACTTGCTTTGTACTGTTGGTGCCTTTTTAGTCTTGTATTCAAAAATGTGTGTAGCTGATTAAGTAGGTTGTCAAGATTGATGTTTCACTGCTGGAAAGGGCCTGTAGTTCAGTGCTAGATGTATATAGCCCAGATGCAGAACCATCTAGCAGTGAATGGTTTTCAAAAGATATATATTGAAATATTTTATAACAATTCATGTATGTTCCTTTAAACTGTATTGTAACAGCTAAACTTGTATTTTATTGTGAAAGGTATGTAATCTGGATAATTGATTAAGACAAAATTGTAAGAGATTTATAATTTTTGTTAATTCTATTGATGTATTTAACTTTTTCCTCAATTGGTTGAATGTTCTATATTTCTGGCTTAAACTTGTTAAAACATTGTAAGACAAAACAAAAAGCGGATTAAATAATTAAATTGTATTCCTGTATTACCAACAATGTATTTTTATGTACAAAATTTTATTTTTTTCCCCCCACAAATTTAACTGGGAAGCAAATATCTCACTGTATTGCAGTTTCACATCCAGTTAGGGAAACAAAGGTAAGGGGTGTGCAAATTTTATGTATTTACACAGATATTTTAGAGCTGAACGCCACAGTTGCCATTTATTGCATTTTGTTTCGCTAATGAATACTGAATGCTGTATAATTGTGCATTCCTAGTAACTAATGCTTATTGGTTGACCAAAATATATAAATGGTATGTAAAAACAGTTTATTTGGATCTAGGGATGCTCATTTGGTCATTTTATCTGCTGCCAAATGCAAAGAAGGCGGCTGCTCATGGCATTTGGCTCTTTTTGGAGCAGGAATTCTTTTTGTGAAAGTGCAATGCACATCTCTTTCTAGAACAGTAGTTTCAAACATTTGTTGCATAGTTTCTGGAGACTCCTTTGTTCTTTTCCTCATATTCCTTACTCGTTAGCAAGGATATTGCATGTGTGATACAATGATAAACTGAAAGCATCGAACAAAGAAAAAGATTTGAATCAATTTAAAATGTATAGTTTCTCTATTTTGTACAAAACGGGTTAATTTTGAAAAGAGGATTCAAATATCTGAGGTGCACATTTTAGATTTCTTGCTTTATATTTCACGGTATATGATAAAACATTTGCACTTCTTGATAATACGTTCTGAATTCAGTTGGAGAGGTGGAGACTTGCAAAGCCAGTGGTCTTCAGTAAACACTACTCTTCCCACCTTTTTCAGATCTAATCTCTCCCGTTTTCATGTTTGGAGTAAAATGGATTAGAACTGTTAAAATCATGTAAGTAGTCATTAATTGTACATTTTTAAGATATTGTCATGCATTAAATGTCACTTTTTATGTATAGAACCTATAAGTGTGAATAAAGACTATTCTTGCAGTGAACAGATGTGGCATATGCAGTTATCTCCGCAGTAAGTTGTATAAAAATGACAGAATATGGGGTACTTATCCTTTTTAGCTATTAACTTGTATTGTACATACTTAGCTTGAAAGATTCATTAGCATGAACTCCTGATATAAGGAGTTTAATTGAATGTGGCATAAAGAACATTTCTTACAGGTGGGGAGAGTCTATGATCCATTACTCCTGGGAATTACTCTTCTTGGCCACTAGTAGGAGGCAAATATTCCCAAATCCCCTATCACCTTACTGATAATCAGTCTGGTCTTTGCCTCCACTGGAGGAAGGTGAAAAATGAGTGCTTCTGATAGTCTTCTGTGAGAGGGGTTCTCAGATTGATTTGAGGCCCATTTCCCCTTAGCTGCTGTTAGACTGAGGGGTTTATTCAGAGTATTAGTTAGTGGCACAATTGCTATCTTATGGGGAGTTTGTCACAAGCCTTCCACAGGTGTAAGTACATATTTTTATTTAGGGCACTCATTTAGCCAGTTGGGCTATATAGTTTGTACACTATTGTACTCTGTAGCCTGGAGACAGTATTTGTTTTGTATGTCTCTTAATTTTTAAGGTGCTATTCAATTTTAAATTTTTTGCACAAGTTTTTTTTGTGGGGTTAGTGCATGTCTGCTTGTCTGTGCCTACTAGTGTACCAAGTTTGAGCATGTCGTCTAGTCAAGAGATTGCACATCTTTCTTACTTTTTTCTTTTTATACTTTAGTATACTTAACCACGCTGTTTACATGAGCGTTCTGTCTGTTTTTGAGCAAGATTTTAGATTTCTCCAACATAGGTGTGTCCGGTCCACGGCGTCATCCTTACTTGTGGGATATTCTCTTCCCCAACAGGAAATGGCAAAGAGCCCAGCAAAGCTGGTCACATGATCCCTCCTAGGCTCCGCCTTCCCTAGTCATTCTCTTTGCCGTTGTACAGGCAACATCTCCACGGAGATGGCTTAGAGTTTTTTAGTGTTTAACTGTAGTTTTTATTATTCAATCAAGAGTTTGTTATTTTAAAATAGTGCTGGTATGTACTATTTACTCTGAAACAGAAAAGAGATGAAGATTTCTGTTTGTAAGAGGAAAATGATTTTAGCAACCGTTACTAAAATCGATGGCTGTTCCACACAGGACTGTTGAGAGGAATTAACTTCAGTTGGGGGAACAGTGAGCAGACTTTTGCTGCTTGAGGTATGACACATTCTAACAAGACGATGTAATGCTGGAAGCTGTCATTTTCCCTATGGGATCCGGTAAGCCATTGTATTACAGACAGTAAATAAGGGCTTCACAAGGGCTTTTTAAGACTGTAGACATTTTCTGGGCTAAATCGATTTATATATAAACATATTTTATACTCCATAGCCTTGAGGAATTATTTTAATCTTGGGAATTTTGTAAAATAACCGGCAGGCACTGTATTGGACACCTTATTCTCTAGGGGCTTTCCCTAATCATAGGCAGAGTCTCATTTTCGCGCCTGTATTGCGCACTTGTTTTTGAGAAGCATGACATGCAGATGCATGTGTGAGGAGCTCTGATACATAGAAAAGACTTTCTGAAGGCGTCATTTGGTATCGTATTCCCCTTTGGGCTTGGTTGGGTCTCAGCAAAGCAGATACCAGGGACTGTAAAGGGGCTAAATATAAAAACGGCTCCGGTTCCGTTATTTTAAGGGTTAAAGCTTCCAAATTTGGTGTGCAATACTTTTAAGGCTTTAAGACACTGTGGTGAAATTTTGGTGAATTTTGAACAATTCCTTCATACTTTTTCGCAATTGCAGTAATAAAGTGTGTTCAGTTTGAGAGGAATTAACTTCAGTTGGGGGAACAGTGAGCAGACTTTTGCTGCTTGAGGTATGACACATTCTAACAAGACGATGTAATGCTGGAAGCTGTCATTTTCCCTATGGGATCCGGTAAGCCATTTTATTACAGACAGTAAATAAGGGCTTCACAAGGGCTTTTTAAGACTGTAGACATTTTCTGGGCTAAATCTATTTATATATAAACATATTTTATACTCCATAGCCTTGAGGAATTATTTTAATCTTGGGAATTTTGTAAAATAACCGGCAGGCACTGTATTGGACACCTTATTCTCTAGGGGCTTTCCCTAATCATAGGCAGAGTCTCATTTTCGCGCCTGTATTGCGCACTTGTTTTTGAGAAGCATGACATGCAGATGCATGTGTGAGGAGCTCTGATACATAGAAAAGACTTTCTGAAGGCGTCATTCGGTATCGTATTCCCCTTTGGGCTTGGTTGGGTCTCAGCAAAGCAGATACCAGGGACTGTAAAGGGGCTAAATATAAAAACGGCTCCGGTTCCGTTATTTTAAGGGTTAAAGCTTCCAAATTTGGTGTGCAATACTTTTAAGGCTTTAAGACACTGTGGTGAAATTTTGGTGAATTTTGAACAATTCCTTCATACTTTTTCGCAATTGCAGTAATAAAGTGTGTTCAGTTTGAGAGGAATTAACTTCAGTTGGGGGAACAGTGAGCAGACTTTTGCTGCTTGAGGTATGACACATTCTAACAAGACGATGTAATGCTGGAAGCTGTCATTTTCCCTATGGGATCCGGTAAGCCATTTTATTACAGACAGTAAATAAGGGCTTCACAAGGGCTTTTTAAGACTGTAGACATTTTCTGGGCTAAATCGATTTATATATAAACATATTTTATACTCCATAGCCTTGAGGAATTATTTTAATCTTGGGAATTTTGTAAAATAACCGGCAGGCACTGTATTGGACACCTTATTCTCTAGGGGCTTTCCCTAATCATAGGCAGAGTCTCATTTTCGCGCCTGTATTGCGCACTTGTTTTTGAGAAGCATGACATGCAGATGCATGTGTGAGGAGATCTGATACATAGAAAAGACTTTCTGAAGGCGTCATTTGGTATCGTATTCCCCTTTGGGCTTGGTTGGGTCTCAGCAAAGCAGATACCAGGGACTGTAAAGGGGCTAAATATAAAAACGGCTCCGGTTCCGTTATTTTAAGGGTTAAAGCTTCCAAATTTGGTGTGCAATACTTTTAAGGCTTTAAGACACTGTGGTGAAATTTTGGTGAATTTTGAACAATTCCTTCATACTTTTTCGCAATTGCAGTAATAAAGTGTGTTCAGTTTAAAATTTAAAGTGACAGTAACGGTTTTATTTTAAAACGTTTTTTGTACTTTGTTATCAAGTTTATGCCTGTTTAACATGTCTGAACTGCCAGATAGACTGTGTTCTGAATGTGGGGAAGCCAAGGTCCCTTCTCATTTAAATAGATGTGATTTATGTGACACAAAATTTAGAGAAAATGATGCCCAAGATGATTCCTCAAGTGAGGGGAGTAAGCATGGTACTGCATCATCCCCTCCTTCGTCTACACCAGTCTTGCCCACACAAGAGGCCCCTAGTACATCTAGCGCGCCAATACTCCTTACTATGCAACAATTAACGGCTGTAATGGATAATTCTATCAAAAACATTTTAGCCAAAATGCCCACTTATCAGCGAAAGCGCGACTGCTCTGTTTTAGAAAATACTGAAGAGCATGAGGACGCTGATGATATTGTTTCTGAAGGGCCCCTACACCAGTCTGAGGGGGCCAGGGAGGTTTTGTCTGAGGGAGAAATTTCAGATTCAGGGAAAATTTCTCAACAAGCTGAACCTGATGTGATTACATTTAAATTTAAGTTGGAACATCTCCGCGCTCTGCTTAAGGAGGTGTTATCCACTCTGGATGATTGTGAGAATTTGGTCATCCCAGAGAAACTATGTAAAATGGACAAGTTCCTAGAGGTCCCGGGGCCCCCCGAAGCTTTTCCTATACCCAAGCGGGTGGCGGACATTGTAAATAAAGAATGGGAAAGGCCCGGTATACCTTTCGTCCCTCCCCCCATATTTAAAAAATTGTTTCCTATGGTCGACCCCAGAAAGGACTTATGGCAGACAGTCCCCAAGGTCGAGGGGGCGGTTTCTACTCTAAACAAACGCACCACTATACCCATAGAAGATAGTTGTGCTTTCAAAGATCCTATGGATAAAAAATTAGAAGGTTTGCTTAAAAAGATGTTTGTTCAGCAAGGTTACCTTCTACAACCAATTTCATGCATTGTCCCTGTCACTACAGCCGCGTGTTTCTGGTTCGATGAGCTAGAAAAGGCGATCACTAGTAATTCTCCTTCTTATGAGGAGATTATGGACAGAATCCGTGCTCTCAAATTGGCTAATTCTTTCACCCTAGACGCCACTTTGCAATTGGCTAGGTTAGCGGCGAAAAATTCTGGGTTTGCTATTGTGGCGCGCAGAGCGCTTTGGTTAAAATCTTGGTCAGCGGATGCGTCTTCCAAGAACAAATTGCTTAACATTCCTTTCAAGGGGAAAACGCTGTTTGGCCCTGACTTGAAAGAGATTATCTCTGATATCACTGGGGGCAAGGGCCACGCCCTTCCTCAGGATAGGTCTTTCAAGGCCAAAAATAAACCTAATTTTCGTCCCTTTCGTAGAAACGGACCAGCCCCAAGTGCTACGTCCTCTAAGCAAGAGGGTAATACTTCTCAAGCCAAGCCAGCCTGGAGACCAATGCAAGGCTGGAACAAGGGAAAGCAGGCCAAGAAACCTGCCACTGCTACCAAGACAGCATGAGATGTTGGCCCCCAATCCGGGACCGGATCTGGTGGGGGGCAGACTCTCTCTCTTCGCTCAGGCTTGGGCAAGAGATGTTCTGGATCCTTGGGCGCTAGAAATAGTCTCCCAAGGTTATCTTCTGGAATTCAAAGGGCTTCCCCCAAGGGGGAGGTTCCACAGGTCTCAATTGTCTTCAGACCACATAAAAAAACAGGCATTCTTACATTGTGTAGAAGACCTGTTAAAAATGGGAGTGATTCGTCCTGTTCCATTAGGAGAACAAGGGATGGGGTTCTACTCCAATCTGTTCGTAGTTCCCAAAAAAAGAGGGAACGTTCAGACCAATCTTAGATCTCAAGATCCTAAACAAGTTTCTCAAGGTTCCATCGTTCAAAATGGAAACCATTCGAACAATTCTTCCTTCCATCCAGGAAGGTCAATTCATGACCACGGTGGATTTAAAGGATGCGTATCTACATATTCCTATCCACAAGGAACATCATCGGTTCCTAAGGTTCGCATTCCTGTACAAGCATTACCAGTTCGTGGCACTTCCGTTCGGATTAGCCACTGCTCCAAGGATTTTCACAAAGGTACTAGGGTCTCTTCTAGCGGTGCTAAGACCAAGGGGCATTGCAGTAGTACCTTACTTGGACGACATTCTGATTCAAGCGTCGTCCCTTCCTCTAGCAAAGGCTCACACGGACATTGTCCTGGCCTTTCTCAGATCTCACGGATGGAAAGTGAACGTAGAAAAGAGTTCTCTATCTCCGTCAACGAGGGTTCCCTTCTTGGGAACAATAATAGACTCCTTAGAAATGAGGATTTTTCTGACAGAGGCCAGAAAAACAAAACTTCTAAACTCTTGTCAAATACTTCATTCCGTTCCTCTTCCTTCCATAGCGCAGTGCATGGAAGTAATAGGTTTGATGGTAGCGGCAATGGACATAGTTCCTTTTGCGCGCATTCATCTAAGACCATTACAACTGTGCATGCTCAGTCAGTGGAATGGGGACTATACAGACTTGTCTCCGACGATACAAGTAAATCAGAGGACCAGAGATTCACTCCGTTGGTGGCTGTCCCTGGACAACCTGTCACAGGGGATGAGCTTCCGCAGACCAGAGTGGGTCATTGTCACGACCGACGCCAGTCTGATGGGCTGGGGCGCGGTCTGGGGACCCCTGAAAGCTCAGGGTCTTTGGTCTCGGGAAGAATCTCTTCTACCGATAAATATTCTGGAACTGAGAGCGATACTCAATGCTCTCAAGGCTTGGCCTCAGCTAGCAAAGGCCAAGTTCATACGGTTTCAATCAGACAACATGACGACTGTTGCGTACATCAACCATCAGGGGGGAACAAGGAGTTCCCTGGCGATGGAAGAAGTGACCAAAATCATTCAATGGGCGGAGACTCACTCCTGCCACTTGTCTGCAATCCACATCCCAGGAGTGGAAAATTGGGAAGCGGATTTTCTGAGTCGTCAGACATTACATCCGGGGGAGTGGGAACTCCATCCGGAAATCTTTGCCCACATTACTCAACTGTGGGGCATTCCAGACATGGATCTGATGGCCTCTCGTCAGAACTTCAAGGTTCCTTGCTACGGGTCCAGATCCAGGGATCCCAAGGCGACTCTAGTAGATGCACTAGTAGCACCTTGGACCTTCAACCTAGCTTATGTATTCCCGCCGTTTCCTCTCATCCCCAGGCTGGTAGCCAGGATCAATCAGGAGAGGGCATCGGTGATCTTGATAGCTCCTGCGTGGCCACGCAGGACTTGGTATGCAGACCTGGTGAATATGTCATCGGCTCCACCATGGAAGCTACCTTTGAGACGAGACCTTCTTGTTCAAGGTCCGTTCGAACATCCGAATCTGGTCTCACTCCAACTGACTGCTTGGAGATTGAACGCTTGATCTTATCAAAGCGAGGGTTCTCAGATTCTGTTATTGATACTCTTGTTCAGGCCAGAAAGCCTGTAACTAGAAAAATTTACCACAAAATATGGAAAAAATATATCTGTTGGTGTGAATCTAAAGGATTCCCTTGGGACAAGGTAAAAATTCCTAAGATTCTATCCTTTCTTCAAGAAGGATTGGAGAAAGGATTATCTGCAAGTTCCTTGAAGGGACAGATTTATGCCTTGTCTGTGTTACTTCACAAAAAGCTGGCAGCTGTGCCAGATGTTCACAGGCTCTGGTTAGAATCAAGCCTGTTTACAAACCTTTGACTCCTCCTTGGAGTCTCAATTTAGTTCTTTCAGTTCTTCAGGGGGTTCCGTTTGAACCCTTACATTCCGTTGATATTAAGTTATTATCTTGGAAAGTTTTGTTTTTGGTTGCAATTTCTTCTGCTAGAAGAGTTTCAGAATTATCTGCTCTGCAGTGTTCTCCTCCTTATCTGGTGTTCCATGCAGATAAGGTGGTTTTACGTACTAAACCTGGTTTTCTTCCGAAAGGATTTTAGACAAACATCTTCCTTGTTTGTTGTTTATTCTGGTAAAAGGAGAGGTCAAAAAGCAACTTCTACCTCTCTCTCTTTTTGGATTAAAAGCATCATCAGATTGGCTTATGAGACTGCCGGACGGCAGCCTCCTGAAAGAATCACAGCTCATTCCACTAGGGCTGTGGCTTCCACATGGGCCTTCAAGAACGAGGCTTCTGTTGATCAGATATGTAAGGCAGCGACTTGGTCTTCACTGCACACTTTTACCAAATTTTACAAGTTTGATACTTTTGCTTCTTCTGAGGCTATTTTTGGGAGAAAGGTTTTGCAAACCGTGGTGCCTTCCATTTAGGTGACCTGATTTGCTCCCTCCCTTCATCCGTGTCCTAAAGCTTTGGTATTGGTTCCCACAAGTAAGGATGACGCCGTGGACCGGACACACCTATGTTGGAGAAAACAGAATTTATGTTTACCTGATAAATTACTTTCTCCAACGGTGTGTCCGGTCCACGGCCCGCCCTGGTTTTTTAATCAGGTCTGATAATTTATTTTCTTTAACTACAGTCACCACGGTATCATATGATTTCTCCTATGCAAATATTCCTCCTTTACGTCGGTCGAATGACTGGGGAAGGCGGAGCCTAGGAGGGATCATGTGACCAGCTTTGCTGGGCTCTTTGCCATTTCCTGTTGGGGAAGAGAATATCCCACAAGTAAGGATGACGCCGTGGACCGGACACACCGTTGGAGAAAGTAATTTATCAGGTAAACATAAATTCTGTTTTTTAGTGCTTTGTTCTCCTGCACTTTTTTATTTTTAGTTTAGCGCTCAGTAGCCTTGCTGTTTACGATTTTTGCATGGAGGGTTTTGTTTTTCCTTTCAAGAGCTTTTTCTTCTACAAGATACGAGTCCACGGATTTCATCCTTGTGGGATATTCTCCTGCTAACAGGAAGTGGCGAAGAGCACCACAGCAGATCTATATATATATATATATATATATATATATATATATATATATATATATATATATAGCTCCTCCCTTCCCCTCCACCCCCAGTCATTCTCTTTGCTTGTGTTATACTAGGAAGAGGTAAAGTGAGATGTTAGTTTTAGTTTCTTCAATCAAGAAGTTTTTTTATTTTAAATGGTATCGGTGATTACTATTTCCCTCAGGGGGATATGGAAGATTTCTGCCCTGAGGTTGATTATCTTAGCAGCTGTAACTAAGATCCATGTTGGTTCCCACAAGACTTCTGAAGGTAACACAAGAGACATATTCAGTGTGGAGAACGGTTTCATGCTACAAGCAGCATTGAGGTATGTGCAGCCCTTTATTTCTGAGGAGACTTGATATATCAGAACTGGCTGGCATTTATTTCCCTGTAAGGGAATGGGATAAGTGGTAGACCTGTTATACAGAGGGGTGTTACTGGAGACCTATGTTTTATTTTTCTGTTGACACATTATAATGGGCATTATATGACACTCTGGGAGAGGCATAGACTGTTGATGGTTTTTTGTTTTTTTTTTTGTTACCGACTTTATTGGAAAAATATGCGTAATACAATGTGGGAGACACCGCTCCTTATAATGATACAACATTGTCAGTACATTTTTTACATTATAAACAACAATAACATCGGAAGAGAAGAACGGCCTCCATACACTCATAAGTTTTATAATGCTTTGTTAACCTGAGGAGGTTAAGGAAGGAAAAAGAGAAGAAGATACAAGTACCCAAAGAAGGGTACAGAGGAAAAGAAGATGCTGCCGAACTCTGTACACATGTGCTTAATGTATTTAGTTTGTCAAAAACACATTCCTATCTAGAAATAAAGGCTGAATATACCCTCATGCTAAGTTTAAAAATTGGTGTTGTGATTTGAATTAAATCTGGCATCTTTTAGGCCACTGAAATTGTATTGCTGCATTTTTCATAGAATAACACCTTGCTACTATTTAGTTTGTCTGAGGTAGTGTTCCCAAGTGGCTAGGATTTCCGCATAAGTATCCATTTTGTCATTAATCATATAGTAGTATTCCTCTAGTTCTATGAATTCAGATACCCGTCGCACCCACATCTCCATAGTAGGGGTATATCTACTCTTCCAATTTTTAGCTATTAAGTATTTCACGCTATTCGTCATAATATAGAACAGCTTGTAATAAGGTTTATACTTAATTTAAGGCGGGTTGCCAAGCAACCATAGTAATGGGTCCAAACTGAATGTAGCCTCTAATATTTTTTCTATCTCAGTTATAACTGTTCTCCAGAAATTTTGGGTTATGTTGCACCACCACCACCACATGTGTGCCATATCACTACCTCATCACCAACAGTGGTCTGATCTGAGATGAAACAATTGGTGGAGTTTCCGGGTAGTATAGTACCATCTGTGCAACAATTTTAGATTGATTTCAACTAGTGAAAGTGAGACGGATGACTTTATTATGTTTTGGAAAATAGTAGTGCTTGTTTGTGGAAGGATTATAACGCCTAGATCCTCCTCCCATCTCTCCATGTACGGTGGGACATAGCCTGGCGGGTTGATAGTTAACATTTTATATATCTTGGCAAGTGTGTGTGAGAGGGGGGGTGTACGAACACATAGAAGTTCAAAATCCGTTAGCGGTCTCAGCATATTTCTATGTTGTTTGTGTCTGTTAATATATTGGTGGACACAATGATAATTATACCAGTTCTGAAAATAACTAAATCCCTTTTCTACCAGTTCAAATTGAGGGAGAAGTTTCTCTCCACTCGTCAACATATGTATATTAAGGTCACGAGCATTACTATCTGGTAAGATATCTGTGCTATGATGTCCTAGTGAGAATTGATCGTTGTCTATAAGAGAGGTTAAAGGGGACGGCTTAGATGATATATAATTATTGTGGGCCAAAAGTTGTTCCCAGATAATGTTTCTGCCACTAAAGGAGAGCTATGGCTCAGTTTGGTTTTACTTTCCCCATGGTCCAACACAATCTCCCCAAGTGTGAGACAGTGTACCCACCGTTTGTGTTGAAGGTGTATGTGCCAGTCAACTATTCTTTGTAAAAAGATGGCTTGTCTATATAGGGAGATGTTAGGGATCCCCAAGCCTGCCTGGGGGCTTGCATGATTTCAGTGTTGATTCTGGACCTTTTTCTGTGCCAAACAAAGTCACTGAACGCTTTTTGTATGCTAGGAATATAGTGTTTAGGCAGGGGGATAGCCAAGGTTTGGAGAATATATAGAAGTCTAGGGAAAATGTTCATTTTATGAACATTTATTCTACCTGTCCATGTTAATTTTTTAGAGAACCACGACGAGAGGTCCCTAATAATGTTTTTTTTAATTGGTTCATAATTGTTTTTGAAAATTATTTCCAGGTTGTTTGCCAGATTTATGCCAAGGTAGTGCAATGTGTGTTGGCACCATGTAAAAGGGGCTATCTTTTTAACTTTATGTAACACGTTGTCATCTAGGTTAATATTTAAGATCTCTGACTTAGCGGAATTTATTTTAAAATTGGAGAGGGAATGGAATAGATCCAATTCTTGTAATAATGGTGGGATAGATGCTTCCGGGTTGGACAGGGAGAACAGTATGTCATCTGCAAAGAGGGATAGTACGTATTCCTGATCATCGATCAATAAGCCTGTGATTTGGTGGTTATGTCTAATTTTGGGCGCGATGGTTTCAATAAAACACGCAAATAAGAGTGGGGATAGGGGGCAACCTTGGCGTGTACCGTTAGATATAGAGAGAGGCTGTGACAGGGTCCCGTTAATTAATAATTTAGCATTAGGGTTTGAGTACAAGGAGAATATTCTGTCTAGTATTTTGGGGCCAAATCCCATGTGTGTCAAGGTGAGGAGCAGAAACTCCCAATCAACACGGTCAAAGGCCTTTTCTGCATCCGACAGCAGAACCGTCGGGATATTTTTGTCTTGTGCATAATGGATTAAGTTTAAGGCCCTGACCGTGTTGTCCTTGGTTTCACGTTTAGGAATAAATCCCACCTGGTCCTGATGGATTATTTCTGGTAAAAAGCAATTTATCCGGTTGGCTAAAACCTTTGCATATATTTTTATGTCGGGAGTTTAAAAGTGAGATAGGTCTATAATGTGACGGATGTTCCAATGATTTATTTGGCTTTGGTAATAGTATGATATGAGCTTCTAAATCTCTTGGGGAGATAGCATTTTGACTTCATCAATATGTCGAAAAAATTGAGTGAGGTGTGGTATTAATTCCTCCTGGAATTATCATATTTATTGCTAAATCCATCAAGACCCGGTGTCTTACCATTTGGGAGGTCTTTTATAACTCGTTTAATTTCCTCTGCTGATATAGGTTCCTCTAATTGGTCTTTTTGGAGGGAAGAGATATGGGGGAGTTGGAGAGAGGATAGGTACGCGTTTATAGCAGTAATTTTTGTTGTCTGGCTTGGGTTTGTCGAATTGGTTGGGCCGTTTAAATTATATAATTTTTGGTAGAAATCTCTAAATGTGTTAGAAATTGATCTGGAGGAGAAGTGTTCTATGTTACGGTCATCCCGTATTCGTAATATATAGGATTTGTGCGCCTTTTGTTTAAGATATCTTGCGAGAGATCTACCAGCTTTGTTTCGTCCTTCATAGTGTGTTTGTCCTAGTTTTAATGTTTGTCTTTTGTGTTCTCTGTTTTAATACTTAGCTAAGTTTTAACGTTCTGTTTGCAAGGCTATTAACAAGGAGTGGTCAGATGGACATTTTTTATGTCTTTCCTCCAAGACCTCTAGATTAGATAGTAGTGCTGCTAAATATGTGCGTTTTTGTTTTAGTGTATGTGCTTTGATACCCATAAATCTCCCCTATCACACATTTATGTGCTTCCTAAACATCGAATTGTGTAACATCTGCTGTTACATTATTAGCAAAATATTCTGTGAGCCTTTTAGAGATTTGTTGCCCTAGCAGTGGGTCTAGTAGGAGGTAGTCTTCCAGCCTCCATATAAAGTCTCGTATTGGTTTAGATGGCCAAGTTAATGTACTGATCACTGATGCCTGATCAGACCAAGTCAACGGGGTGATCTGTGAGGAGCTAAACTGTGACAAACCTGTTAAATCTGTAAAAATGTAGTCTATCCTAGTATAGAGCTTGTGGGGGCATGAATACAACGTATAATCACTTTTCTCAGGATTAGAGACCCTCCAAAGGTCATGCACACAGTTTTTTAAGATAATTGGTGGTGCGGGTAATTTGTGATACAGGGATCGAGGAACTTGTGTTTGAGCAGTCCAATTGCGGGTTCAGCAGTAAGTTTAGATCTCCACAGATTAAGATCCCTTTTTGGTGTTCTAAGATAAGATCTGTCACAATTTTAACAAAGCGTGCCTGTTTGGCGTTCGGGGCATACAAAGACACTAGAGTGACTGGACGTCCGTACAATAGTCCTATTAGTATAATGTATCTACCTTCATGGTCTCTAAGAGTTTTTATAGCTGTAAATGGTATGTCCTTTTTAATTAGAATCCCAACTCCATGTTTTTTGGACCTGGGATGTGAAGCGTAATAACACGTGCCAAATTTAAAAGCAAAAGTTAGGGGCTCTCCGCTCCTGAGAAAATGGGTTTCTTGGACGAAAACCAAATCCGTTTTATTTCTGTCAGTCTTTCAATGCTTGGGATCTTTTAGCGGGGATATTAAGACCTTTAGCATTAATTGTTTGGATCCGGATGGAATCTAGGGGTTTTCTAATATGGTGTGTAGTAGACATTGAGAAATCTATTAATGGAGAATATGCATATATCTGATGAGAATTTCACGCTCATAATAGTGTAGCACGTTAATGTTCCAGTGTAGGGTTTGTGGACAAAGTCGGCAGCAAGAAAGAAAGGAAAGATAACAAGTAAATAACATTGTACATGTAATAAAAACATTAATTTCTTTCATGTAATTAGCAAGAGTCCATGAGCTAGTGACGTATGGGATATACATTCCTACCAGGAGGGGCAAAGTTTCCCAAACCTCAAAATGCCTATAAATACACCCCTCACCACACCCACAATTCAGTTTTACAAACTTTGCCTCCTATGGAGGTGGTGAAGTAAGTTTGTGCTAGATTCTACGTTGATATGCGCTCCGCAGCAAGTTGGAGCCCGGTTTTCCTCTCAGCGTGCAGTGAATGTCAGAGGGATGTGAGGAGAGTATTGCCTATTTGAATGCAGTGATCTCCTTCTACGGGGTCTATTTCATAGGTTCTCTGTTATCGGTCGTAGAGATTCATCTCTTACCTCCCTTTTCAGATCGACGATATACTCTTATTTATATACAATTACCTCTGCTGATTCTCGTTTCAGTACTGGTTTGGCTTTCTACAAACATGTAGATGAGTGTCCTGTGGTAAGTAAATCTTATTTTCTGTGACACTCTAAGCTATGGTTGGGCACTTTGTTTATAAAGTTCTAAATATATGTATTCAAACATTTATTTGCCTTGACTCAGAATGTTCAACATTCCTTATTTTCAGACAGTCAGTTTCATATTTGGGATAATGCATTTGAATCAAACATTTTTTCTTACCTTAAAAATTTGACTCTTTTTTCCCTGTGGGCTGTTAGGCTCGCGGGGGCTGAAAATGCTTCATTTTATTGCGTCATTCTTGGCGCTGACTTTTTTGGCGCAAAAAATCTTTTCCGTTTCCGGCGTCATACGTGTCGCCGGAAGTTGCGTCATTTTTTGACGTTCTTTTGCGCCAAAAATGTCGGCGTTCCGGATGTGGCGTCATTTTTGGCGCCAAAAGCATTTAGGCGCCAAATAATGTGGGCGTCTTATTTGGCGCTAAAAAATATGGGCGTCGCTTTTGTCTCCACATTATTTAAGTCTCATTTTTCATTGCTTCTGGTTGCTAGAAGCTTGTTCTATGGCATTTTTTCCCATTCCTGAAACTGTCATTTAAGGAATTTGATCAATTTTGCTTTATATGTTGTTTTTTCTCTTACATATTGCAAGATGTCTCACGTTGCATCTGAGTCAGAAGATACTTCAGGAAAATCGCTGTCTAGTGCTGGAACTACCAAAGCTAAGTGTATCTGCTGTAAACTTTTGGTAGCTATTCCTCCGGCTGTTGTTTGTATTAATTGTCATGACAAACTTGTTAATGCAGATAATATTTCCTTTAGTAATGTACCATTGCCTGTTGCAGTTCCTTCAACATCTAAGGTGCAGAATGTTCCTGATAACATAAGAGATTTTGTTTCTGAATCCATCAAGAAGGCTATGTCTGTTATTTCTCCTTCTAGAAAACATAAAAAATCTTTTAAAACTTCTCTCCCTACAGATGAATTTTTAAATGAACATCATCATTCTGATTCTTTTTTTTTTTTTTTTAAGAAAAGAGGTTTATTAATATTCCTTGACAGATACATACATAATAAAAAGTAAAAGAAGAACATCTCAAAAGCATTTACAAAATAAGACCAAAACAAGAAATTCAACAAGATTGCGTACATACAAATCATATCTGCTGCTTTAATCCCATCAATTCTGGATCTAACATAAAATATACTTCTTTAAATATGTTATCTTTCCTGAATAACCATCCAGAATACAATAATAATCCCATCCCTCTTTTCCAATTTTAACCTTTAACATACTCTATTTATATCCGCAGGAGTACGTAATAATGCTGCTCAAAACTTCCATATGGAGTGAACTGAATACATAATGCATCTTTAATACCAAGTGATATACAATCAACCCGGCTTGCCGACAAACCCAAAAAGGAAAAAAAAAAAGGATGTGCCCTTCCTCCCTCCCCTCGCAGCGGGGAGCCATCCTATTCAAAAAGCCACTCTCCTCTGAGTCTACAATTTTCTATATATCCTGTATTTTCAAACTTTTTAATTATTCGTTTTTGTTCCTCTACATCTTGCTTTTTAATCCACTTCCCCCATTTATCAAAGAAACGAGCAATATTAGTTTCGACATTGAACAGAGTATCATGTAATTCTATCAGAAATTGATGATGAATACTTTCTCTTACAACCGCTAGCACTGGAGGTTTAATACTTTTCCATCCTTTTAATATGAGATTCCGGCCTATTAAAATTACTAGCGTTAAAAATTTTCTTATCAATACATGTTCTTTCTTATAGTGAAAAAAAATAATCTGGTCTGCTTGTAATGAAATTTGAGTCTCATATATCTCGCCTAACCAATAATTTACTTTGTCCCAAAAAAGTTTTATTTTGGGACAGAGCCAGAAGCTATGTATCAAGTTTGTACTCTGTTGTCTACATTTCATACATATTATTCTCTCTCCTGTCCCCCCCCATTTGTCAATTTTTTCAGGCGTAATATATACCATCCACATTATCTTAATATGTTGCTCTCGCATTGGTATTGCTAATGATGCTTCCTCTACCCTTTCCATACTTTTCAATATTATTTGCCTACTAAGATTCTTGAAGTATGCATCTCTCCATTTAGCGACACCGATTGCTATATACTGTTCCTGATTTCTATTATTTATTAGATTATACAAGAGTGAGATAGAATATTTACCTTGTTTAATAGAGTTAAGAACCGGGATCAACTCTGTAAGTTCCCAGTTATTCCCTTGTAGACTGATTAATTTCAAGCAATAGTGTCTGATTTGCAAAAACGAAAAGAAATGTTTATCAGACAATGAATACTTGTTTTTAACTAACTCAAATTCTTCAACCTTCACTGTATCTCGACTACTTTTAACTAGCTGAATAATTTTAGATAGTCCGTTCTCGCTCCAATTTACAAAGGTTTTAGATGCTAGCGCCTGTTTAAACCCTGGGTTTCCTTCTATGGATAAAAATTGTGTTGCAAAGGGTTTTAGGCCTAGCAACTTACATGTCCTATGCCAAGCCACTACTGTGTCTTTAAAGAAATCTATTTTTTTAACATAAGGTGGAAGATTTTTAATCTCTAGGTGTAGAATATTTTTTAAATACAGAGGTTTTACTAGACCGTTTTCTATATCCAAAAGAGAGAAATGATTACTCTCCAGCAACCAGTCTAAAGCAATCTTTGTAACCGCCACCAGATTATATATTTCTATATTAGGAAGTCCTAAACCTAGGAATTCTTTTCTAAGTACTAGTTTCTGATAGCTAATTCTGGGTTTCCTACCCATCCATATATATTCTTTAATTGCAAGTTTAATTATCTTAATCTCTTGTTTTTTTATTAAGAATGGTATATTCTGGAACAAATATAATAGCCTCGGAAATGCAATCATCTTGAGCAAATTTATTTTGCCAGAAATAGAAAGTGGTAGCAAGGCCCATCTTTTAAGAGTTTCAGTAAATTGTCTAACTCCATTGCCAATATTTAAAGAGTACCAATCCATAGGATTGTTGGAGATCTTAATCCCCAAATATGTCATATGGCTGCTCCCCTCCCTAAAGATCTTAGTTTCAGATGTCTGTTTTTTTTGTAACCATAATACTTCAGATTTACTCCTATTAATACGGTAACCTGAAAAAGAGCCATAATTTTCTATAATCCGACATATTTGGTCAAAGCTTACACTAGAATTTTTAGAGAATACCAAAAGATCATCCGCATATACAGCTAATTGGACGTTCTTACCTCCAACATCTATTCCCTGCAGATTTTTCCTCAATGCAATCAGTAATGGTTCTAGTGCAATATTAAAAATTAAGGGGGACAAGGGGCAACCCTGTCTTGTCCCTCTTAATAGTGGAAAGTAGGGCGTTTTGTTGTTATTTATAACAATTGTTGCCCTAGATTCTCTATACAACATCTCAATCATATTAAGGCAGTTTCCTACAAAACCAAATTTTTTAAGGGAAGTAATTAAATGGTCCCATGTGACTGAATCGAAGGCCTTACTTGCATCTAATGATACTATTGAGATATCTTCTTTACTTGTTTTCTTATTATATTTGTTATTATACCATTGGTCTACAATTGTTAAAAAAACCTTCCCCAAATTAGTATTTGATGATCTACCCTTCATGAAGCCTGTCTGGTCAGGATGTATAACTGTATCAAGTGAAGCCTGTATCCTTTTCGCTAATATGCTAGTTAGTAGCTTGTAATCAATATTCAGGAGTGAGATAGGTCTATACGAATCAATTGACTGTGGATCTTTTCCTGGTTTAGGTATTACAATTATTGTAGATTCATTAAAATCTTCTAATGGTTTCAACTGCCCATTCCAAAACTTATTCAACATAATAGTTAACGTTGGAGTTATTTCATCGTTAAGTATTTTATAAAACTCCGATGGGAGACCATCTGGTCCAGCTGCTTTATTATTTGCCATTGTTTTAATTATTTGACTAATTTCTATCTCTGTGAGCGGCTCATTAATGCTTGTTATCTGATTATTCTCTAGGCGCGGGTTTGTTATTGCATCCCAGAATTTTTCCTTCGCATCTAAGTTTATAGATTGTGTTGAATAAAGTTCAGTAAAATGCTCAAGAAAGACTTTTTGTATATCCCCAGTACTTGTCCATATTTGATCTTTATCTTTGATTTTACTTATATAATTTTTTGTTTTATGATTTTTATCTATTCGTGCTAGAAAACTGCCTACCTTATTTCCAAATCTATAGAATTGAGTACAGGACTTAATGTTCTCATGAATTTCATTTTGTAGTAAATAATTATCTCTATTTTTTTTAGCCTGTATATATTTCTGCCAATTAATCATATTTTTTTCCTGGATGTAGTTAGAATATTTATTAACAAGACAGTTAGTTACCTGTTGTCTATGTAGGTTTTTTTTTTTTTTTAGTCTTATTAAATACGTTGTAATCTCGCCTCTAAGCACCGCTTTTGCGGCATTCCAAAATATGTGTGTTTTATTGAAAGAGCCTTCATTAAATCGTTTATACTCAGCCCATTTATCTTTTAAAAATTTTATAAATTTAGTGTTTTTTGTTAAATATTTTGGGAAAAAAAATTGATTAGACTGCCTATCCGTACATATAGGATTCAATGTGATTATAATAGGGGCATGATCAGAAATTGTTATCATGTTTGTGTCGATTTCTTGAATCGCACTATGTAGTTTCTCTGACACCAGGAAATAATCTATCCTAGATAGAGTTTTTTTAGATTTTGAAGCACATGTATACTCCCTATCATCTGGGTGCATAATTCTGTAGCTGTCTAGTACTTTCAAATCCTTTTGAAATCTTTTTATGATATTAGATTCTCTCTTTCTCCTGGCTATTGTAGTTTTATCTATCATCTGTCCCCCGTTTACCTGGGCTGAACTATCTCTACATCTGTCCAATACACTATTAGGGGCAATATTAAAATCCCCACCTATTATTAGAGCGTTTCCTGGATATCTAAGCAATTTATCCCTCAGTGTTTGCCAAAACCCTGAATCTTCTTCATTTGGGCCATAGACATTACATATAACATATTTTTTATCCCCCATTATTACCTCCATTATAATGTACCTGCCTGCCTCATCTCGAATTAGATTATCTATTTTATATTCTAAGGATTTATTGAAGAGGATGGCGACTCCTTTTTTCCTCTGTTGTCCTAAAGTGTATATAACTTCTTTAACCCAGCCTCCCTTTAATTTAACTGCCTCTTCTTCCTTCAAATGTGTTTCCTGTAATAGTAGTATTTGGGCACCCAATTTCTTTGCATATCTTAGGACGGCTTTACGTTTGATGGGGGATGTAATCCCCCCTATATTCCATGATACAATTTTGAGACCCATTTTACACCTACTTAATTGTTATATAAAATATCGAATACATCATCCCTACGAGAGGAGAGAGGAAGGCAAAGGGAAAAAAAAAAAAAAAAAAAAGAAAACAAACTCAGTACCCCTTCCTCGATTTTAATTCCATACATTTTAAACACTTCTAAAAAACATAAAATTATAAACATCACTCCTCTTTTAAAAAAAAAGACGATCAAGTTGCTTAACTCTAAAATCATAATTATAATACGGTAACCTGTTATCTCTATTTAGACCTTCCTATTTCTCTAGGCTATCCCTGTGATTTTCTAAGAACTTATTGACTTCATTAATTTCAGTAAAAATTTTACTTCCCTCTTTGGTTTGTATGCTAAGTCTAGCTGGATACAAGAGTCTAGCTCTGTGTCCCTCCTGTATTAATTTCGTGCAAATTGGAGCTAATATACGTCTTTTGTTTGAGGTTTCATACGAAAAGTCATTGAACAATAATATTTTCCGTCCCTTATAATTAATCTCACCATTTACCTTTCTATAGGCGTTCATAATTTTAAGCTTTCCCTGGAAATTCAGGAGTTTCATAATAATTGGTCTGTTACCTTTATTCCTCCCTTCTTCGTTCCTTTCTATACCTATTCTATGAATACGTTCAATCACTATATCCTGTTCTTCCGGACTAATATTTAACAATCTCATTAGCTCCACCTCCACAAATCTTTTAAGATCTTTCTCTTGTATTTCTTCTGTTAGGCCAATAAGGCGCAAATTGTTTCTCCTAGCCCTATTTTCTATATCCTCTATTTTGTTTTTCATATTTTCAATCTGAATGGACATGCTAAGGAAAGCTTGTTCCCTCTGAGTGGCCCCATCTTCAATATCTGAGATTCTTTGCTCAGCATGAGTCAGTCTAGTTGCAAACTGTTTTATCTCAAGTGTTAATGAGGATATATTGTTTTGTATCAAATCAAACTTAGGTGTGAATAATGCATCAAGCTGTTTAATTAACTCTTCGTTATTTGAACTCTGAGCAAAACTTGTTTCCACTACCCCTCCGTGGGGTTCTAATGAGATTCTACTCCCCTTTCTTTCCTGATTCTTACTTCTGGATGACATATTTGGTGAGGAGGTTTTACTTTTATTTAGATATTTTTCCATAAATGTATTTCAAAGAAGAAATAAGAAGAGACTAGAACAATAAAAATAAATAAAAATGAAAAAAGTTATATTACTTAGTGGAGAGTACTGGATAATCCGTCCTCTGTGTATGTGCTAAAGTGTCCCTGTTCGACCCTCTATCTATATTTGGTCTGTGAGTAATTAGTTACTACCTTAATTCAATATTTTAATATGATGTGCTGTTTAAGGGACTTAAAATTTCCCCTTTTACCTTATTTATACAAAGAAAGAAAAAAAAGAAAAAAAATTACAAAATGTAATATAGTGTTTATAATACAACTGTGTTCTCCCTACTACTTTGTGTATCTTATTTTATTTCCATCACTGCTGTTCTACCTGTGATTTTCAAAGCAAAATTAGCCCATTAATTTGCATTTAACAATATTTAGAATATACGTGTTTCTAAGTGTGTTTTACCTCCCCCTTATCCAGCCTCCAGATTTGTTTCTTATTTGTATTGTTATATCTCTATGAGCCCCCTTAGGCTATATTAGGTCTTTAACCCTAGCTACAAAGATACTTTTAGGGTTTTACTTCTATCTAGGAGGGATGCTTGAAATTTTACCTCATCCAATTTGTACTATATTTTATTTTCCCCCCACAATGTGTATAATATAAGGATAATATAGTATATTTACTACACCTATGTCTAGCCAGTAAAAACAGCTTTAGAATGTCCTGAAGCCTATATGTGTAGTATACTTCTCATCTAGGAAACTTGAACTTTTACAATTTATACTAAGTTTTATCCTCTGCATCCAGATTATGCAGGATATATATATAGTGATTTTAGTTACTCATATTTCTGAGGGCTCACACATATATATGCATCATTTCCTTGCAATATACCAATTGAATTCAAAATCTTAACTCAATCAGCGTATACCATATGTCAGCCGCTTCTCTATTTTATGATTAACAATTGCTATATGTTGTCATAATTTTACCAGACATTTGATATCATATTATCCCTCTTACAACCTCATATATCCCCTGGGGGGGGGTTATATTACTAAAATTAGCCCCTGTCTATTCCATATTAGAACTGAAACATCCTTTAGAGTCTTTTCATACATATATCTTTTGCAGTCCTTTAGTATATATGCTTGCCAGTGAATATATTTTAATCCCCCTAAACACTGGTTCTTCACTTCAGTTCGACTATTCAGAGGCTTCGCATAAACTTTTGTTCCCAGGCAGGGAGACCCTATTCTTCAGCTTGTGTTTTGGCCAGTCCTCCCTGAGTTCTGAGATAGGTTTATTAATAAACTTTTTCTTCTTTCTCCTTATCTAATTCCTCGATTATTCCCCAGATAACCACTTTCAGGGTCCAGAAAATATTATATCCCAGTCTTTAGGTAATGCTTTTGACAGAAAGTTCCCTTTATTTTCTTTTTCCTCCCCTTGTTCTCTGTGGGTCAGGATGAATGCAGGTGAGTCAAGAGGGGGGGTGGGAATAGGAGAAGATAATCAATGTCAGGCCCTACCCTCGCAGGGTCCCCTTTACCATTTAATTGAGGACATATACCTGACCCTACCCCCCCTCTCTATGTCCAATTTCCAAGAGAAGTATGAGAAATAGATGCAAACAAGTTCCGTTTTAACAGTTAGCAAGCTTTTACTTATCTTATTGTACAGCAGCTTCAATCGTTATGCCTCTTCTGAACAGCACACTCTATCCTCCTGTGGTGCTCTTTTACCATTTAGACTTGTCGACAGGCAGGGTAGATGTTATACTCAGGTTCCCCCAAGGCCTTTCCTGAGTGGGTGACCCAAGTCACCGTTTTCCAGGGGCAGGAGTCTGTGGACCGAGGGATCTTCGCCGCTATTACCGCTCGCCACTCCCTATGTGGGTCTTGGCGGCTAGCGTGTCTCTCCCGAAGGTTGGTTGTCTCTCACTTGGATCTTCCGGCCTGCTACAGGCAAGCTTCAGGTGAGTACCAAGCTTCGTTCCGGCTTCTACGGGTCCTGGGCGGGCTATGTCACACCCGCCTATAGGCACTCGATGCCGCGGCTTCAACTCGGGCCTCCAGAACCAGACGGCGTTCTCTACACGCGTCTGCAACTAAGCCCCTCCTGCCGGAAGTCTCACCATCATCATTCTGATTCTGATGACTCTTCTGGTTCAGAGGATTCTGTCTCAGAGATTGATGCTGATAAATCTTCATATTTATTTAAAATGGAATTTATTCGTTCTTTACTTAAAGAAGTCCTAATTGCTTTAGAAATAGAGGATTCTGGTCCTCTTGATACTAATTCTAAATGTTTAGATAAGGTATTTAAATCTCCTGTGGTTATTCCAGAAGTTTTTCCTGTTCCTAATGCTATTTCTAAAGTAATTTCTAAAGAATGGGATAAATTGGGTAATTCATTTACTCCTTCTAAACGTTTTAAGCAATTATATCCTGTGCCGTCTAACAGATTAGAATTTTGGGACAAAATCCCTAGAGTTGATGGGGCTATTTCTACCCTTGCTAAACGTACTACTATTCCTACGTCAGATGGTACTTCGTTTAAGGATCCTTTAGATAGGAAAATTGAATCCTTTCTAAGAAAAGCTTATCTGTGTTCAGGTAATCTTCTTAGACCTGCTATATCATTGGCTGATGTTGCTGCAGCTTCAACTTTTTGGTTGGAAACTTTAGCGCAACAAGTAACGGATCATGATTCTCATAATATTATTATTCTTCAGCATGCTAATAATTTTATCTGTGATGCCATTTTTGATATCAGAGTTGATGTCAGGTTTATGTCTCTAGCTATTTTAGCTATAAGAGCTTTATGGCTTAAGACTTGGAATGCTGATATGGCTTCTAAATCAACTCTACTTTCCATTTCTTTCCAGGGTAACAAATTATTTGGTTCTCAGTTGGATTCTATTATCTCAACTGTTACTGGTGGGAAAGGAACTTTTTTACCACAGGATAAAAAATCTAAGGGTAAAAACAGGGCTAATAATCGTTTTCGTTCCTTTCGTTTCAGCAAAGAACAAAAGCCTGATCCTTCATCCTCAGGAGCAGTTTCAGTTTGGAAACCATCTCCAGTCTGGAATAAATCCAAGCCTTCTAGAAAGGCAAAGCCTGCTTCTAAGTCCACATGAAGGTGCGGCCCTCATTCCAGCTCAGCTGGTAGGGGGCAGGTTACGTTTTTTCAAAGAAATTTGGATCAATTCTGTTCACAATCTTTGGATTCAGAACATTGTTTCAGAAGGGTACATAATTGGTTTCAAGATGAGACCTCCTGCAAAGATATTTTTTCTTTCCCGTGTCCCAGTAAATCCAGTGAAAGCTCAAGCATTTCTGAATTGTGTTTCAGATCTAGAGTTGGCTGGAGTAATTATGCCAGTTCCAGTTTCGGAACAGGGGATGGGGTTTTATTCAAATCTCTTCATTGTACCAAAGAAGGAGAATTCCTTCAGACCAGTTCTGGATCTAAAAATATTGAATCGTTATGTAAGGATACCAACGTTCAAAATGGTAACTGTAAGGACTATCTTGCCTTTTGTTCAGCAAGGGCATTATATGTCCACAATAGATTTACAGGATGCATATCTGCATATTCCGATTCATCCAGATCATTATCAGTTCCTGAGATTCTCTTTTCTGGACAAGCATTACCAGTTTGTGGCTCTGCCGTTTGGCCTAGCTACAGCTCCAAGAATTTTTACAAAGGTTCTCGGTGCCCTTCTGTCTGTAATCAGAGAACAGGGTATTGTGGTATTTCCTTATTTGGACGATATCTTGGTACTTGCTCAGTCTTTACATTTAGCAGAATCTCATACGAATCGACTTGTGTTGTTTCTTCAAAATCATGGTTGGAGGATCAATTTACCAAAAAGTTCATTGATTCCTCAGACAAGGGTAACCTTTCTGGGTTTCCAGATAGATTCAGTGTCCATGACTCTGTCTTTGACAGACAAGAGACGTCTAAAATTGATTTCAGCTTGTCGAAATCTTCAGTCACAATCATTCCCTTCGGTAGCCTTATGCATGGAAATTCTAGGTCTTATGACTGCTGCATCGGACGCGATCCCCTTTGCTCGTTTTCACATGCGACCTCTTCAGCTCTGTATGCTGAATCAATGGTGCAAGGATTACACAGATATCTCAATAAATATCTTTAAAACCGATTGTAAGACAATCTCTAACGTGGTGGACAGATCACCATCGTTTAATTCAGGGGGCTTCTTTTGTGCTTCCGACCTGGACTGTAATTTCAACAGATGCAAGTCTCACAGGTTGGGGAGCAGTGTGGGGATCTCTGATAGCACAAGGAGTTTGGGAATCTCAGGAGGTGAGATTACCAATCAATATTTTGGAACTCCGTGCAATTTTCAGAGCTCTTCAGTTTTGGCCTCTTCTGAAGAGAGAATCGTTCATTTGTTTTCAGACAGACAATGTCACAACTGTGGCATACATCAATCATCAAGGAGGGACTCACAGTCCTCTGGCTATGAAAGAAGTATCTCGAATTCTGGTTTGGGCGGAATCCAGCTCCTGTCTAATCTCTGCGGTTCATATCCCAGGTATAGACAATTGGGAAGCGGATTATCTCAGTCGCCAAACGTTGCATCCGGGCGAATGGTCTCTTCACCCAGAGGTATTTCTTCAGATTGTTCAAATGTGGGAACTTCCAGAAATAGATCTGATGGCGTCTCATCTAAACAAGAAACTTCCCAGGTATCTGTCCAGATCCCGGGATCCTCAGGCGGAGGCAGTGGATGCATTATCACTTCCTTGGAAGTATCATCCTGCCTATATCTTTCCGCCTCTAGTTCTTCTTCCAAGAGTAATCTCCAAGATTCTGAAGGAATGCTCGTTTGTTCTGCTGGTAGCTCCGGCATGGCCTCACAGGTTTTGGTATGCGGATCTTGTCCGGATGGCCTCTTGCCAACCGTGGACTCTTCCGTTAAGACCAGACCTTCTGTCGCAAGGTCCTTTTTTCCATCAGGATCTGAAATCCTTAAATTTAAAGGTATGGAGATTGAACGCTTGATTCTTGGTCAAAGAGGTGTCACTGACTCTGTGATTAATACTATGTTACAGGCGCGTAAATCTGTATCTAGAGAGATATATTATAGAGTCTGGAAGACCTATATTTCTTGGTGTCTTTCTCATCATTTTTCTTGGCATTCTTTTAGAATACCGAGAGTTTTACAGTTTCTTCAGGATGGTTTAGTTGAGGGTTTGTCCGCAAGTTCCTTGAAAGGTCAAATCTCTGCTCTTTCTGTTCTTTTTCACAGAAAGATTGCTATTCTTCCTGATATTCATTGTTTTGTACAAGCTTTGGTTCGTATAAAACCTGTCATTAAGTCAATTTCTCCTCCTTGGAGTTTGAATTTGGTTCTGGGGGCTCTTCAAGCTCCTCCGTTTGAACCTATGCATTCATTGGACATTAAATTACTTTCTTGGAAAGTTTTGTTCCTTTTGGCAATCTCTTCTGCCAGAAGAGTTTCTGAATTATCTGCTCTTTCTTGTGAGTCTCCTTTTCTGATTTTTCATCAGGATAAGGCGGTGTTGCGAACTTCTTTTGAATTTTTACCTAAAGTTGTGAATTCCAACAACATTAGTAGAGAAATTGTGGTTCCTTCATTATGTCCTAATCCTAAGAATTCTAAGGAGAAATCGTTGCATTCTTTGGATGTTGTTAGAGCTTTGAAATATTATGTTGAAGCTACTAAGTCTTTCCGAAAGACTTCTAGTTTATTTGTTATCTTTTCCGGTTCTAGAAAAGGCCAGAGAGCTTCTGCCGTTTCTTTGGCATCTTGGTTGAAATCTTTAATTCATCTTGCCTATGTTGAGTCGGGTAAAACTCCGCCTCAGAGGATCACAGCTCATTCTACTAGGTCAGTTTCTACTTCCTGGGCGTTTAGGAATGAAGCTTCGATTGATCAGATTTGCAAAGCAGCAACTTGGTCCTCTTTGCATACTTTTACTAAATTCTACCATTTTGATGTATTTTCTTCTTCTGAAGCAGTTTTTGGTAGAAAAGTACTTCAGGCAGCGGTTTCAGTTTGAATCTTCTGCTTATGTTTTTCATTAAACTTTATTTTGGGTGTGGATTATTTTCAGCAGGAATTGGCTGTCTTTATTTTATCCCTCCCTCTCTAGTGACTCTTGTGTGGAAAGATCCACATCTTGGGTAGTCATTATCCCATACGTCACTAGCTCATGGACTCTTGCTAATTACATGAAAGAAAACATAATTTATGTAAGAACTTACCTGATAAATTCATTTCTTTCATATTAGCAAGAGTCCATGAGGCCCGCCCTTTTTTTGTGGTGGTTATGATTTTTGTATAAAGCACAATTATTCCAATTCCTTATTTTATATGCTTTCGCACTTTATCACCCCACTTCTTGGCTATTCGTTAAACTGAATTGTGGGTGTGGTGAGGGGTGTATTTATAGGCATTTTGAGGTTTGGGAAACTTTGCCCCTCCTGGTAGGAATGTATATCCCATACGTCACTAGCTCATGGACTCTTGCTAATATGAAAGAAATGAATTTATCAGGTAAGTTCTTACATAAATTATGTTTTCTCCTACATTGGTGTATCCGGTCCACGGCTTCATCCTTACTTGTGGGATATTCTCAATCCCTACAGGAAGTGGCAAAGAGAGCACACAGCAGAGCTGTCCATATAGCTCCCCTTAGGCTCCGCCCCCCCAGTCATTCTCTTTGCCGCTCTAACTAGTAGCATCTCCACGGGGGTGGTAAAGAGTATGTGGTGTTTAGTTGTAGTTTTTTATTCTTCTATCAAGAGTTTATTTTAAAATAGTGCCGGCTTGTACTATTTACTCTACAGCAGAAAGTGATGAAGATTTCTGCCGAGAGGAATATGATTTTAGCACCAGTAACTAAACTCCATTGCTGTTCCCACGCAGGACTGTTGAAACCAGAGAACTTCAGTTGGGGGGAACAGTTTGCAGGCTTAACTGCTTCAGGTATGATCAGTCATTTTTCTAACAAGACCTAGTAATGTAAGCCATTTTTCTTAGACTCTGTATAAAATTATGGCTTATATTAAGGGCTCTATGCTGGTTGACACTATTGTGGGCTTAATCGATTGCTTTTTAGCATGTTTTCACTATAAATAAGGTGTTTTTTCAGACTTTAAAACACTTTTGGGGTTTAATTTGCGCCTGGCACTTATTTGGACACCTAATCTAGTCAGAAAGGCCCCTCCACTCTGGAATGAAGAGGGAGGAGGCCTCATTTTCGCGCCTCAATTGCGCAGTTGTTTTGCTTAGGCAGTTCATGCAGCTTCACGTGGGGAGTCCAGAGGCATCAGAAAAGACTCCAGAGAGGCTTATTTCATGCTAAAATAATCCCTAAGGAAGGTAAAGGCCACAGTGGAAGCTGTGGCATAGTACTGTAGTGTTTTAACTGGTTATTTGCTATTAGCTCCGGTTTGGGCATTAAGGGGTTAATTGGTCTGAAAATTTGTGTGCAATCTTTTCAAAGCATTAAGACACTGTGGTGAAAATTTCATTAAAATCGGATGTTTATTTGATGGTTTTTTTGATGTTTCAGTAATAAAGTGTGCACTTTTATTATTTAAAGACACAGTAACGTTTTTGTCAAAAATAATTTTTATTGCATTGAAGATCTGTTTAAGTCTGTCAAACATGTCTGACCCTTCAGATAACCTATGTTCAAAGGCCAAGGTGGTTCCCCCATTAAATTTATGTGTGAAGTGTGCCATAGCGTCCAAACAGCTTAAGGACCGTACAATCACACTTAAAGATATAGCCCAAGATGATTCTTTAGCTGAAGGTAGTGAGGATAGCTCACTATCCTCTCCTTCTGTGTCAACACCAGCTATGCCCGCGCAAGCGATGCCCAGTACATCTAGCGCGCCAATTGCTATTACTATGCAACAGTTAGCAGCAGTAATGGATAATTCTCTCGCAGCATTTTTATCCAAACTGCCAGCTTTTCCTAGGAAGCGTGATTGCTCAGTTTTAAATACAGAAAATGAGCAAGCAGACGCAGAGGATAATTTATCTGTAGTGCCCTCACATCAATCTGACTTGGCGGTGAGGGAGGGCCTGTCTGAGGGAGAAATTTCTGACACAGGAAAAGTTTCTCAGCAGGCAGAGCCTGATACCATAGCATTTAAATTTAATCTAGAACACCTCTGCGCCCTACGTAAGGAGGTCCTAGCTACTCTTGATTATTGTGACCCTTTGGTGGTCCCAGAAAAATTGTGTAAAATGGATAAATTCTTAGAGGTCCCAGTACACACTGATGCGTTTCCGATACCTAAGAGGGTGGCGGATATAGTGAATAAGGAGTGGTAGAAGCCAGGTGTACCTTTTGTTCCCCCTCCTATATTTAAGAAAATGTTCCCCATTGTTGACCCCCAGAAGGGACGCGTGGCAGACGGTCCCTAAGGTAGAGGGGGCAGTTTCAACGTTAGCTAAGCGCACGACTATACCAATAGAAGACAGTTGCGCTTTCAAAGATCCTTTGGATAAAAAATTAGGTTTACTTAAGAAAATTTTTGTTCAACAAGGTTTTCTTCTTCAACCAATTTCTTGCATTATTCCTTTAACCACTGCAGCTGCTTTTTGGTTTGAGGAATTAGAAAACTCGCTCCAGAAGGAGACTTCTTATAATGAAGTCATGGATAGAATTCACGCCCTGAAGTTGGCTAATTCTTTCATTACAGATGCCGCTTTTCAGTTAGCTAAATTAGCGGCGAAAAATTCTGGTTTCGCAATAGTGGCGCGTAGAGCGCTTTGGCTAAAATCGTGGTCGGCGGATGTGTCGTCCAAAACAAAATTGCTTTATATTCCTTTCAAGGGTAAGACCCTATTCGGTCCAGAGTTGAAAGAAATTATTTCAGATATCACTGGGGGAAAGGGCCATGCCCTTCCACAGGATAGACCTTTCAAAGCTAAAAATAAGTATAATTTTCGTTCCTTTCGCAATTTCAGGAACGGACCGGCTTCTACCTCTACAGCCACTAGGCAAGAGGGTAACGCACCCCAGCCCAAACCAGCATGGAAACCATTGCAAGGCTGGAACAAGGGTAAACAGGCCAAAAAGCCTGCTGCTGCTACCAAGACAGCATGAAGGGGTAGCCCCCGATCCGGGACCGGATCTAGTAGGGGGCAGACTTTCTCTCTTTGCTCAGGCCTTGGCAAGAGATGTTCCGGATCCCTGGGCACTAGAAATTGTCTCTCAGGGGTATCTTCTAGAATTCAAGGACCTTCCTCCAAGGGGAAGGTTCCACATGTCTCGCTTGTCTTTAGACCAGATAAAGAGACAGGCATTCTTACATTGCGTAGAAGACCTTTTAAAAATGGGAGTGATACACCCAGTTCCAACAGCAGAACAAGGACTGGGATTTTACTCAAACCTGTTTGTAGTTCCCAAAAAGGAGGGAACTTTCAGGCCAATTCTGGACTTAAAAATTCTAAACAAATTCCTCAGAGTTCCATCATTCAAAATGGAAACCATTCGGACAATTTTACCAATGATCCAGGAGGGTCAATATATGACTACCGTGGACTTAAAGGATGCGTACCTGCATATTCCTATCCACAAAGATCACCATCAGTTCCTGAGGTTCGCCTTTCTGGACAAGCTTTACCAGTTTGTGGCTCTTCCCTTCGGATTGGCCACTGCTCCCAGAATTTTCACAAAGGTGCTAGGGTCCCTTCTAGCGGTGCTAAGGCCAAGGGGCATTGCAGTAGCACCTTACCTAGACGACCTAGACATTGTTCTAGCCTTTCTAAGGTCTCACGGGTGGAAGGTGAACATAGAAAAAAGTTCTCTGTCCCCGTTCACAAGGGTTCCCTTCCTGGGAACAATAATAGACTCGGTAGAAATGAAGATCTTTCTGACAGAGGTCAGGAAGTTAAAACTTTTGAACACTTGTCGAGTTCTTCAATCCATTCCTCAACCCTCCATAGCTCAGTGCATGGAGGTAATAGGACTAATGGTTGCGGCAATGGACGTGGTTCCCTTTGCTCGAATTCATTTAAGACCATTGCAACTGTGCATGCTCAAACAGTGGAATGGGGATTATGCAGATTTGTCTCTCCAGATTCAAATGGACCAGATAACCAGAGAATCACTCCTCTGGTGGTTGTCTCAGGATCACCTGTCTCAGGGAATGAGTTTCCGCAGACCGGAGTGGATCACTGGGAGTCCCTGAAGGCTCAGGGTCTATGGTCTCGGGAAGAATCTCTTCTGCCGATAAACATTTTGGAATTGAGAGCGATATTCAATGCGCTCCAGGCATGGCCTCAACTAGCGGAGGCCAAATTCATCAGATTTCAGTCGGACAACATGACTGTAGCGTACATCAATCATCAGGGGGGAACAAAGAGTTCCCTGGCGTTGAGGGAGGTATCAAAGATCATCAAATGGGCAGAGGATCACTCCTGCCATCTATCAGGAATTCACATCCCAGGAGTGGACAACTGGGAAGCGGATTATCTGAGTCGTCAGACTTTCCATCCGGGGGAGTGGGAACTTCACCCGGAGGTTTTTGCCCAGTTAACTCAACTATGGGGCATTCCAGATCTGGATCTGATGACGTCACGTCAGAACTCCAAAGTTCCATGTTACAGGTCCAGGGATCCCAAGGCGACATTGGTAGATGCCTTAGTAGCGCCTTGGTCATTCAATCTAGCTTATGTCTTTCCACCGTTTCCCCTTCTCCCCCGGCTAGTAGCCAGGATCAAACAGGAGAAGGCTTCGGTAATTCTGATAGCTCCTGCGTGGCCACGCAGGACTTGGTATGCAGACCTGGTGAATGTCATCGGTTCCACCATGGAAGCTACCTTTTGAGGCAGGACCTTCTAATTCAAGGTCCATTCGAACATCCAAACCTAGTTTCTCTGCAACTGCTTGGAGATTGAACGCTTGATTCTAGCCAAGCGTGGGTTTTCGGAATCAGTTATAGATACTCTGATCCAGGCTAGAAAGCCTGTCACCAGGAAAATTTACCATAAGATATGGCGGAAATATCTTTGCTGGTGCAAATCCAAGGGTTACTCATGGAGTAAGAATAGGATTCCAAGGATACTATCTTTTCTCCAAGAAGGATTGGAGAAAGGTTTGTCAGCTAGTTCCTTAAAAGGACAGATATCTGCTCTGTTTTGTTACACAAGCGTCTGGCAGCAATGCCAGATGTTCAGGCGTTTGTACAGGCTTTAGTCAGAATCAAGCCTGTCTATAGACCTGTGGCTCCTCCATGGAGTCTAAATTTAGTTCTTTCAGTTCTTCAAGGGGTTCCGTTTGAACCTCTACATTCCATAGATATCAAGTTACTATCTTGGAAAGTTTTGTGTTTGGTAGCTATTTCTTCTGCTAGAAGAGTTTCTGAATTGTCTGCTTTGCAGTGTAATTCACCTTATCTGGTGTTCCATACAGATAAGGTCGTTTTATGTACCAAACCTGGTTTTCTTCCAAAAGTGGTTTCCAATAAGAATATTAACCAGGAAATAGTTGTTCCTTCTCTGTGTCCTAATCCAGTTTCTAACAAGTAACGTCTGTTACACAATCATGATGTGGTTCGTGCTTTAAAGTTCTATCTAAAAGCAACTAAAGACTTCAGACAAACATCGTCCTTGTTTGTCGTCTATTCTGGCAAGAGGAGAGGTCAAAAGGCAACTGCGACCTCTCTGTCCTTCTGGCTGAAAAGCATCATCCGGTTGGCTTATGAGACTGCTGGAAGGCAGCCTCCTGAACGAATTACAGCTCACTCTACTAGAGCTGTGGCTTCCACATGGGCTTTCAAGAATGAGGCTTCTGTTGAACAGATCTGTAAGGCAGCGACTTGGTCTTCACTGCATACATTTGCCAAATTTTACAAATTCAATACTTTTGCTTCTTCGGAGGCTATTTTTGGGAGAAAGGTTTTACAAGCAGTGGTGCCTTCTGTTTAGGTTACCTGACTTGTTCCCTCCCTGCATCCGTCTCCTAAAGCTTTGGTATTGGTTCCCACAAGTAAGGATGAAGCCGTGGACCGGATACACCAATGTAGGAGAAAACAGAATTTATGTTTACCTGATAAATTTCTTTCTCCTACGGTGTATCCGGTCCACGGCCCACCCTGGCATTTTAGTCAGGTTTAAATTTATTTTTGTAAACTACAGTCACCACTGCACCCTATGGTTCTCCTTTTTCTCCTAACCGTCGGTTGAATGACTGGGGGGGCGGAGCCTGAGGGGAGCTAAATGGACAGCTCTGCTGTGTGCTCTCTTTGCCACTTCCTGTAGGGATTGAGAATATCCCACAAGTAAGGATGAAGCCGTGGACCGGATACACCGTAGGAGAAAGAAATTTATCAGGTAAACATAAATTCTGTTTTGTCAAAAATTGACTTTGGCGAGGAAGCGTTTTCAGCGTCACTGCCCATTCAAACAGGTTCAATGGTGAACAGGGTAGTATTTATAACTTTTTGTGTAATCTCTAACATTTTAAATCTTGGGGAAACTACTTCTCTAGCTTCCTGTCTGTGTGGTGCTAACCATCTCCCTACTAACAATCTTGAAAATACAGCACCTCAGTTGCTCTATTACGTGGACCTGACCCCTCAACCCGGGGTCCCTCCCACCAGCTGCGTGGGGATGTAATTATACTTAAGGTTACCTTAGTGGAGCAGGTCCCCGTCAAAGACTGACAGGCCCCCGCAAAAATATAAACAAATAACCACAATATCAAACTATCAGCACAGCATAGTTAAAGCCACAGTTACCTAAGGCTGCAGTCTAACCCCTGTGTCTATCCCACCAGATATTTGAGTACATTAAGTAAAACATTCAATAACATTTCGGATGTGTGAATAAACAGTTAACCAATCACAACATTTAATAACTGTTTTGAGCAAGATACACAGTCTGCTATAGAAGTTCCATAACCCATACTAGTTATGCTAAACATTTACAGTGTAGGTGCCCTAAAGCTCAGGGCCCATTCTTGCCCGGTATAGGTGCAATTATCTTAAACCTCTAAAATGTGTGCATTAACATTCAAAATGATTACTTAGATCATGTTCATACGACCTTAATACAAGTGATCATGCTTCAGGCCAGTGTCCATTCACAGGTCAGTTCATTGCTGAACCGAATTAACAGCAGTTCGTATTCATGGAGAATCTTCAGCTCTTTTTTTTCCCGCGGGAAACCAAATGCCAATGAGAGCTAGGGTGCTTCTCTAAGTCTCTTGGTACGAGGCCTTGTGTTGTCCGTTGCTGCGGCTGTGGTTGCTGAAAAGTTAAACCAAGGCTTTTAGAAAGGCTGTCTAGGTCTTCTGGCTTTTATAAGTTAGTGTTTTGCCATCCTTCTGGATCAAGAGGCTAAATGGAAAACCCCATTTGTATTTTATTTTATTCTCTTGTAAGGTTGTAGTTATGAACTTAAGAGATTGTCGCTTTTCTATTGTGGTCGGACACAGATCTTGAAAAATTTGTAGAGTATGGTCTTGGAAGGATATGGAACCCTGGGTCCTTGCTTGTTTCCATATAGCTTCTTTGTGTGTAAAAAAGGCAAATTTCATGATTGTCTCTTGGGGGACTTGCAGGCTGAGGTTTTGGCCGCAAGGCTCTATGTGCTCTTTCCAGAGATAGCTCGGACAATTCCAGTAAGGGAGCAATTTGCTTAAAAAGTTGGAGACATCCTCGGGTACTCCCCTGATCCTTAAGTTGCTACGTCTGTTTCTATTATCAAGATCTTCAACTGTTAATTGCAGGTCTTTTATCACGGAATCTTGACAATTTAAATGCTGAATATTGTTGCTAACCATGGCCTCCAGATATTCCTGTCCCTCTTCTAGGCACTCAATTCTGGAACCAAGTTCATTGATGTCTTTTCGGATAGTAAAGATTTCAGACTTGATAAAGGATTTGATATCTGCAATGTCTGACTTAGACGGGAGAGCTGCAATTATAGATTTGATTTGTGATAGCTGGTCTATTGAGGCCTGTGGTAGTTGCGAGGGTGTTGGAGTTGCCATGGTCAGGGGCAAATTATCACTGAAAGGGCCATTATACACTCATTTTTTCTTTGCATAAATGTTTTGTAGATGATCTATTTATAAAGCCCATAAAGTTTGTTTGTTTTTAAAATGTATAATTTTGCTTATTTTTAAATAACATTGCTCTGATTTTCAGACTCCTAACCAAGCCCCAAAGTTTTATTTGAATACCGTCAGCTACCTTTTCCAGCTTGCTCCTGTTTGTGTAAAGGGTCTTTTCATATGCAAAAGAAGGGGGAGGGGGTGTCTTATTTCCCACTTGCAGTGGGCTTTCCAACTACCTTTTCAACTGAACTAAACTGAAAGCTTCTAAGTAAGTTTTTAAACAGTTTTATACTGGATTTTTATATCGGTATCTGTGCATCTTATTCTTTATAGTAGTGTCTATTACATGCAGTTATATGAAAATGAGTGTATACTGTCCCTTTAAAGACTGATTCAGGTCTTGATCCTGTTGTGAAAAGAAAGAGCTGACTGAAGGGGTCTTAGAAGCTGTCAGTTTCCTGCCCACTCTGTTAGATTTCTTAGTTGCCATATGCTGAAAGAGGAGCAGATATATCTTAAACTATAGCTCCCTTAGGTGTCATCCAAGGCCTGTTTCTCGCTCTCCAAGTATATCCTGCAGGGGTAGTCCCTTAGATTTAGTGTATATGGAAGTACTTTTATTAGTAGCTGTTGTTTTAACTTTTATGTCCCTTTGAAGAGAGGTTTTCCAGCACTATAATTTGTTGTCTCCTTTAAATTGTGCTTTATCCCCCCAGCTCTAAAGAATTTAATAAATCTGATAGCAGGCAGCACAGTTACTCGGCTCATAAATAGTGAAGTGTGTCACCTTCTGTAAACTGTGGGTAGACTAAGTATCAGGGCGCCAAAGCTTCAAACCTGCCTGTAGTTTGCATTGAATTCTCCTTCATTAAATAATATTTCCCTTAAGTACTGAGCATGCAGGGGCTTATTTATACGTTTTCACAGTCCGGTTATATACAGTATGGGCTATACAACTTGTTGGGGCGTTTTTTTTATAGAGGCAGAGAAAGCGTGTCATCCTGCAGTTTTGGTTTAAAGTAGCAATGGCTCACCTTATCAGCGCGACTTGTTAGCACAGTCTCAGCCACTTCTGTTGATCGCTCTTATTGTGAGCTTGGTGACACGGTATGTCATCTTACTATTTAGGTATTGTCCACCGGAGCTCTGTCAGGCGCAGGCCTCACTCCAAAATGGCGACCGGGTGTGATCGCAAAACTAACAAGTGAGCTGTGTAAATGTTCCGCTCCACTGTTCAACTTAGTAGAGGCTGTGTCCAAGTGCTCCCAAAGCTTATAACTCTTTAGCATTTAATTACCTCCGTTCAAGGCATCTAGGGGCTAATGACACACCGAAAAAGCCACAGAGCCTCACTGAGATGCCGCCATTTCCTCAAACGGCTACGCTCCGCCTCCCTGTTGATCTTTTTTTTTTATTACATCAGATAACCGGTATGGATTGCTGGTATGTGTTTGGGGTTTTTATGTTCCACTTAGTTTTTTTGCAAAACCGCTTCACCATGCGGTTGTTTTAGGCCTACTCCAGCATCGGCCATAAGGGGCGGTGCTTGTTTTCGTGCGCTCAGATGCGCATTTCCTTCTGGCTGAGAAGCAGCAAGCAGTAACTCCGGTTGCTCCTGGACAGTGATTCTCTGATCCGGAGTGTTGGCGAGTCATTTCGAAGTACCCTGGGGGCAGGTAGGCGCACTGCAGGGGGTATTTTTGTGAAAATTGACATTCTTATGATTTAAGTTAACTTTAGAGGTTCATTTCTCCCCTTACTCCTGGGGTGCAATAATTTTTGGAGCCATTAATAGGTTTCAGTTTATTTTTGAGGCAAATTAATGTTCTTAAAGCAGTTTTGGAAAAATTGTGCTTTTTATTTCTTAAAGGCACAGTAAACTTTTTTTCAAAAAATTATTTAAAGCAATAAAGTGTTTAAACGACTTCTGTGGTTATTACTAGTCTGTTCAACATGTCTGACATTGAGGAATCTCATTGTTCTATGTATTTAGAAGCTATTGTGGAACCCCCTCTTACATTATGTACCTCTTGTACTGAAAGGGCCTTACATTGTAAAGATCATATTTTAGGTAAAGAAAGTGTGCCTAAGGATGATTCTCAGTCTGAAGAGAATCAGGATATGCCATCCAATTCTCCCCAAGTGTCACAACCTTTAACGCCCACACAAGCGACGCCAAGTACCTCTAGTGTGTCTAATTCCTTTACTCTACTGGAGATGGCTGCAGTTATGTCAACTACCCTTACAGAGGTATTATCTAATTTACCAGTGTTACAGGGTAAACGCAGTAGGTCAGGTATTAATGTAAATACTGAATCCTCTGATGCTTTATTGGCTATTTCCGATGTACCCTCAGTGTTCTGAGTTGGGGGTCAGCGAATTGCTGTCTGAGGGAGAGCTTTCAGATTCAGGGAATGTGTTACCTCAGACAGATTCGGATGTTATGTCCTTTAAATTTAAGCTTGAACACCTCCGCCTGTTACTTCGGGAGGTTTTAGCGATTCTGGATGATTGTGACCCTATTGTGATACCTCCAGAGAAATTGTGTAAGATGGACAATATCTAGAGGTGCCTACTTACACTGATGTTTTTCCGGTTCCTAAAAGAATTTCGGAAATTATAAAAAAGGAATGGGATAGACCAGGTATACCGTTTTCTCCCCCTCCTAATTTTAAGAAAATGTTTCCCATAACAGACACCATTCGGGATTCGTGGCAAACCGTCCCTAAGGTAGAGGGAGCTATATCCACCCTGGCTAAGCGTACAACTATACCCATCGAGGACAGTTGTGCTTTCAAAGACCCTATGGATAAAAAGTTAGTGTCTTCTAAAGAAATTATTTATTAATCAGGGTTTTCTTTTACAATCTACGGCCTGCGTTGTTCCAGTAACTGCTGCAGCAGCCTTTTGGTTTGAGGCTCTGGAAGAGTCTCTGAAGGTTGAGACTCCGTTAGATGACATTTTGGATAGAATTAGGGCTCTTTAGCTATTTCTTTCATTACTGATGCCGCTTTTCAACTTGCTAAATTAGCGGCGAAAAATGCAGGATTTGCTATTCTAGCGCGTAGAGCGTTATGGCTCAAATCTTGGTCTGCTGATGTGTCATCAAAAACTAAGCTTTTAGCTATTCCCTTTAAAGGTAAGACCCTTTTTGGGCCTGAATTGAAGGTAAACAAACCAAGAAGCCTGCTGCTGCTACAAAGACAGCATGAAGGGGCGGCCCCAGATCCGGAGGTCAGAAAATCAAAGATTCTAAATACGGGGGCGGAGCCAACTGCCAAGGGAGCTGGATGCGTTTCACTGAAGCTCCAAGCTTTCAGATATAATTACTCGGTTTAACTTTCATATAAAGAGCCCGAACCTCTTCTAAGTTGCTGTAGAAAGCAAAACTCATCTATACTTTATTTAGAGTACTCGAAGATAAATCATCTTGGAAGTGCATCACTGCTACCCCCTTCTACGCTTACACGTGGGGACACCAGAAAGCACCTATTACCAAACAGAACCGCCGACATGGAAGCTATGGAAATATGGGAACGCACCCTACAACTATTGGAAAAGCACCATCGGAGTCTGAAAGAAGACTTAACACTGCTCCTATCAGCCTTTATACCACAGCTGAACATTGTAACAGAGAGCACTGACCCTATACACCGTGGCGGAACCTACGCTACACCCGCATACAAGACTCAAGAAAACCCAGAGACATCTTCTGACGGACACACACTGAACCTGGGGTATTACAAGTCGGGGCAAACATCGGAATCCTGTTTTTGGCTGTCTGGGGTAACTTTGCGCCTGGCCACTTCGCACACACATGATGACTCGTCACCTATGGCCTTACCCGTTTGCTGTAATTCTCAAGCCCAGCTCCAAGCGACCATTCCAGAATATGGGGAGTACTCACCGGAGTTGTTCATGCTAGACCCGGCTGAGTGCCTGACCCCTGTGCAGCGCAGAGATCCGGAGCTGAAGCGGCCTCTTGTCAGAGAGTCCCTGCTGTCCCAGGAACTAAAGGTACGCATCAAGAAAATTGGACGGACTGACACCTACCCTGACATTGCATCCATCCGCACCGCCCCACCGTCGACCCAGGGAATATCTGCTCAGCAGACATTAAGAGAGAGTCTATCGTTCTCATGTGAACTCTCCACAGGGTTGGCCGGGAGATCATCAGCTGTTACAACCCTAGAAGATACGGTAATCCGGGCTATCTTCCCATCTGCAACCACCGGGAGCGATCCTGGGTCACAGCTTTTTTGTCTCCTCAAGCTTCGATTGGGCATAGGTTAACTTTGCTACCCCCCACAGACATACGCTGAGATGTTGGACCTCTTTAGGGTACATAAATGCCTACCTTCCTGAGGACTAATCTTTGCTGTGGTCCGCCTTTTGACTCTTAGTTAATTAGTGGACAACCTTTACTTTATTCCTTTATTGAACTGGATTCCCTTATACCTATAATGCTTATGCACTGTGCTGGACAGTTACCTTTTAGTTTCTCATACGCAGCATCTTGTATTCGTAAAGAATATATCCTGCAGCACACCATTATATACTATTGTATTTGCTTGATGAATGGAAATATTAGAGGTTTATTTGCAGTGCCCTCTATGAGTACGATACCTTGAATGTACATTAATGCTTGCTCAGATCTTTAAAGTGCCAACTACGCAGTTTAAGCTTCCACAGCTCAGCCAGTAGAGTTCAGATTAGTCTGATGTTATATTTAGAGCTAGATCTCATTGTTATTCTTGTATTGGATACACAGATGAATGCTTATTCCACAGTGTGTGTATGCATGTTTTTTCTTTCACAGGCCCTTGCAATGTTACAGAGCCCAGCATCTGCTAAAGTTAGTACTCTCTCAACGCTCTTATACAGCTACTCCTTATAGCTCTCCCGAACACCGTTCTGCTTCAGTCATAGGCTCCTGTTCTTTTTCAGATATACACAGAGGGAATTTTTATATACACGACAGAGGATTATAGAGTTAGTATAAAGGGAGCTGACTTGTTACACATGTACCCATCCTATAGTTTTTAATTCATATGTAATATGACCTTATTTATTTATGTCATTGTATAACTCTGGTACATTTCAATTGAAAAATTAGAGTTGACTCATTACAAGCTCATACTTAACCTCTTTTATCCAAGTCCACTTATAAGTCTTTATTAAAGAACTGTCACATAGCTTATAAGATAGCTCCGTCTGGGGGTGGGTTAGAACAGAAGTCCTCGTCAATTCAGGGTATAGATCTGGATCACTGTGGGACTGATTCAGTTGTATCATAATCCCTCTTTCATACTACTCCCCCATGGACAAATTTAAGGCATCTCCACCATTATTATTTGTTCGCCCATCCCCATTATAAGCGTTTGACCCACTTGTGTAATGCTCTCTGAAGCTGAGCAGTGTTTGGTTTATTATCTTTGCTGGTTGATGACTCCTATATATTGACACTTTTTGCATGTTCCCTTGGGAGTACAACCACCCTACAGGACTCTCAACATCCTTCATTATTGTATGTTCCTTCTCCTGATTAAATACTATTTATCACTCCCTAGGGATAGACATTATAAAATATAGGATGTAAATGGACACTATATTCCAGTTAATGTCATGCAATATGAGCTTGTGTTTCTACCGCTGAGTTTAAAGTGTATTTCTCCTGTTAAGTGTAGTCAGTCCACGGGTCATCATTACTTATGGGATATTAACTCCTCCCCAACAGGAAGTGCAAGAGGATCACCCAAGCAGAGCTGCTATATAGCTCCTCCCCTCTACGTCACACCCAGTCATTCTCTTGCACCCAACTAATAGATAGGATGTGTGAGAGGACTGTGGTGATTAAACTTAGTTTTTTATATCTTCAATCAAAAGTTTGTTATTTTAAACGACACCGGAGTGTGTTGTTTCCTTCTCAGGCAGAATTTGAAGAAGAATCTACCTGAGTTTTTGTATTTGATCTTAGCGGACGTAACTAAGATCCGTTTGCTGTTCTCGGCCATTCTGAGGAGTAAGGTAACTTCAGATCAGGGGACAGCGGGCAGGTTCACCTGCAAAGAGATATGTTGCAGTATATTATTTTCTAAGGAATGGAATTGACTTTGAAAATAGTGCTAATACCGATATAATGTAAGTACAGCCTTAAATGCAGTAGTAGCAACTGGTATCAGGCTGACATGTATATATGTTTACACTTAAGTATTTCTGGGGAATGGCACTTCACTGGGAAAATACTGTATGCATATAACTTTTAGCCTAACTTGCAGTGTGAGCGACTAGCAGCAGGCTTTTTAATGACATTTCATATATTAGATTTTAAACGTTTACTGGCATGTTAAATCGTTTAATTATCTGAGGTACTTGGTGAAAATTGTTTTGGGCTTTATTTTCCACATGGCTGTCGTTTGTTTTAAATTAAAACAGTTTACTGAGCTTCCCTCACTGTTGTAGTGTGAGTGGGAGGGGCCTATTTTGGCGCTTTTACTACGCATCAGAAATTCAGTCACAGTCTGTCTTTTTCTCCCTGCATGATACAGGACGTCTCCACAGAGCTCAGGGGTCTTCAAAACTAGTTTTGAGGGAGGTAATCACTCACAGCAGACCTGTGAGACTGTGCTTGACTGTGATAAAAACGCTTATATTGTCAATTGTTATACGTTTTTTTCTGATAATAAGGGTTAATCATCCATTGCTAATGTGTGCAATCCTTTGCTAAATTTGGTTTATATAACTAATCCGGTTCAATTTTATTTAACTGTGTCAGTTTTTTTGTGTGCTTCTTAAAGGCACAGTAACGTTTTTACATATTGCTTGTAAATTTAGTTGAAAAGTATTTCCAAGCTTGCTAGTCTAATTGCTAGTTTGTTTAAACATGTCTGCAACAGAGGAATCTCTTTGTGCAATATGTTCAAAAGCCAAGGTGGAGCCCAATAGAAATTTATGTACTAATTGCATTGATGCTACTTTAAATAAAAGTCAATCTGTACATGTTAAGCAACATTCACCAGACAACGAGGGGGAAGTTATGCCGACTAACTTGCCTCACGTGTCAGTACCTGCATCTCCCGCTCAGGAGGTGCGTGATATTGTAACGCCAAGTACATCAGGGCGGCCATTACAAATCACTTTACAAGACATGGCTAATGTTATGACTGAAGTTTTGTCTAAATTGCCAGAACTTAGAGGTAAACGAGATCACTCTGGGATGAGAACAGAGTATACTGATAATGCTAGGGCCATGTCTGATACTGCGTCACAATTTGCAGAGCATGAGGACGGAGAGCTTCATTCTGCGGGTGACGGATCTGATCCAAATAAATTGGATTCAGACATTTCAAATTTTACGTTTAAGCTGGAAAACCTCCGTGTATTGCTAGGGGAGGTGTTAGCGGCTCTGAATGATTGTAACACAGTTGCAATCCCAGAGAAAATGTGTAGGTTGGATAAATATTTTGCGGTACTGACGTTTTTCCTATACCTAAGAGACTTACTGAAATTATTACTAAGGAGTGGGACAGACCCGGTGTGCCTTTCTCACCCCCTCCTATATTCAGAAAAATGTTTCCAATAGACGCCACCACGCGGGACTTATGGCAAACGGTCCCTAAGGTGGAGGGAGCAGTTTCTACTTTAGCTAAGCGTACCACTATCCCGGTGGAGGATAGCTGTGCCTTTTCAGATCCAATGGATAAAAAGTTAGAGGGTTACCTTAAGAAAATGTTTGTTCAACAAGGTTTTATATTACATCCCCTTGCATGCATTGCGCCTGTCATGGCTGCGGCAGCATTTTGGTTTGAGTCTCTGGAAGAGACCCTTGACTCAGCGACATTAGATGAGATTTCACTTAAGCTTAAAACCCTTAAGCTAGCTAATTCATTTATTTCTGATGCCGTAGTACATTTAACTAAACTTACGGCTAAGAATTCCGGATTCACCATTCAGGCACGCAGAGCGCTGTGGCTAAAATCCTGGTCAGCTGATGTAACTTCTAAATCGAAACTACTTAACATACCTTTCAAGGGGCAGACTTTATTCGGGCCCGGTTTGAAAGAAATTATCGCTGATATTACGGGAGGTAAAGGCCATGCCCTGCCTCAAGACAGAGCCAAACCCAGGGCTAGACAGTCTAATTTTCGTGCCTTTCGTAATTTCAAGGCAGGAGCAGCTTCAACTTCCTCTGCTCCAAAACAGGAAGGAGCTATTACTCGCTACAGACAAGGCTGGAAACCTAACCAGGCCGGGAACAAGGGCAAGCAGGCCAGAAAGCCTGCTGCTGCCCCTAAGACAGCATGAAGTGAGGGCCCCCGATCCGGTAACGGATCTAGTGGGGGTCAGACTCTCTCTCTTCGCCCAGGCTTGGGCAAGAGATGTCCAGGATCCCTGGGCGTTGGAGATCATATCTCAGGGATATCTTCTGGACTTCAAAGCTTCTCCTCCACAAGGGAGATTTCACCTTTCAAGGTTGTCAACAAACCAGATAAAGAAAGAGGCGTTTCTACGCTGTGTACAAGACCTTTTACTAATGGGAGTGATCCATCCAGTTCCGCGGTCGGAACACGGACAAGGGTTTTACTCAAATCTGTTTGTGGTTCCCAAAAAAGAGGGAACCTTCAGACCAATATTGGATTTAAAGATCCTAAACAAATTCCTAAGAGTTCCATCATTCAAGATGGAAACTATTCGGACAATCTTACCCATGATCCAAAGAGGTCAGTACATGACCACAGTGGATTTAAAGGATGCTTATCTTCACATACCGATTCACAGAGAACATTACCGGTATCTAAGGTTTGCCTTCCTAGACAAGCATTACCAGTTTGTAGCTCTTCCCTTCGGGTTGGCTACGGCTCCAAGAATCTTTACAAAGGTTCTGGGCTCTCTTCTGGCGGTACTAAGACCGCGAGGAATTTCGGTAGCTCCGTACCTAGACGACATTCTGATACAAGCGTCAAGCTTTCAAACTGCCAAGTCTCATACAGAGTTAGTACTGGCATTTCTAAGATCACATGGGTGGAAAGTAAACGAGGAGAAGAGTTCTCTCTTACCACTCACAAGAGTTCCCTTCTTGGGGACTCTTATAGATTCTGTAGAAATGAAAATTTACCTGACAGAGGACAGGTTAACAAAGCTTCTAAATGCTTGCCGTGCCCTTCATTCCATTCAACACCCGTCAGTGGCTCAATGCATGGAGGTAATCGGCTTAATGGTAGCGGCAATGGACATAGTTCCTTTTGCACGCCTGCACCTCAGACCGCTGCAATTGTGCATGCTAAGTCAGTGGAATGGGGATTACTCAGATTTGTCCCCTACGCTGAATCTGGATCAGGAGACCAGAGATTCTCTTCTATGGTGGCTTTCTCGGCCACATCTGTCCAGGGGGATGCCCTTCAGCAGGCCAGACTGGACAATTGTAACTACAGACGCCAGCCTACTAGGTTGGGGCGCTGTCTGGAATTCCCTGAAGGCTCAGGGATCATGGACTCAAGAGGAGAGTCTCCTTCCAATAAACATTCTGGAATTGAGAGCAGTTCTCAATGCCCTTCTGGCTTGGCCTCAGTTAGCAACTCTGAGGTTCATCAGGTTTCAGTCGGACAACATCACGACTGTGGCTTACATCAACCATCAAGGAGGGACAAGAAGTTCCTTAGCGATGATGGAAGTATCAAAGATAATTCGCTGGGCAGAGTCTCACTCTTGCCACCTGTCAGCGATCCACATCCCAGGAGTGGACAACTGGGAGGCGGATTTCCTAAGTCGCCAGACTTTTCATCCGGGGGAGTGGGAACTTCATCCGGAGGTCTTTGCCCAAATACTTCGACGTTGGGGCAAACCAGATATGGATCTCATGGCGTCTTGCCGGAACGCCAAGTTTCCTCGTTACGGGTCCAGGGACCCGGGAGCGGTCCTGATAGATGCCTTGACAGCACCTTGGACCTTCAGGATGGCTTATGTGTTTCCACCCTTCCCGATGCTTCCTCGTTTGATTGCCAGGATCAAACAGGAGAAAGCATCAGTGATTCTAATAGCGCCTGCGTGGCCACGCAGGACCTGGTATGCAGATCTAGTGGACATGTCATCCTGTCTACCTTGGTCTCTGCCTCTGAGACAGGACCTTCTAATTCAGGGTCCTTTCAAACATCAAAATCTAATTTCTCTGAAGCTGACTGCATGGAAATTGAACGCTTAATTTTATCAAAGCGTGGATTTTCGGAGCCAGTAATTGATACCTTTATACAGGCTAGGAAACCTGTTACCAGGAAAATTTACCATAAGATATGGCGTAAATACTTACACTGGTGCGAATCCAAGGGTTACTCATGGAGTAAGGTTAGGATTCCTAGGATATTGTCTTTTCTACAAGAAGGTTTAGAAAAGGGTTTATCTGCTAGTTCGTTAAAGGGACAGATCTCAGCTCTGTCCATCCTTTTACACAAGCGCCTGTCAGAAGTTCCAGACGTTCAGGCTTTGGCCAGGATTAAGCCTGTGTTTAAATCTGTTGCTCCGCCGTGGAGCTTAAACCTAGTTCTTAATGTTTTACAGGGTGTTCCGTTTGAACCCCTTCATTCCATTGATATCAAGCTGTTATCTTGGAAAGTTCTGTTTTTAATGGCTATTTCCTCGGCTCGTAGAGTCTCTGAATTATCAGCCTTACATTGTGATTCTCCGTATCTGATTTTTCATTCAGATAAGGTAGTTCTGCGTACTAAACTTGGGTTCTTACCTAAGGTAGTCACTAACAAGAATATCAATCAAGAGATTGTTGTTCCATCATTGTGTCCTAACCCTTCTTCAAAGAAGGAACGACTTCTGCACAATCTAGATGTAGTCCGTGCCCTGAAATTTTATTTACAGGCAACTAAAGATTTTCGACAAACTTCTTCCCTGTTTGTCGTTTATTCGGGACAGAGGAGAGGTCAAAAAGCATCTGCTACCTCTCTATCCTTTTGGCTTCGTAGCATAATACGCTTAGCCTATGAGACTGCTGGACAGCAACCTCCTGAAAGGATTACAGCTCATTCTACTAGAGCTGTGGCTTCCACTTGGGCCTTTAAGAACGAGGCCTCTGTTGAACAGATTTGCAAGGCTGCAACTTGGTCTTCTCTTCATACTTTTTCCAAATTTTACAAATTTGACACTTTTGCTTCTTCGGAGGCTGTTTTTGGGAGAAAGGTTCTTCAGGCAGTGGTTCCTTCCGTCCCTCCCATCATCCTTGTACTTAGCTTTGGTATTGGTATCCCATAAGTAATGATGACCCGTGGACTGACTACACTTAACAGGAGAAAACATAACTTATGCTTACCTGATAAATTCCTTTCTCCTGTAGTGTAGTCAGTCCACGGCCCGCCCTGTTTTTTAAGGCAGGTCTAAATTTTTTAATTCTTCTCCAGTCACCACTGCACCCTATAGTTTCTCCTTTCTCGTTTGGTTCTCGGTCGAATGACTGGGTGTGACGTAGAGGGGAGGAGCTATATAGCAGCTCTGCTTGGGTGATCCTCTTGCACTTCCTGTTGGGGAGGAGTTAATATCCCATAAGTAATGATGACCCGTGGACTGACTACACTACAGGAGAAAGGAATTTATCAGGTAAGCATAAATTATGTTTTTGCTCACACACCTATGCTAAGTGCTATATTTTCTATATTACTCTATATCCATTTCTCCTGCAGTTCAGTACCTGTACCTAATGGCACACCTATTCTGTTACCAAGTTCCTTAAAGATTTAAAAGTTCCCCTAGATTGATACCTTATACGGCTCCGTCTCCCCCCCTTCCCCCCCCCCCTTTTCTTTAATTCGAGCGGCTCTGGCCAGCTGAACTCTCCTAACCCTAAAAAAAAAACCTTTGTATCAATTCCTCCATTTTGCCACCATTTGCTCTGGTTTGATAAACTCCCTTCTACAGCAAAACGAGGGACTATTCTGATTTTCTCCATATCAAAAGGTTATAAAATGAGGCCCCATTAGGATATGTGCCAGCCACTTCTTCCCATCACATATTGATTTATTTTATTTTTAACTCTTTATACCGTGCAATTTACAACCCATAATCCAGATGTTTTGTTATAATTCCCACCAGAGACTACTTTATTACCACCTTACTTTCCACTTCCTGTAGCCCAAGTTTTCACCTACATGTATCTTTTATTCCTACGGGCTGAGTATAATGGTACAGTGGTTATATCAATATGTTAATGTTTGAAGTTCTTGTATGCCTTCTGAACGAGAGGGGGTTGGATATTTTCATCAAACCTGTTTTGTAACGGGACATTTGTTGCTCTATTGTCATTTTTTTTTCTCTTGCCTCAATAAAAAATTTATTTAAAAAAAAAAAAGATTCTAAATACTTGCCGAGCACTTCAGTCCATTCCTCAGCCATCAGTGGCTCAGTGTATGGAGGCAATTGGATTAATGGTAGCAGCAATAGACATAATTCCGTTTGCTCGCTTTCATCTCAGACCACTGCAGCTGTGCATGCTCGGACAGTAGAATGGGGATTATGCGGATTTATCTCCTCAGATAAATATAGATCAAGAAACCAGAGACTCTCTTCTTTGGTGGTTGTCGCCGGATCATCTGTCCCAGGGGACTTGTTTCCGCAGACCCTCGTGGGTAATAGTGACAACGGATCAGGGTGTTTGGACTCAGGTGGAGTCTCTACTTCCAATCAATATTCTGGAACTGAGAGCAATATTCAATGCGCTTCAGGCGTGGCCTCAGTTGGCTTCGGCCAAATTCATCAGATTCCAGTCGGACGACATCACGACTGTGGCATATATCAATCATCAGGGGGGGGAACAATGAGTTCCTTAGCAATGATAGAAGTATCCAAGATAAACCGATGGGCGGAGGCCCACTCTTAGCTGTCAGCAATATACATCCCAGGAGTAGAGAACTGGGAAGCGGATTTCTTTCATGTAATTAGCAAGAGTCCATGAGCTAGTGACGTATGGGATATACATTCCTACCAGGAGGGGCAAAGTTTCCCAAACCTCAAAATGCCTATAAATACACCCCTCACCACACCCACAATTCAGTTTTACAAACTTTGCCTCCTATGGAGGTGGTGAAGTAAGTTTGTGCTAGATTCTACGTTGATATGCGCTCCGCAGCAAGTTGGAGCCCGGTTTTCCTCTCAGCGTGCAGTGAATGTCAGAGGGATGTGAGGAGAGTATTGCCTATTTGAATGCAGTGATCTCCTTCTACGGGGTCTATTTCATAGGTTCTCTGTTATCGGTCGTAGAGATTCATCTCTTACCTCCCTTTTCAGATCGACGATATACTCTTATTTATATACCATTACCTCTGCTGATTTTCGTTTCAGTACTGGTTTGGCTTTCTACAAACATGTAGATGAGTGTCCTGGGGTAAGTAAATCTTATTTTCTGTGACACTCTAAGCTATGGTTGGGCACTTTATTTATAAAGTTCTAAATATATGTATTCAAACATTTATTTGCCTTGATTTTCAGACAGTCAGTTTCATATTTGGGATAATGCATTTGAATCAATCATTTTTTCTTACCTTAAAAATTTGACTTTTTTTCCCTGTGGGCTGTTAGGCTCGCGGGGGCTGAAAATGCTTCATTTTATTGCGTCATTCTTGGCGCAGACTTTTTTGGCGCAAAAAATCTTTTCTGTTTCCGGCGTCATACGTGTCGCCGGAAGTTGCGTCATTTTTTGACGTCCTTTTGCGCCAAAGATGTCGGCGTTCCGGATGTGGCGTCAGATCCGTGCTCTCCGAGGGGGAGTAATACAGCAAGGCAAAAGGTGGTTTGTATAGTGATGACAAACTACAATATTACCAATATAGATGTCATAAAAAGAAAGTTCGTGGCTGCAGTCTTAAAATCAATGAGACTTTATTAACACAACGTTTCTCGGTCTGTACGTGACCGTTTCCTCAGGTGCATAAGTGTATAATTATAGATTATACACTTATGCACCTGAGGAAACGGTCATGTACAGACCGAGAAACGTTTTATACACTTATGCACCTGAGGAAACGGTCACGTACAGACCGAGAAACGTTGTGTTAATAAAGTCTCATTGATTTTAAGACTGCAGCCACGAACTTTCTTTTTATGACATCTATATTGGTAATATTGTAGTTTGTCATCACTATACAAACCACCTTTTGCCTTGCTGTATTACTCCCCCTCGGAGAGCACGGATCTGAATTGGATATCTGGATTTGGGGAAACCGCAAGTGAGTCCTTTTGGAACATTAGCTGGGAGCCAAGACCACCAGCGTAGCCATCCAAATTGGCAGAGACAAGCGGAACCTTACCACCACAGTGGAGTGGGAGTTAGCTGGACAACTCTGAGAGTCCAGGAGGCACCTGTGACACTTCTCAAGTGTCTTTCATCCTGTGAGTATTTGGTATATTTGCTAAGCGTGTCCCATCTCATTGGTAACCGCACTATGTTGGCGCCTTCTTTTATCTTTTTTTCTATGTAAGAACTTACCTGATAAATTCATTTCTTTCATATTAGCAAGAGTCCATGAGGCCCGCCCTTTTTTTGGGGTGGTTATGATTTTTGTATAAAGCACAATTATTCCAATTCCTTATTTTATATGCTTTCACACTTTTTTATCACCCCACTTCTTGGCTACTCGTTAAACTGAATTGTGGGTGTGGTGAGGGGTGTATTTATAGGCATTTTGAGGTTTGGGAAACTTTGCCCCTCCTGGTAGGAATGTATATCCCATACGTCACTAGCTCATGGACTCTTGCTAATATGAAAGAAATTAATTTATCAGGTAAGTTCTTACATAAATTATGTTTTTTTAAGTCGACAGACCTTTCACCCGGGGGAGTGGGAACTTCACCCGGAGGTGTTTTCCTCCCTGATTTTCCGATGGGGCAGACCGGAATTGGATCTGATGGCATCTCGACAGAATGCCAAGCTTCCAAGATACGGATCCAGGTCATGGGATCTTCAAGCCGAACTGATAGATGCCTTGGTCGTTTAGCCTAGCTTTTGCGTTTCCACCATTTCCTCTCCTTCCACGCGTGATTGCTCGAATCAAACAGGAGAGAGCTTCAGTAATCCTAATAGCGCCTGCGTGGCTACGCAGGACTTAGTATGCGGATCTAGTGGACATGTCCTCTCTACCACCGTGGAAACTTCCTTTGAGACAGGACCTTCTCATTCAAGGTCCTTTCCAACATCCAATCTAATTTCTCTGCAGCTGACTGCGTGGAGATTGAATGCTTGATTTTATCAAAGCGAGGATTCTCTGATTCGGTCATCAATACTTTGATACAGGCTAGGAAGCCTGTCACTAGAAAGATCAATCATAAGATATGGCGTAAATATCTTTATTGGTGTGAATCCAAGGGTTACTCATGGAGTAAAGTTAGGATTCCTAGGATTCTGTTTTTTCTCCAAGAAGGATTGGAGAAAGGGTTATCAGCGAGTTCCTTAAAGGGACAAATTTCTGCTTTGTCAATTTTGTTACAAACGTTTGGAAGATGTGCCAGATGTTCAGTCTTTTTGTCAGGCTCTATCTAGAATTAAGCCTGTATTTAGATCTATAACTCATCCCTGGAGTTTGAATTTAGTTCTTCGTGTTCTTCAAGGGGTTCCGTTTGAACCTATGCATTCCATAGATATTAAATAGTTATCTTGGAAAGTTCTGTTTTTGGTTGCTATTTCTTCTGCTCGAAGAGTTTCTGAGCTTTCAGCGTTAGTGTGATTCGCCTTATCTCATTTTTCATTCTGATAAGGTGGTTTTACGTACCAAACCTGGATTTCTTCCTAAGGTTGTTTCGAATAAAAATATTAATCAGGAAATTGTTGTTCCTTCCTTGTGTCCTAATCCTCCTCCTAAGGAGTGTATGTGGCATAATCTGGACGTGGTCCGTGCCTTAAAGTTTTACTTACAGGCAACTAAGGATTTTCGTCAATCTTCTTCATTATTCATTGTTTATTCTGGAAAGTGTAGGGGTCAGAAAGCAACGGCTACCTCTTTCTCTTTGGCTGAGGAGTATCATCCGCTTGGCATATGAGACTGCTGGACAGCAGCCTCCTGAAAGAATTACGGCTCATTCTACTAGGGCTGTGGCTTCCACATGGGCCTTTAAAAACGATGCATCTGTTGAACAGATTTGTAAGGCTGCGACTTGGTCGTCCCTTCATACTTTTTCCAAATTTTAAAAATTTTATACTTTTGCTTATTCTGAGGCTGTTTTTGGGAGAAAGGTTCTTCAAGCAATGGTGCCTTCCATTTAGGTCTCTGTCTTGTCCCTCCCGTTTCATCCGTGTCCTGTAGCTTTGGTATTGTATCCCACAAGTAAGGATGAAATCCGTGGACTCGTCGTATCTTGTAGAAGAAAAGGAAATTTATGCTTACCTGATAAATTGATTTCTTCTCATACGACGAGTCCACTGCCCTCCCTGTCATTTTAAGACAGGTTATATTTTATTTTTACAACATCAGTCACCTCTGCACCTTTTTAGCTTTTCCTTTCTCTTCCTAAACCTTCGGTCGAATGACTGGGGGTGGAGGGAAGGGAGGAGCTATATATACAGCTCTGCTGTGGTGCTCTTTGCCACTTCCTGTTAGCAGGAGGATAATATCCCACAAGTAAGGATGAAATCCGTGGACTCGTCGTATCGTAGAAGAAATCAATTTATCAGGTAAGCATAAATTTCCTTTTTATTTGTGATGCAGTTACTGACATAATTAGGATTAATTCTAAGAATATGTCATTAGCAGTTCCTTGTAGAAGGACTTTGTGGTTAAAGTCCTGGTAAGCTGATATGGTTTCCAAATTTAGACTTGTATATCTTTTCAGGGAAAAAAATTTTTTTAGTTCTGGGTTAATTCTATTATTTTTACTATGCTAGGTGGTTAGGGAGCTTTTCTTCCCCAAGACCAGAAATCCAGGGTAAATTTTAAAGCTAATCATTTTTGTTCTTTTCATCAGAGTAAGGAGCATACCACCTTCCTCCTCTCAGAAACAAGGATCTTCCAATTCAGTATGGAAGCCTAGTTTAAATAGTATCAGATCTATACAATCTAAGAAATCTACTCCCTCATCCAACTTAGCATGAAGGTGCGGCCCCGATCCATATATTCTGGTTGGTGGGCAGGTTGTTTTTTTCCAGGAAGTTTGGTTCCAGTCTGTTCAAGATCCCTGGGTTCTGAATATAGTTGCTCAAGGTTGTCTAATAGGTTTTAGGATGAGGCCTTCCAGAGTCTCATGTTCCTAAGGCTCTTTTAAAAGTAAGACCTTCTTTCAGTCTATTTCTGATCTGGATACCAGGGAATTCATTATTCCAGTTCCAGTTTTGGAACAGGGGTTGGGTTTTTATTCAAATCTCTTCATTGTTCCAAAGAAGGAAGGGACTTTCAGACAGTTTTAGTTTTAAAAGCCATGAACAAGTTTTGCAGGGTTCCTACTTTCAAGATGGAAATTTAGGACTATTCTGCCTTTTGTGCAGCAGGGTCAGTTTATGTCCACAATAGATTTGCCTACCTTCATGTTCTTATTCATAATAATCATTATCAGTTTCTAAGGGTTGCATGGAGTTTCTAGGCCTAATGATTGCTGCATCAGATGCTTTTCCGTTTGCTTGTTTTTAAATGATGCCTCTTCAGCTTTGTATGCTTTGGCAATGGTGCTGGGATTATACCCAGTTTTCATAGATTATTTTTCTGGAGCCTAAGACCGTTCCTGTCTTGGTGGCTGGATCATCAGTCCATTATTCAGGTGGCTTCTTTTGTTTGTCCTATTTGGACTGTGATTACAACAGATGCAAGTCTTTCAAGCTGTGATGCAGTCTGGGGGTCTCAAAGCACAGGGCTAGTCCCTTTCAAATAGGTGCTCTGAAGGGTGCCATCATCTGCGTTTTCCGTCACTGTTAGAGCAGTCAGCATTAACACAGAGAGAGAAGTTTCAGCACCAAAAGTATGGTTAACTTTATATATGCATGAGATGGGAGCTTTTTGTGCTGTATTTGCCAAGCTCTGATTCACATCTTATACACATCATAAAAACCAATCCAACAAATGGCAGCAATAATGAGTAGATAGTCAGTAAAAAGTCAATATTGCATTGAATTATTATCAAGAGGTAATGCATGCACACAGCGCTCAAGCCTTGCCAGTAGGCTGTGGGGAGAGAACACTGGAGTACCTTTTCAATCGCTGGGTCGGTCCACACGAGCTGGTTTGCAGTTTGCTTAGCTTTACATAGGTCATCGCAAAACCGCTACCTTCGACTTGTCTCTGCTCCCTTCGTCAACCACCGGCGATAGCTGATGACGTCATCAGTGCTCTTTGGCTCCGCTTCTCATATCGCTCAGTGCTGATAATGTGAACATTACTGTAAGACTCCTAGGGTCTCATATGGGGCTTGAATGCCTGTGCTCACTCTCCCCCAAGTCGAGCAGCAAATTCAAAAGAACAAAGAATCAGAAGCACCAGGCAGGTCCAAATTATAAAATATAACTTTTATTCAGCATACAGCAGCTTCATTTAAAACCGATTCAAAACATCAGACAGGTTAGAGTAGAGTTCCTGCTAATGCGTTTCGGCATTAGCCGTAGTCATAGCATGTAGGAACTGCACAAAATGATTCTATTTAAATGCCTACCTAAATCTGATAGGACAATTAAAACTATTCTACTCTCTATCACTGATTGGTTGCGATGTGTGAAACCCTCCTAACAGATCAGTGAAACGAGTGCACCTAGAGAAACCTTAGATACTTAAAGGGACACTGAACCCAAATTTTTTCTTTCGTGATTCAGATAGAGCATGCAATTTTAAGCAACTTTTTAATTTACACCTATTATCAATTTTCTCTTGTAAGATGCATCGAGTCCACAGATTCATCCTTTACTTGTGGGATATTCTCCTTCCCAACAGGAAGTGGCAAAGAGAGCACACCATATAGCTCCAGCTCCACCCCCCAGTCATTCTCTTTGCCGGCTCTAAGCAATCGGAAGGGTAAAGTGAATGTGGTGGAAAAAATGTAGTTTTTATTTTCTACAAGCAAGAGTTTATTTTAAATGGTACCGGTGTGTACTATTTACTCTCTAGCAGAAAGGAGATGAAGATTTCTGCAGGGAGGAAGATGATTTTAGCATGTTGTAACTAAAATCCACTGCTGTTCCCAAAAATGGACTGAGGAGTGCAAGAAAACTTCATTTGGGGGGAACGGTTTGCAGGTTAGGCAGCACTAAGGTATGTTCAGTCATTTATTTCTAGACAAGACTGTGATAATGCTAGAAAAGACTGATAATATCCCCATGAGGGAAGGGTAAGCTGTATTCAGAGACTAAGTATGGAATTTCAAGCTTACATGACAGGGCTAGTTTATGCTGGTTGACACTACTTTCAAGGCAAACGGTTTTTATTAAAAATATGGTTTTTTTTGTGACACTTTGAAGGTTCCTTTGGGTTTCTTTCAGGGGTTGTTACCCACATGGCTATTATTAAAACACTTGGGAGTGTTTCTTTAGGCCTCACGAGCACCGTAGTGAGGTGGGAGGGGCCTAATTTCGCGCCTCAGATGCGCAGTTATATTTGACTAGAAGTTCAGGCTTTTTCACATGGAGGGTCCTGCTGCAGTTTGAGGGCCTATAAGAAGCTTTTTCCCCACAAATCTGGTTCCTAAGGGCAGGTAGGGCCACAGCAGAGCTGTGGCAAGGTGCTGAACGTTTTTTAACCATTTTTTGGCTTACTGTTGATCCGGTTTTGGCATTAAGGGGTTAATCGTTTTTATTGCTAGTGGTGCAATCCTACTAATGCTTTAGGTACATACTGTAAACATTTTGAAGTTTGCTCCATTTTTCACTGTTTTGCAAAATTGTGTGCCTTTTTTTTTTATCTCTTAAAGGCACAGTAAAGTTTTTTTCAAAGTGTGTTTTTACTTGATTAAAGTGATTTCCAAGCCTGCTTGTTTTTACTACTAGTCTGTTAAACATGTCTGAACAAGGATTTTCCTTGGTGTCAATGTGTTTAGAAGCCATGGTGTCCCACTTGTACTGAAATGTCTATACACTTTAAAGAACATATTGTTGCACTTAAAAATGTTGCCCAAGATGATTCTCAGACAGAAGGTAACAAGGTTAGCCCGTCAACCTCTCCCCAAGTGTCACAACCAGTTACGCCCGCTCATGCGTCACCTAGTACCTCTAGTGCATCTAACTCTTTTGCCTTGCAAGACTTGGTGGCAGTTATGAATAATACCCTCTCAGAGTTCTTATCTAAACTGCCCGTGTTACCTGCAAAGCGTGATAGCTCTGTTTTAAGAACAGATACTGAGCATTCTGATGCTTTAGTAGCCGTATCTGATATACCCTCACAACGCTCTGAAGTTGGGGTGAGGGATGTGCTGTCTGAGGGAGAAATTTCCGATTCAGGAAAGGTTTCTCCTCAGACAGATTCAGATACGTTGGCGTTTAAATTTAAACTAGAACACCTCCGCTTATTGCTCAGGGAGGTATTAGTTACTCTGGATGACTGCGACCCTATGGTGGTTCCAGAGAAATTGTGTAAAATGGACAAGTACCTAGAAGTTCCTGTTTACACTGATGTGTTCCCGCTCCCTAAGAGGATTGCGGATATCGTTACTAGGGAGTGGGATAGACCAGGTATTCCCTTCGTTCCCCCTCCTGTTTTTAAGAAAATGTTCCCCATATCTGACCCCATGCGGGACTCGTGGCAGACGGTCCCTAAGGTGGAGGGGGCTGTTTCTTCACTTGCTAAACGCACAACCATACCAATTGAAGACAGTTGTGCTTTCAAAGACCCTATGGTCTTTGAAAGGGTTTACTTAAGAAAATTTTTGTTCAACAAGGTTTTCTTCTCCAACCTATTTCGTGCATTGTTCCTGTAACTACTACAGCTGCTTTCTGGTTCTAGGCGCTGGAATATGCGCTCCAGACGGAGACCTCATATGAGGACATTATGGACGGAATTAAGGCTCTTAAGCTGGCTAATTCTTTTATCACAGATCCCGCTTTCCAACTAGCTAAGTTAGCGGCAAAGAACTCAGGTTTCGCCATTTTAGCGCGCAGGGCGCTATGGCTAAAGTCCTGGTCGGCCGATGTGTCGTCAAAATGCAAACTCTTGAACATCCCTTTCAAAGGAAAGACCCTCTTCTGGCCTGAATTGAAAGAGATTATTTCAGAAATCACTGGGGGAAAAGGCCATGCTCTCCCTCAGGACAAGTTCTTCAAGATAAAAAACAAACAAAATCATTTTCGTTCCTTTCGGAATTTCATTAGAGGTCTCGCTTCATCCTCCCCTGCTGCAAAGCAAGAGGGTAACGCTTCCCAACCCAGGTCAGCCTGGAAACCTTACCAGGGCTGGAACAAGGGTAAACAGGCCAAGAAGCCTGCAGCTACCTCTAAGACAGCATGAAGGGGTAGCCCCAGATCCGGGACCGGATCTAGTAGGGGGCAGACTCTCTCTCTTCGCTCAGGCCTGGGCAAGAGATGTACTCGATCCCTGGGCCTTAGAGATTGTATCCCAGGGATATCTTCTAGAATTCAAGGACTCCCCTCCAAGGGGAAGGTTCCACATTTCTCGTCTGTCTTCAGACCAGACAAAGAAAGAGGCGTTCTTACGCTGTGTAGAAGACCCTACATACAATGGGAGTGATCCACCCAGTTCCAATTGCGGAACAAGGGCTGGGTTTTTACTCAAACCTGTTTGTGGTTCCCAAGAAAGAAGGAACTTTCAGACCAATCCTGGATCTCAAAATTCTAAACAAATTCCTCAGAGTCCCATCATTCAAGATGGAGACCATTCGGACAATCTTACCAATGATCCAGGAGGGTCAATATATGACCACCGTGGATTTAAAGGATGCGTATCTGCACATTCCTATCCACAAAGATCATCAACAGTTTCTCAGGTTCGCCTTTCTGGACAAGCATTACCAGTTTGTGGCTCTTCCTATCGGGTTTGCCACTGCTCCCTGAATTTTCACAAAGGTGCTAGGGTCCCTCCTGGCAGTTACTAAGACTGCGGGGCATAGCAGTGGCGCCTTATCTAGACGACATCTTAATTCAGGCGTCGACTTTCCAAAGAGCCAAGTCTCACACGGAAATTGTATTGGCTTTTCTGAGGTCTCACGGGTGGAAGGTGAATATCAAAAAGAGTTCTCTCTCCCCCCTCACAAGAGTTTCCTTCCTAGGAATTCTGATAGACTCGGTAGAAATGAAAATATTTTTGACGGAGGTCAGAAAGTTAAAACTCTTAACCACTTGCCGAGCCCTTCATTCCATTCTTCGGCCATCTGTAGCTCAGTGCATGGAGACAATCGGATTAATGGTAGCGGCAATGGACATAGTCCCTTTTGCACGGATACACCTCAGACCACTGCAACTATGCATGCTCAAACAGTGGAATGGGGATTATGCAGATTTGTCTCCTCAAATACAGCTGGACCAGGGGACCAGAGATTCTCTTCTCTGGGGGTTGTCTCAGGATCACCTGTCTCAGGGAATGTGTTTCCGCAGACCAGAGTGGATCATCGTAACGACCGACGCCAGTCTGTTGGGCTGGGGTGCAGTCTGGGACTCCCTGAAAGCTCAGGGCTTATGGTCTCGGGAAGAAGCTCTTCTCCCAATAAACATTCTGGAACTGAGGGCAATATTCAACGCGCTTCAGGCATGGCCTCAGCTAGCCGCAGCCAAATTCATCAGATTTCAGTCGGACAACATCACAACTGTAGCTTACGTAAATCATTAAGGGGGAACAAGGAGTTCCCTAGCAATGACGGAAGTAACCAAAATAATCAGGTGGGCGGAGGATCACTCCTGCCATCTCTCAGCAATTCACATCCCAGGAGTAGACAACTGGGAGGCGGATTTTCTAAGTCGTCAGACTTTTCACCCGGGGGAGTGGGAACTCCACCTGGAGGTATTTGCCCAGCTGACTCAGCTATGGGGCACTCCAGAATTGGATCTGATGGCGTCCCGTCAGAACACCAAACTTCCTCTTTACGGGTCCAGGTCCCGGGATCCTCAGGCGGTGCTGATAGATGCTCTAGCAGCGCCTTGGTCCTTCAATCTGGCCTATGTTTTTCCACCGTTTCCTCTCCTCCCTCGTCTGGTTGCCAGAATCAAGCAGGAGAGGGTTTCGGTGATTCTGATAGCGCCTGCGTGGCCACGCAGGACCTGGTATGCAGACCTAGTGGACATGTCATCTGTCCCACCATGGACACTACCAATGAGGCAGGACCTTCTAATACAAGGTCCTTTCAAGCATCCAAATCTAATTTCTCTGCGTCTGACTGCTTGGAGATTGAACGCCTAATTCTATCAAAGCGTGGTTTCTTTGAGTCGGTTATTGATACCCTGATTCAGGCTAGAAAGCCTGTCACCAGGAAAATTACCATAAGATTTGGCGAAAATATATTTTTTGGTGTGAATCCAAGGGTTACTCATGGAGTAAGGTTAGGGTTCCCAGGATATTGTCCTTTCTCCAAGAAGGATTGGAGAAAGGATTATCAGCTAGTTCCTTAAAAGGACACATATCTGCTTTGTCTATTCTTTTACACAAACGTCTGGCAGAGGTACCAGACGTTCAAGCGTTTAGTCAGGCTTTAGTCAGAATCAATCCTGTTTATAGACCTGTGGCTCCGCCATGGAGTCTGAATTTAGTTCTTTCAGTTCTGCAAGGGGTTCCGTTTGAACCTTTACATTCCATAGATATTAAGCTTTTATCTTGGAAAGTTTTGTTTTTGGTAGCTATCTCTTCTGCTCGAAGAGTTTCAGAGTTATCTGCTTTACGGTGTGATTCACCTTACCTGGTTTTCCATGCAGATAAGGTAGTTTTGTGTACCAAACCCGGTTTTCTTCCTAAGGTTGTATCTAATAAGAATATTAACCAGTAAATTGTTGTTCCTTCTCTGTGTCCTAAGCCTTCTTCGAAGAAGGAACGTCTGTTACACAATCTTGATGTGTTTCGTGCTTTAAAGTTCTATTTACAAGCAACTAAGGATTTCAGACAAACACCTTCATTGTTTGTTATCTATTCTGGTAAGAGGAGAGGTCAGAAGGCGACTGCTACCTCTCTTTCCTTTTGGCTGAAAAGCATCATCCGTTTGGCCTATGAGACTGCTGGCTAGCAGCCTCCCGAAACAATTACTGCTCATTCTACCAGAGCAGTGGCTTCCACATGGGCTTTTAAAAATGAGGCTTCTGTTGAACAGATTTGTAAGGCAGCGACTTGGTCTTCGCTGCATACTTTTTCCAAATTTTCCAAATTCGATACTTTTGCTTCTTCGGAGGCTATTTTTGGGAGAAAGATTTTACAAGCAGTGGTGCCTTCCGTTTAAGGTACCTGTCTTGTTCCCTCCCTTCATCCGTGTCCTAAAGCTTTGCTATTGGTATCCCACAAGTAAAGGATGAATCCGTGGACTCGATACATCTTACAAGAGAAAACAGAATTCATGCTTACCTGATAAATTACTTTCTCTTGTGATGTATCGAGTCCACAGCACGCCCTGGCTATTAAGTCAGGTAGATTTTTTGTGTAAACTACAGTCACCACTGCACCCTATGGTTTCTCCTTTTTCTTCCTAACCTTCGGTCGAATGACTGGGGGGTGGAGCTGGAGGGGGAGCTATATGGACAGCTCTGCTGTGTGCTCTCTTTGCCACTTCCTGTTGGGAAGGAGAATATCCCACTAGTAAAGGATGAATCCGTGGACTCGATACATCACAAGAGAAAGTAATTTATCAGGTAAGCATAAATTATGTTTTTCTTCGTTCTCTTGCTATCATTATTTGAAAAAGAAGGCATCTAAGCTTTTTTATTAGTTCAGAACTCTTGACAGCACTTTTTATTGGTGGATGAATTTATCCACTAATCGGCAAGAACAACCCAGGTTGTTCACCAAAAATGGGTCGGCATCTAAACCTACATTCTTGCATTTCAAATAAAGATACAAAGAAAATGAAGAAAATTTGATAATAGGAGTAAATTAGAAAGTTGCTTAAAATGTCATGCTCTATCTGAATCATGAAAGAAAAAAATGGTTTCAGTGTCCCTTTAACTATTCTGCTGAAAGGAATAACCACTGTCACTAATCTGGGTGCAAAAGTATATATAGGTGATATGTAAAATATGGATACGATCCTCAGTATCATAATTTGATTGCCCTAAATTGTCTTAAATATAAATACAAAAAAATAAACAAAATAACCAACTATATACACCTACTCATAGGACCTGAGATTCCCGATCGAGGTTAAGCTAGGGAAAACGAACCCTTTGTGTACCTTGCTACAACGTAATTAAATATGTATATTTAAAGTGTCATTTGCTTGTTATATGATCAAACTGAACTTGCCAATAACTTCAATTGTGACAAATGCCTTTTCATTTCTTAAAGGATTACTTTCTGTTATAATTTTTAAGCTAAACAACTAACATATTAAAGTTAATAAACATTAATTAAAACCTACTGACCTATATTTTCTCCAAAACGAAGTTTCATAACGTTCTAAAAGTTATATCTTTTATTCGCCGATGATGTCACGTTATCCTGCCCATTATTTTCAGCACTGTGTGTTCAAAATACTTAAACCAATAACTTTGTGTTTAAAGCGCCATTTTGAAACCTAGGTATTGTAAACGGATTGGTACAGAGCAAAGGATACCCACAGAGTGGGTTTGGAAAACAATTAAATTTGCAGACAAGATTTCTGATATACAGTAGAGATATGTTAATGAAATGCTATTGATAAAAAGCGTATTTGGGGTAGTTAGTAACAGGCATAGAAAATATTTACTTACAGTGGCCCTTTAATTTAAACGCTGTCACACTTGCATAGATCAATTACCATAATATACTTAACTTTTATTTACCTTTAAAGAATTGTTATTCCATAACCTTCTTACTAACATATCTGAAGATAATATTGAATTAGTTAATTGGTTACTGTTAAAGCAATACTAGATGTCTGAATTCATCACATTGTTATACCTAATTGTACGGCAAGATTAAGAATGGATGTGCTGGAAATTGAACCTTCATATCTGCCTTATTTGTTTTGCTTTTATATATTTATATATATTATTATTATTATTATTTATATATATATATATATGAGACTACATTTATTTCATGTAATTGGCAAGAGTCCATGATCTATTGATGTATGGGATATACAATTCTACCAGGAGGGGCAAAGTTTCCCGAACCTCAAAATGCCTATAAATACACCCCTCACCACACAAAGTTTTACAAACTTTGCCTCCTATGGAGGTGGTGAAGTAAGTTTGTGCTAAGATTTCTACGTTGACATGCGCTTCTCAGCTTGGAGTCGGGTAAGACCCCGCCTCAGAGAATTACAGCTCATTCTACTAGATCAGTCTCCACTTTGTGGGCTTTTAAGAATGAAGCTTCAGTTGATCAGATTTGCAACGCGGCAACTTGGTCCTCTTTGCATACATTTACTAAATTCTACCGTATTTATGTATTTGCTTCAGAAGCAGTTTTTGGTAGAAAAGTTCTTCAGGCAGCTGTTTCAGTTTGATTCTTCTGCTGATGTTTTAAGTTTTTCTTGTCATTTAAAGAATAAATTTATAATTTGGGTTATGGATTATTTTTTTAGTGGAAATGGCTGTTTTTTATTTTATCCCTCCCTCTCTAGTGACTCTTGCGGGGAGTTCCACATCTTGGGTATTAATAACCCATACATCACTAGCTCATGGACTCTTGCCAATTACATGAAAGAAAACATAATTTATGTAAGAATTTACCTGATAAATTAATTTCTTTCATATTGGCCAGAGTCCATGAGGCCCACCCTTTTTATGGTAGTTATGATTTTTTTTGTATAAAGCAAAATTATTTCCAAATTCCTTTGTTGATGATTTTTACTCCTTTCTTTATCACCCCACTTCTTGGCTATTCGTTGAACTGAATTGTGGGTGTGGTGAGGGGTGTATTTATAGGCATTTTGAGGTTTGGGAAACTTTGCCCCTCCTGATAGGATTGTATATCCCATACGTCACTAGCTTATGGACTCTTGCCAATATGAAAAATTAAATTATCAGGTAAATTCTTACATAAATTATGTTTTTTTGTGCTTATTCTTAATATGTATGATTTCAATATTCCTGGCTATATCTTCTTTGCCAGAAATTTCACATCATACTCTGAATTTAATCCTATTCCAGGTATTCTGGTTTTTAATTTATGAATCCAGAATACCTCTTAGTGCCAATTTAGATAATCTGCTCTGCCCTTTTTTATCCTTATGTATTTTATCTCTTATTGTCCCACTGCGAGATGCGGGACATTTTGTGATGCAGTGTTTTAAAATGCTGTACTAGGGGAGTAGTTAAAGATCCATTTTTTATATTCGTTATATTCTCCCTGACTCTTTCTCGGACCTCTCTAGTTGTGAGTCCCACATACTGAAGGTCACATAAGGTACAAGTCAACAGATACAATGCATATGTTTCTCTGCAATTTTGGTACATTCTGTGATGAAAAATTTCTCCTGTTTCCGTACTTTTAAAGGAATTCCCTTCTTGACGAAATTCACATGTTTTACATGTTGAATTGCTGCAATGAAAGGTTCCTTTGAATGTAAGCCATGAGCTTTGCACAGATGCTGCTTTACTAAGTTTATTCGGGGCTATATGATTCCCTATGGGACATGCCTTTCTTAAATGAAAACCTACAGCCCAGGCGTGCAATTTTAACTAGTTTGTCATCAGCTTGTAAAAGTGGTAAATGTTTCTGAATGATGTTGCAAATCTGATATTGATTACTGTACTGGGTAACAAAAGTTACCCTGTCATCCACCTTTTTTTTTTGCTTGTTCTCTTTCAGCACATCCTCTCTTTATCTTAGCTACTGCAATTTTAGCTGTCTCAATTGTTTTGTTGGGATAACCCCTATCTCTTAGTTTACCAGACAAGACCTCTGTATGCTTTTCATATGATGTTTCAGTGTTGCAATTTCTTTTTAACCTGGTAAACTGCCCCTTTGCTACAGAACCAAAGACTCTTCTAGGATGATTGCTGCGGGCATGAAGTAATGTATTGCCTGTAACTGGCTTAGTATAAACTTCTGTTTGTATATACCCTTCTGTAGTTCCTCTCATTTTTAAATCCAAATAATGGATTTCTTTACTGCCAAATTCAGAGGTAAACTATATACCTACCTCATTTGTATTGAGCAGTGCTACAAATTCTTGTGCACTTTCTTTGTCACCTTCTTAAATACAAATAAGGTCATCTATATACCTGCGGTAATATATATTATTTCTGAGGGGGCTTTGACATCCATAGATGTGGGACAGCTCCCACCACCCCATGAAGAGGTTTAGCGTAGGAGGGGGCAAATTTTGCCCCCATAGCTGTCCCACATCTCTGGAGGTTAAAAGCCCCTTCAAAAGTGAAAAAATTATGAGCTAAAAGGTATTTTGTTGCACTTGAGATGTATTTGCAGAAAATCTCACTATACCCTTACAAAAAAACTAAATTGCTTTTAATCCCATTGTATGGGAAATAGAAGAGTACAAGGCTTGTACATCAATGGTCAGCCAGCCAAAGTTAGATTTCCATTTAACTGTCTCTAACTCTTTAAGTAACTGCTTGGTATCGCACAAATGGCTGGTTAGGCCTTCCACTATTGGCTGTAAAATCTCATCTAGCCACTGTTGTTCATTTAACGAGCCTATACCGCTTACTATTGGCCTTCCTGTCATATTATCAATACCTTTATGTATTTTTGGTAATAGATTGAAAATTGGAATGACTGAATTATCAACAATCAAAAATTCTTTGGTATTTTGATAAAAAAAAAAAACCTTCATCAAACCAGTCATCAATCAGATGTCAAAGTTCGCTTTTATATTTCATGGTGGGGTCAGTTTCTAATTGGGTATATTGTTTGTCGTCCCCCAATTATCTATTTGCTTCTTTTACAAACTGTCTTGTCAAGTACTAAAATAGAGCCTCCCTTGTCCGCATTTCTTATGACTGTCTTGATTATCACTAAGTTTCCTAATTGCTAATTTTTATTTCTCTTGTTAAGTGTATCCAGTCCACGGATCATCCATTACTTGTGGGATATTCTCCTTCCCAACAGGAAGTTGCAAGAGGATCACCCACAGCAGAGCTGCTATATAGCTCCTCCCCTCACTGCCATATCCAGTCATTCTCTTGCAACTCTCAACTAAGATGGAGGTCGTAAGAGGACTGTGGTGTTTTATACTTAGTTTATTTCTTCAATCAAAAGTTTGTTATTTTTAAATGGTACCGGAGTGTACTGTTTATCTCAGGCAGTATTTAGAAGAAGAATCTGCCTGCGTTTTCTATGATCTTAGCAGAAGTAACTAAGATCCTTTGCTGTTCTCACATATTCTGAGGAGTGAGGTAACTTCAGAGGGGGAATAGCGTGCAGGTTTTCCTGTAATAAGGTATGTGCAGTTAAAATATTTTTCTAGGGATGGAATTTGCTAGAAAATGCTGCTGATACCGAAGTAATGTAAGTAAAGCCTTAAATGCAGTGATAGCAACTGGTATCAGGCTTATTAATAGAGATACATACTCTTATAAAAGTGTATTTCTTTCATGTAATTAGCAAGAGTCCATGAGCTAGTGACGTATGGGATATACATTCCTACCAGGAGGGGCAAAGTTTCCCAAACCTCAAAATGCCTATAAATACACCCCTCACCACACCCACAATTCAGTTTTACAAACTTTGCCTCCCATGGAGGTGGTGAAGTAAGTTTGTGCTAGATTCTACGTTGATATGCGCTTCGCAGCAGGCTGGAGCCCGATTTTCCTCTCAGAGTGCAGTGAATGTCAGAGGGATGTGAAGAGAGTATTGCCTATTTGAATTCAATGGTCTCCTTCTACGGGATCTATTTCATAGGTTCTCTGTTACCTCCCTTTTCAGATCGACGATATACTCTTATATACCATTACCTCTACTGATTCTCGTTTCAGTACTGGTTTGGCTATCTACTATATGTAGATGAGTTTCCTGGGGTAAGTAAATCTTATTTTTTGTGACACTCTAAGCTATGGTTGGGCACTTTATATGTAAAGTTCTAAATATATGTCTTTAAACTTATATTTGCCATGATTCAGGATAATCAGTATTCCTTTATAATTCAGACTGTCAGTTTCATTATTTGGGATAATGCATTTTAATTCAATTTATTTTTCATTACCTTGAAAATTCTCAATTGACCATTTTCCCTGCGTGCTGTTAGGCTTGCGGGGGCAGAAAATGTTGCTTTTTATTGCGTCATTCTTGGCGCTGACTTTTTTGGCGCAAAAATTTTGTCATTTCCGGCGCCGTAGTTGACGCCGGAAGTTGTATTCTGTAAACGTCATTTTTTGACGCATGTATATTCAGACATTTTTTTTCCCGACAAAAAATGTGGGCGTCGGTTTCGGCGTCAGAGGATGTCGCGTCATACTTGGTTAACAAGAATATGGGCATTTTATTTAGCGCCAATAATGTGGGCGTCATTTTTGGTGCCAAAAAATGTGGTTATTTAAATTTCACTTTTTTATTGCTTCTGGTTTTTAGAAGCTTATTATTTTGCATTTCTTTTCCCATTCCTGAAAATGTCATTTAAGGAATTTGATAATTTTGCTTTAAATATTGTTTTTTTCTATTACATATTGCAAGATTTCACTGTTCCTGTTTCAAAATCGTTCTAAGGGATTCCTTTTGACTGAAGTTCAGTCCTACCAAAGCTAAGTTCATTTATTTTAAAAATGTTATGAATGTTTTTTCTTTAGCTATGGTTTGTAATAAGTTATCATGATAAACTTTTACATGCAGAATCCGTTAGTATTTATGCTTTATATATTTGCTATTCTTTTTACATCTTATGTACAAGAATTACGTAGAAGATTTATAAGAATATTTTTCTGATTCTATTTTAAAGGCTTTGTCTGACATCGTGCCTTCTAAAAAAAAAAAAAAAAAATTTTAGGTCTTTTTCAAACTTCTTTTTTAATTATTGAGTTTTCAAATGACCAACTACATAATGATTTATCCTTCTCTGATGATGTTTTTTCTCATTTCAGAATTTTCTTCATCAGATATTGACACTATCAAATCCACTTTTTTATTTTTAAAGTACATTTGTTCTTTGTTGAAAAGGTGTTGATTATTTTGGATATTAAGGTAATTAGTTCTTTCAAGACTAACTAACATTTTATTCTTCTGTATTTTCAGAGGTTTTTTTTCCAGTTCCTCATACTAGGGAATGGAATAGGCTGGGAATTTTCTTTTATTCCTTCTTTAAAGGTTTTAAATTATATTCTTTGCCGGCAGTTCATTTCAATTTTGATGGTTCTCCAAAATTAATGGGGCTATCTCTACTCCTGCTAATTATGCTATTGTTTCTATAGCAAAATAGTATTTATTTTTCCTTTAGATGGTTGTATCCTATTTAAGGAAAATTATTTTTCAGGTATTTTTCTTGGACCTGTGTTTTATTTGAATGATGTTACAATTGCTTCATTTTTTTCTGTTTACTTTAAAATCAAGTATCAGATTATGTTTTTATTTAGCATTGTTAAGGGACAAAGTCTACTGCTCATTTGAGGTTAGACTGGGTGCTGTTGCATTTGTCTTGTTGTCTTGCATTTGTTTATGCAAGTCTGGTGTGTTGACTGGTCTTTTAACTGGATTAACATGCTAATAATTTCATTTGTATCTTCATTTTATTGAATATTTTCACAAATGAGGTTTTAATCTATGTCTTTAGCTGTTTTTAGCTAGAAGAATTTTGTGATTTCTAAAAAATCCTTATTTCTTTTTTTTCCAAGATAATCAATTATTTGGTTCATTTTGGATTCAATTCTTAACTGTTACTCTGGGCTTCAAGATTGAGTTCTAAGACTAAAACTTTAAGCTTATTTTAGTTTGGTTGTTCTTACTAAGGAACAAAATTCTAATTCTTATCCAAGTAACATGTTTTTAATTGGAAGTTTTTTTGGTTCTATTCGGTCCAAATTTCTTAGATTTTGGTACAGAATAAAATTTAGAGTTAAGGGGGCGGAGCCAGATTTAGATGTGACAAGACGTGTTTTCATGGAGCTCCTCTCCTCAAATTAGCCTTTTAAGCTTTCTTTTTGAACTATAAGACAAGGACAGGGCTATTTTTCTATATTCGGAAGTAAACAAATACTATTTGTGCCTAACAATTGGCAGGAGCGAATAAATTGACCCCAGCCTGATCTAGATCTGTTTCAAACTTTTCGAAGTGCCGAGGCAAAGCTGATACTTTGGCTAAGATGGCGGCCATATCTACATGGGACAAAATAGTGATACATAGACTAGAGATATGCCTGCAAAAGGTTGAACTAACCCTAATGGCTGAGATTACTCTCTCGTTTGGCGTGCCTGGTTGAAGTGAGACTCCCCCAGTAATGTTGGACTCGGACTGCCGGACATCTAGCACTGCTGCGACAGCCTTTAAGCAGCAGCTAGCCCGGTATGGAAGAATCAACCCACGTGTAGCAAAAGCCCCTGGAGTTCACACGCACCGAAGGGATCATTCTACCTGGAGCGGTGTACACGTCTCATGGGAGACAGGTAGAGGGAAGCTCCCTAGCCATGCCTGTGAAGCGGCAGTACAGTTCTCACTCTCTCCAAGGGAAGACATGGAGGAGAGACACAAATACCAGGGAGCGGAGCTGACTCAACTTCCTAAGCCGGTGAGAATACAAAACCCATACGGCGACAAGAGATGTTCGTTACCTCTCCATGCTGACAAGTTGTTGCCGAGCCTCATTTGGCATGAAATGGGGTGTGTTGATAGAGGAAATCAGGCTGTGGCGGAGAATTCAGAAGCTAAACTCATTCCTGGGCATATACTAAATCATTTGGACTGGCGATTTGGAGTAGGATAAACTTTCATAAGGACTATTATACCGCTGCCATACTGGTAATGATACAACTGATCTTTATGTAATAGACTCTGGCTTTCTAGCTTCTCGGACAAACTGCGTCATTTGAACTGAACTTGCAGTTCTCTACATCCACCGATAACTACCATAATATATATAGTTCTATATAACATATTCAGTTAATGCTTTGTTTGTTTTTACAGCTAAGGGAAGACCATTTGTATAGGTATGGGGTTGACATCCACATTCTGTCAATCTGGGTATACTGCTTGGGTTTATGAGAGGGATAAGAGGATATTGGGGGAGCCTTATATGACTCTATATTGCCCTGCACTCCTCCTTGCCTTGGTAACGTAAATAGGTTACAACAATATGTTCAAGACTCACATGCCTAAACTTAACATGCTGCCTTTTTAGACACTGAGTCTAGATTTACTTCAGTCCTCCATATATAGACCTTAGAACTTCCTCTATGCTGTTATCTAATAGTTACCCATAGCTTATGTTTCAGGTCTCTACAATTTACATAGATTGCGATGCTAATTATTTTATACCTCTCCCAGAAGGTTAGCACTATTGTTTTACATAATATGTTGTCACTTCTACATTCAGTTATAGGACCTCTACTATTTTTATGTGCCTAGGTTGCTCTATATTGAATGTGATGCTATTCAGACACAGTAATAGCTATACTATTTTTATGTGCCTAGGCTGTTCTATACTGAATGTGATGCTATTCAGACACAGTAATAGCTATACTATTTTTATGTGCCTAGGTTGCTATATATTGAATGTGATGCTATTCAGACACAGTGATAGCTATACTATTTTTGTGTGCTTGAGTTGTTCAGTATTTAATGTGATCATATTTAGCCACAGTAGTGTCCTCTATTAGTGAGTATATTCTTCCAGTTTGTTTGTTGATTTAACGGTGTTTACTGTTATTTGGGCTTCAGCTATGCCTATAGTACCGCTACTTTATTAGACTCTTATGGGTCTCAACTGAAGTACCTATGCATGGCACGCCAGGTATAGATATGTCTGTAAAGTCATAGTTCTGTAGAAAACTGCATCTATGCCCACATATTAAATGAGACTGTACCCAGGGTATTATTCTGATCCATATATCCTCCTATTTATTTATTATCTGTAACACATTTTGCAGACCAGTTTTTATAAACTGTGTCTTTCATGGGAGCTTATAGACCTGAGATATTTACACATTTTGAACATTTTTAGCCCTACAGGTTCAAGGGTTCTGAAATGTGCCTATATACAGGGAGTGCAGAATTATTAGGCAAGTTGTATTTTTGAGGATTAATTTTATTATTGAACAACAACCATGTTCTCAATGAACCCAAAAAACTCATTAATATCAAAGCTGAATAGTTTTGGAAGTAGTTTTTAGTTTGTTTTTAGTTATAGCTATTTTAGGGGGATATCTGTGTGTGCAGGTGACTATTACTGTGCATAATTATTAGGCAACTTAACAAAAAACAAATATATACCCATTTCAATTATTTATTTTTACCAGTGAAACCAATATAACATCTCAACATTCACAAATATACATTTCTGACATTCAAAAACAAAACAAAAACAAATCAGTGACCAATATAGCCACCTTTCTTTGCAAGGACACTCAAAAGCCTGCCATCCATGGATTCTGTCAGTGTTTTGATCTGTTCACCATCAACATTGCGTGCAGCAGCAACCACAGCCTCCCAGACACTGTTCAGAAAGGTGTACTGGTTTCCCTCCTTGTAAATCTCACATTTGATGATGGACCACAGGTTCTCAATGGGGTTCAGATCAGGTGAACAAGGAGGCCATGTCATTAGATTTTCTTCTTTTATACCCTTTCTTGCCAGCCACGCTGTGGAGTACTTGGACGCGTGTGATGGAGCATTGTCCTGCATGAAAATCATGTTTTTCTTGAAGGATGCAGACTTCTTCCTGTACCACTGCTTGAAGAAGGTGTCTTCCAGAAACTGGCAGTAGGACTGGGAGTTGAGCTTGACTCCATCCTCAACCCAAAAAGGCCCCACAAGCTCATCTTTGATGATACCAGCCCAAACCAGTACTCCACCTCCACCTTGCTGGCGTCTGAGTCGGACTGGAGCTCTCTGCCCTTTACCAATCCAGCCACGGGCCCATCCATCTGGCCCATCAAGACTCACTCTCATTTCATCAGTCCATAAAACCTTAGAAAAATCAGTCTTGAGATATTTCTTGGCCCAGTCTTGACGTTTCAGCTTGTGTGTCTTGTTCAGTGGTGGTCGTCTTTCAGCCTTTCTTACCTTGGCCATGTCTCTGAGTATTGCACACCTTGTGCTTTTGGGCACTCCAGTGATGTTGCAGCTCTGAAATATGGCCAAACTGGTGGCAAGTGGCATCTTGGCAGCTGCACGCTTGACTTTTCTCAGTTCATGGGCAGTTATTTTGCGCCTTGGTTTTTCCACACGCTTCTTGCGACCCTGTTGACTATTTTTAATGAAACGCTTGATTGTTCGATGATCACGCTTCAGAAGCTTTGCAATTTTAAGAGTGCTGCATACCTCTGCAAGATATCTCACTATTTTTGACTTTTCTGAGCCTGTCAAGTCCTTCTTTTGACCCATTTTGCCAAAGGAAAGGAAGTTGCCTAATAATTATGCACACCTGATATAGGGTGTTGATGTCATTAGACCACACCCCTTCTCATTACAAAGATGCACATCACCTAATATGCTTAATTGGTAGTAGGCTTTCGAGCCTATACAGCTTGGAGTAAGACAACATGCATAAAGAGGATGATGTGGTCAAAATACTCATTTGCCTAATAATTCTGCACTCCCTGTATATATACATATATATCCATACCCTCTGTTATTGGTATTACTACTATTATTTCTACGCATGTTGAACAAGGTTTATATACATTTATTCTATCTCAGGCTCTGTTAGGATAAAGTCTTTTACATGACAGGCATATTATTTATCAAATTCTGCTTGCCTCTGTTTATGCCTGACATGAAAAGTCTCACTCACTGATGTTATCCTTAGAGACAATCCTTAGCATTTGCCTCTTTATACAATCTCAAAGCCTTAATGTCTTTGTTGGCCTGTGTGACTGTATTTTCACTTAGGGTTTGGAAAAGGAGATTTAGCCTGTATGGTATTAAGCAACTTCTATGACCTAGTTTCACAACTGTTTGCCTGAGCTACACCCTGGATAGTCATTGTTAAAGAACATGAATGTAGCTATGAGTGTAAAGACAGGGTCAATATACTTATAAACCTCTACCCTACCGGATAGAAGGCAATATGATGACTGTAGTTTAGGATCCAATAGCGACCTTTTATAAGGACATACACAACTTTTCGCCATAACTTATACACCAACCTCTGGGTATAGGGCCCGTACCCGAGGGATACGGTCCTGAAGGGCACAAGAGCAGTCTATAAACTCGCATTTAGCCTGGTCCTGATATAACTACATTTATGCTCCCAGTCCATATAAGTGAAAATGCTGATGAAATAGCAGACCCTTTATAACTAGTCATCTTCCCCAAGAGCAAAACTGATAGCCCTTAATTGCCTATGCCTAAGCCCCTATCAGCTTACTTAATTAGGTTAGTTGTTAATTTTTTCTCTTCTAGTATGTTTCTATACTACTAGGCACCGCCCCCCCCCCCCTTTTTGGAGCTTATTTATTAAGCTAATCCCCTTTTACGGGGACTGGAGAAGTCAGTTTCGTATCTAGATACACTTCTCCTTTTGGTGATCCTGCGGTTCACCATACCCGGTAAAGTATTTAAAACCTCACCTGATTAATATTGATACACTCGGTTCAAACCTATAAGACACCTACTATATTGTCTGAACTGAATAGTTGGTCTTTAGTGTTTTATTCTGATTTTTCTCTGTCCATCTGTTCAATATCTACTTTTCTCATCATCCTTAGGTGAAAAATTAAATCCTTATAGGAGATGATTCCTAAACTGACTTTATGAAGCCCCTAGAAAGATGAGTTAATCGATAATACTGAAGTACTAGTTTGCCCCTGTGTTTTCAGTCGGTTCACACTATTTAAAAATGAGGTTTATACTCTTATTCAAAATAGTTAAAAATGAGGTTTATGCGGTAGATATTTTATTTCATGCTTGATATGCTTGATTTATATGATCTGCATTCTCATCAACAGCTATATTTACTATGTCATTACAACAATATAATGTTGATCTTTATGTTCTGCATTTCCATCCATAGTTATGTCTATTTTGCTATCACAACAACATAATGTTTATATATATGTGAACTTGTTAGTCACCTGCGTTGTGACATCTGTTGTAATGCTTAATCCTCAATAAAAAATATTTTCAAAAAAAAAAATTTTTAGAGTTAAACCGTCTATGAGAAGTCTTTTTCTCTCTATTATATTCCAGCTATTCCAGTAAGGCTAACATTTTCCTATATATTTTGGGTAATGTTGAAGTGTGGCTGATCACCTGTTGGGGCTCAAGCGCTGCTCAGATCTGGAATCTCCTGGGGTATTTATTCCAGTTCCATTTTTAGGAACTGGGTTTTGGGGTTTTTATTCAAAACTATTCATTGTTCCAAAGATAGAAAATCTTTTTATTATATACCATCTTTTAGATTGGTATTTATATGGTCTATTCTGCCTTTTTTTGGTCAGTGATAGCATTATTTGTTTTCATTAGATACAATAGATGCATATCTTCATTTTCTGTTTTCATTCAGATTATTTTTATTTTCTGAGACTACGGAATCTCATATGATTCAACTTTGTTTTTTCAAGACATGGTTAGAGGATCTTTTTATCAAAAGCTCTTGATTCCTCACACAAGGGTCACCTTTTTTAGGTTTCCAGATAGATTGTGTCACTGTCTTTGTCTCTAACAGACAAGTGACTTTTTTATTGGGTTTTGTCTGTCGGTACCTTCAGTCTCTATTATTTCCTTCAGTTGCTATATATGCATGGAAATTTAGGTCTTATGGCTGCAGCATTAGATTCAATTCTTTGTTCATTTTCATAGAAAACCTTTCCAGTTTTTTATGCTGAATAATGGTGCAGGGATTCTAGGATTTCACTTTTTAAATCTTCGAATTCTATGTTTATCTATCTTTGATTCGGTGGTTAAGATCACCATCATTTAGTTCTACAGGTCTCTTCGATTCTTCTAACAAGACTCACAGCTGTTTAAGCGCTATCCCATACCCCCCTCTTTTTCTCTATCTTCGATTCTTTCAACCTGGACCATGATCTCTATAGATGCGAGTCTTTTAGGTTGGGAGGCTGTCTGAGGTTCTCTGTCAGCACAAGGGGTTTGGAAATCTCAGGAGGCGAGATTACCATTTGATATTTTGGAACTCCGTGCATTCCCGGAGTTCTTCAGTTGGTTTCTTTTGAAGAAGAGACGTTTATTGTTTTTTTCAGACATTATCACATCTGTGGTGTATGTCAATCATCATGGTGTGACTATCAGTCTTTAGACTGTGACAAAAGTATCTTGGATATTTGCTTGGGCTAAATCCAGCTCCTATCTAAATTCTGGGGTCCTTTTCCCAGGTATAGACGTTTGGGAAGCGGATTATCTCTGTTAATCAAGCTTTACATCCGGGAGAATGGTCTTTACCCAGATATGTTTTTCAATTTTTCAGATGTGAGGGCTTCCAGAAATACATCTGTTGGCCTCTCGTCTTAACAAGGAACTTCCCAGGGGCCTATTTCAGGTCCGGGGATCCTCAGGCGGAAGTAGCGTATGCATTGACACTTCCTTGGAATTATCATTCTGTCTATATCTTCCGCCTCTAGTTCTTCCAAAATTCTAATGGAGCGTTCGTTTGTACTGCTGGTGGTTCCAGTATGGCCTCACAGGTTTTGGTATGCGGATCTCATTCGAATGGCCAGTTGCCAACCTTGGACATTTCCGTTAAGACCAGACCTTCTATCTCAAGGCCCATTTTTCCATCAGGATCTCAAATCATTTAATTTGAAAGTATGGAGATTGAACGTTTGATTCTTAGACATAGAGGTTTCTCTGACTCAGTGATTAATACTATGTTACAGGTTTGTAAATCTGTCTCTAGAATGATTTATTATCGAGTTTGGAAGACTTACATTTCTTGGTGTTCTTCTCATAAATTCTTTTGGCATTCTTTTAGAATTCCTAGAATTTTACAATTTTTCAGGTTGGTTTAGATAAGGTTTTGTCTGCAAGTTCTTTGAAAGGACAAATCTCTACTCTTTCTGTTCTTTTTCACAGAAAGATTGCTATTCATTCTGATATTCATTGTTTTGTACAGGCTTTGGTTTGTATCAAGCCTGTCATTAAGTCAATATCTCCTCCTTGGAGTCTCAATTTGGTACTGAGGGCTTTACAGGCTCCTCCGTTTGAACCTTTGCGTTCTCTGGACATTAAAATTACTTTCTTGGAAAGTATTGTTCCTTTTGGTTATCTCTTCTGCTAGAAGAGTTTCTGAGTTTTCTGCTCTTTCTTGTGGATCTCCTTTTCTGATTTTTCATCAGGGTAAGGCAGTGTTCCTTCCTGTTATTCATTATTTTGTTCAGGCTTTGGTTCTTATCAAACCTGTCATTAAGCCAATTTCTCCTCCTTGGAGTTTTAATTTGGTTCTAAAGGCTTTACAGGCTCTTCTATTTGAGCATATGTTTTCTCTAGACATTATTTACTTTCATGGAAAGTATTGTTCTTTTTAGACATCTCTTCAGCTAGAACAATTTGTAATTATCTGTTCTTTCTTGTGAGTCTCCTTTTTCTGATTTTTTTCATCAGGATAAGGTGGTTTTTGCTATCCTCATTTCAATTCTTACCTAAAGTTCTGATTTCTATCAACATTAGGGAGGAATTATTGTCTTTTCCTAAGACTTCTTTGGTAAGATTCTTACATTCTTTGGATATGGTAAGAGTTTTGAAATCTTATGTTGAAGCTATTCAGATTTCATATAGTCTTCTAGTCTATTTGTTATCTTTTCTGGTGTTAGGAAGGTCAAGAGGCTTCTGCCATTTATTTGGCATCTTGCTTAAACTTTTGATTCATCATGCTTATTTGGAGTCGGGTGGATTCCCGCCTCGGAGGATTACGGCTCATTCTACTAGGTAAGTTTCTACTTCCTGGGCTTTTTAAGAATGAAGCTTCTGTTGATCAGATTTGCAAAGCAATGACTTGGTCTTCTTTGCATACTTTTACTATGTTCTACCATTTTGATGTTTTCTCTTCTTTAGAAGCAGTTTTGGTAGAATGGTACTTCAGGCAGCTGTTTCAGTTTAATTCTTCTGCTTATATTTTCAGTTTTTTTCATTATAAAAATTGAAACTTTTTTGATTTGGGTAGTGGATTAATTTTTCAGCGGAATTGGCTGTCTTTATTTTTTCCCTCTCTCTCTAGTGACTCTTGCGTGGAAGTTCCACATCTTGGGTATTTATTATCCCATACGTCACTAGCTCATGGACTCTTGCTAATTACATGAAAGAAAACATAATTTATGTAAGAACTTACCTGATAAATTAATTTTTTTCATATTAGCAAGAGTCCATGAGGCCCACCCTTTTTCTGGTGGTTATGATTTTTTTGTATAAAGCACAATTATTCCAATTCCTTATTTGATGCTTTCGCTCTTTTCTTATCACCCCACTTCTTGGCTATTCGTTAAACTGAATTGTGGGTGTGGTGAGGGGTGTATTTATAGGCATTTTGAGGTTTGGGAAACTTTGCCCCTCCTGGTAGGAATGTATATCCCATACGTCACTAGCTCATGGACTCTTGCTAATATGAAAGAAATGAATTTATCAGGTAAGTTCTTACATAAATTATGTTTTTAATACGTTTGCTGGCATGTTTAATCGTTTTTTACATATGTTTGGTGATAAAACTTATTGGGGCCTAGTTTTTTCCACATGGCTGGCTTGAATTTTGCCTAGAAACAGTTCCCTGAGGCTTCCCACTGTTGTAATATGAGTGGGAGGGGCCTATTTTGGCGGTTTTTTTGCACAGCAAAAATTACAGACACAGACATCCAGCTTCTTCCTGCATGATCCAGGACATCTCTGGAGGGCTCAAAAGGCTTTAAAAGTCGTATTGAGGGAGGTAAAAAGCCACAGTAGAGCTGTGGCAGTTGTGACTGTTTAAAAAACGTTTTTGTCATTTGTTATTCCGTTTTTGGTATTAAGGGGTTAATCATCCATTTGCAAGTGGGTGCAATGCTCTGCTAACTTATTACATAATGAACCAAAAATAGGAACCCCTAGGGGAACCGTGAGCGGGGTGCGCTGAAAAAATATATATGTTGATAACAGATAGTAAAAGTGATTAATGTCTATGGACAAACCATATTAGTCCATATGAAGAAATGGTGCTATGTCTTTTGAAACAATAGAAATGTGCTGGCGGCGAGGCTCCTCTGGACTTCGGGTAGAAGGTGTCTGTAAATTAGAAATAACAAAGAGGGCGCCACATAGCATGATATTGTAGATTCAAAGCCAAAATAGGTGAATAATGTAAAGGCTTACCAGAGGTAATGGCACCGTATGATAACCGGTGCTGACAGGCAGGCTAACACTTTCAGTGGCTAGCACACTGGGTGGTCTCCGGCAAGCTGTACACAGGTGATGTTCAGCGTTTCTTTGATTGGCGTCTGTGCGGCTGAAACCTGAGACGCTGCGGTAGAGCAGATACTTTGATGCCTTATCCAGGAAGGCTCAAAGGGAGAACCAAGGCAAAAAACAAATGGACAACTTCCGTATAATTAAAATCAGTAAATTTTAATCCATAAAAACTGCTACGCGTTTCTAGACCATAAACCGGTCTTTTCTTCAGGCATACAAACAATGGATACAAATTTTTTAAAAATGTTTACCTAATATACAATTAAAAACGGAAGTTGTCATAGTTTTCAAAAAAGGACCAATGGGACATGAGTGAATGTTCTGAATCTTATTAATGTTGATTGGGCTCAATAGCCTGTGTGTTTCATTAACATTCGCAGCTGATATCCCAATGGAATGTTTTTGACTTGTACATCTTTGTCTGCTACATAAACTTGAATGTTTCTAAATAATACCTGCATTAAAATGTACAATAAAATGTTTGATTTTCAGATCTAAATACTATATGAATCATGTATGATTATGTTCATGCTTTATGTGATGTCATGTGAAAAAGAACATAAAATAGTTAAATAACAAATGTTTTGTATTTAAATTGACAGTGAAGTGGGTTAGGTTGTTCCGATTTGAACTATAAAAGGATATGCGTGGGAGTGTATAATGAAAAAAAGGATGGTATGTGTTGATCATGAACCAGCAGTGTTGTTAAGGAAATAAAATAATAAAATTTGTGTCATATAGAATTGTAACATCTACGTCAAAATTATGCTCAATTTTGGCGTGACAGGCTATAAAAATTGGATATGATTGCAATTTGCTGAAAAAACAAAAAACAAAATCCTGGCAATAAATGGCAACTAGTGATGCACCGAAATGGAAATTCTGGACCGAAACCGAATCCGAAAATCCGGGATGCACTTGGCCGAAAACCGAAACTGATACCGAAAATGTATTTTTTCAAATTATTATTTTTTTATTATTTTTTTTGCATAATTAGAGCCAATAAAAAAAGCCCACACTTTTATTGAAAGTAACACGCTAAAATTGGACAAAAATATTTTAAAACAATAATATGCTACACAATAATTTTACCAAGAAAAAAACAGGCAAAAAATGCAATTTTCAGCCAAAATGTTTCTGCGACCAAAATTTTGGTGCATCCCTACTTAAAACAATTATAAATATTAATATACTGTATTATTCTTCATGTAGTTCTATGTAACAGAATCATATTTAACAGGTTTTTTTTTACCAATTATCCAAATAAAGTATATTCCTAGAAAACTCATTATATGTAGAACAGTAAGTCAAGTAATAAACTTAAACAGCAGCTCTAGGTTAGCATCAAATCTGAAACATGCCACACAATATTTTTACCGAAAATAACAGGCAAAAAACCCGAAAACCGAAATAGCAAAAAATGCCATTTTCGGCCGAAACTTTCTGCGGCCGAAATTTCGGTGCATCCCTAATGGCAACAAATGAATTATATTCTATCTATCACTCCGATTAGTGTGAGGGGCTAAAAATTGATATAATATAGACTTGGATAAAGCAAGACCTACAGCTGTGGAAATCAATACACAGAGGTTCTTAGGCATGCATGTTTAATAAAAACATGTACGTGTAAATAACTAGTATATGTATCTGGTATTACACTTCTGTAATAAATAATTCAAGCGAAAACTTTTCTTTGTTTGCCTATTTTTGATCTCGTAATGTCTGAGCTTCTGTCAACCTACAGCTGTGGATATCTATACACAGAGGTTCTTCGGCATACATGTTTGATAAAAGCAAGTATGTGTTAGTATGAATAGCTAGTATTTCTGTGTGTGTCTCTGATGTTATGCTTCTATAATGGATAATTAAAGCGTAAAACTTTTCTTTGTTTAACTAATTTTCATCTCGTAATATCTGGGCTTCTATAACTAAAAAGGTGGATGAAAAATGTCTATTGAATATGTTCTTATTTTTTGTTTTTTGTTTGGAAAATTAATGACCAGTGAAAGTTAAGGATACTGTTGTTAAAATATTGGTATTAATATTTTGATGGTCTTGTTCTATGTGAAAATGTTTATAATGTTTATGCATGGAATAAGGTCATTCATTCGAAATTCCTGTTGTGAGAATTTATGGAAGCCATTCAATATAGTAGAAACTTGGTTTAAAGATCATCTCAGGGTATTAGAATTGATGTGATGTATTTTGAAATAAAGAGTGCAAAAAAATTAAACATGTTTAATGTCTAATGTGGTCCCTTTTGTCGGTGACTATTTACATGATAATAATATTGTAAACTGGAATGTGTTAATCTGGTGCACCTAATGTAACCATGTTTCCATATATTATTTCATAAAATGGAACATGTATTTGAACTGTTACATCGGTCTATAGGATATGTTTGATGTTTGAGTGATGAAAAATTGTATTGAATGTGAGCAAATTCCATTATATATGTATTGTAGAAAACTTAGCGTGCCCTAATGATAGCCATATTCTGCATAATTGTTGAAATATATGTGTCATAGGTCAAAGGTTTGATTGTTAGTTAAATGCCGCCAGATTCGCGTTTAAACCATCAGGAAAAAGTGTTTTTAACTTAAAGATCCAGAAAGTTTCTCGTTGTCTGAGTTTGTTCGTTCTGTTATAATCCGCAGACCTAGTAATGAAATCTATGGGTGTGTATTTGTAAGTATATGGATTACCTTGGTGTTTGCTCAGGCAATGGTTTGGCACACTGTGTTTAATTTTGGTTTTCTTGCAGTTTTTGCAATTCCGCAAGTGTTCCCCCCACCTTGTTTTTACTTTTCTGCAGGTGTGGCCTACATATTGTAGGCCGCATATACACTCCAATAGGTATACCACAAAAGAAGAATTGCAGTTATAAAATCCCTGAATGGGATATATGTCACCGGTGGTGTGGGATCTAAAAGATTTGCTACCATGTTTGATATACTGGCAAGAATTGCAACTGGTTTTCCCGCATTTGTATGTTCCTTGCAGACCAAATATCCCATTTTTAGTTTGTATATTATTTTTAAATCGTTGTTGGGTATGTTTAACTATTTTACTTGGTGCTAATTTACTTCTCAAGGTAGGTGCTCTTCTGTAGACTATCTTTGGTCTATCTTGTACAATGTTTTTTAAAACAGGATCTCTTTGAATAACGTGCCAATGTTTGTATATTATCTGATTTATTTTTTGAAAGTTGCTATTATATTGTGTGATAAACATGGTCTTATCTTGATTTATTGCACAATTGGTTACTCTTTTGCTTTTACTGTTATTGGATAAAATCTCATTTCTGTTTAGTTTTTTTGTTCTTGTTAGTGCATTATCTAAAATATGAACCGGGTAATTTCTCTCTATAAATCTATTGTAAATGATTTGACTTTGTTCAAGGAAGATGTTAAAATCTGAACAATTCCTCCTGATGCGTCTGAACTGACTGTACGGTACGTTGTTAATCCAACTTCTATGGTGGTTGCTATGATATTCTAAATAGCTATTGCTATCAACATCCTTAAAAAATGTTTTCGATATAATGGTCCAATTGGGACCCCAACTGAGTATCAGATCTAGGTATTCTATTGATTCTGCTTGAATGTTAGCTGTGAATGTAATCCCCATATTATTGTTATTAAGATGTGTAATGAATGATTCTGCTGCTTCTGGGCTACCATTCCAAATCAGAATGAGATCATCTATGTAACGGCCATAGAATACCAGGTTCCCCCCGAGGTTCGCTTGATGAATGTAAATCTCCTCAAAATATCCCATGAAGAGATTCGCAAAACTCGGGGCGAACCTGGTACCCATGGCCGTTCCCTTGGTCTGTAAATAATAACGATCTAAATATAAAAAATAATTATGTTGTAAAATATATTTAATGCATTCTAGAATATATGTTCTTTGGTCCTCAGGTAAGAAAGGGTCCTGTTCTAAAAAATGGGAGACTGCCATCAATCCTAAATTGTGTGTGATGTTTGAATACAGCGAACTAACATCACATGTGATCCATAATTTCTTGTCATTGGTAAAGGTGAGGTTGTGTAATAATTGTAAAAGATGTGTGCTGTCTCTTATGTAAGATGGAAGTGTAGTGACAAATTTCTGTAGAAATTTGTCAATGTAGAAAGATAAATTATAAGTCAGATTGCCAATTCCTGCTATGATGGGACGTCCGGGGGGGTTATTTTTGTCCTTATGTATTTTTGGAAGATGGTAGTAATGCGCTATGCTGGGATTGTCTATTTTCAAAAATTCCCTTTCTTCTTTGTTTAAAATGCCCTGTAATGCGCCTTTGTCTATTAATTTCTGATATGTTAGTTTGAAATTGGGGGTTGGATCTTTGGGAAGAATTTTGTAATAGTTATTGTCTCCTAGGATTCTCTCTGCCTCTTGAATGTAATCTTTATAATCTTGGATAATGATCCCCCCCCCCCTTATCTGCATCGCGGATGATAATATTAGGGTTATTTTGTAAACTATGTAAGGCTTTTTTGTGTCTATTGAATGAGTAATTGGTTTTTTTAGCTGTTGTTTTTAGTAATTTTTCGCAATCTTCTAAGACCATGTTTTGATATAATTCAATATATTTGTTATTACTGTTATTGGGATTAAAGTTAGATTTGTTTTTAACGTCGGTATGTATATATCCGTCAAATAGGTGATCGGTTATGTCTTCAATGTTTGTAATAACACATGGTGTTGATTTGTCTGCCGGCATATTGTCAGTTAGTATTATTTGTAAGTTATTATTGTGTAGTTGCTCTCTGGCTAATTTTTTGTTTGCAAAATATTTTTGCAGTGCTAGTTTTCGTGTAAAATTGTTCACATCAATGAATAAATTAAAGATGTTGGGTGAATTGGGCGGACAGAACGAAAGGCCCTTTTTAAGTACTCTTTTTTCCTCTACAGATAATGCATGTGATGATAGGTTAAAGAGACCCTGATCTAGTCTGGATAATTCCTCTTTTTTGGCGGTAAGGCCTCTGCCCCTCCTGCCTCGTTTTCTGTTATGAGTGGTCTTTTTGCTGGTCTGGTTGGAAAATTTTCCATTCTTGTATTGTGGCCTATCCCTAAAAAAGGTGGTGGTGGATTACTACTGGTACTTGGACTTTCGTCGTCCCTAATAGTAAGAAGTGGACTGAATCTGTTGTGTTGTTCAAATTGTTCATAATGTATGGTTGGGGTATGTGGATTCTCGTTGGTAGCCCAAAATTGATTGTATGATGTATTGTTTGTTGATCGTCTGGACTGATGCATTGTATCGTTATAGCTATTATTGTCATGTCTCATGGCATTTTCTGCTTGGAATCTATAATTACTATTTTGATTCCTATTATTTCCTTGGAAAGTACCTTTGTGATGATGTGTCTGGGCCGTCTGGTAAGACATGTTGTATGAATCCTTATTGGTGTTGTGTCTGAATTTGAATTCTCTATTGTTGTGAGGTGTATGGTCTCTATTCGAAGGTAGATGATAGTGTTGTGATTTTTGATGGTGTGTTTGGTATGAGCCATTGTAAGTGGAATATTGGTTATGTGGTGCTCTATTGTTAGATGAGACCCAATTGGGTCTATGTTGATCTTCTCTATTTGTTGTTTGCTCCATATCAGATTGAGTCGTTTTGTAATGAAATGGCATGTGATGTGTGGAATATGATGGATTTGATCTGTTTTGAAAAGATTGGGAAGATCTGTAAAAGTTGTTATTACTCCTATTGTGTTGTAATGGTCTAAATTCCTGATGGTTATATGTTGAAGAAAATTTTTCCTTACGATTAAAAGTGTATACGCTATCCTTGATGTAATCTTCATGGTCTCTCTGTAATTTTTTATTTTTAGTTTGAACAATGTTTTCCTGAAACCTATCTGTACGTTCATTAATTTCCTTCAAGATCTTATTATAATCCGGATTCTGTTGGTAAACTTTAAGGTCTGTTTGTATTTTTTCTATGTTGGTACTACTCTGACTGTAAAGCTGGCGTCTATGTTCAATTAGTATTTTCATTAAATTGAAGGAGCACTCATCGAGTGCCTCATACCACTTTTTTAAAAGAGCCGGATCCTCTTTGAATGAACAATGTTTTAAAATCCTAAGGCCTCTAGGAATGTATTTAACCTCTGTGTATTTTTCCAGAGCCGTAAGGTCCCACCAATGTCTGTGTTCTTTGTTCAGTTCTTCCTCTAATAAATAAAATAGGTCCCTCATGGGTTTAATTTCATTACTTTCCAATATGATGTCTGAAATATTGTTATCTTTTGATAAATTAAAACTGAGTCTTTTGGAACTGCGTTCTTCCTTAGACTGCATGGTGTATGGTGAAACTGAGTAAAATTGCTGGTGCGATCTCCTGGGATCCTGTGGTGAAAGTGCTGTGATAGGGTTTGTGTGTGTGTGAGGTAATAGGAAGTAATTTGATGTGAATGTGGTTGTGCAATGTAGCGTGTTAGGCGATGTGTCTATAAGAAATAAAGGTGTGAAATTAAACCCATGAGGGACCTATTTTATTTATTAGAGGAAGAACTGAACAAAGAACACAGACATTGGTGGGACCTTACGGCTCTGGAAAAATACACAGAGGTTAAATACATTCCTAGAGGCCTTAGGATTTTAAAACATTGTTCATTCAAAGAGGATCCGGCTCTTTTAAAAAAGTGGTATGAGGCACTCGATGAGTGCTCCTTCAATTTAATGAAAATACTAATTGAACATAGACGCCAGCTTTACAGTCAGAGTAGTACCAACATAGAAAAAATACAAACAGACCTTAAAGTTTACCAACAGAATCCGGATTATAATAAGATCTTGAAGGAAATTAATGAACGTACAGATAGGTTTCAGGAAAACATTGTTCAAACTAAAAATAAAAAATTACAGAGAGACCATGAAGATTACATCAAGGATAGCGTATACACTTTTAATCGTAAGGAAAAATTTTCTTCAACATATAACCATCAGGAATTTAGACCATTACAACACAATAGGAGTAATAACAACTTTTACAGATCTTCCCAATCTTTTCAAAACAGATCAAATCCATCATATTCCACACATCACATGCCATTTCATTACAAAACGACTCAATCTGATATGGAGCAAACAACAAATAGAGAAGATCAACATAGACCCAATTGGGTCTCATCTAACAATAGAGCACAACATAACCAATATTCCACTTACAATGGCTCATACCAAACACACCATCAAAAATCACAACACTATCATCTACCTTCGAATAGAGACCATACACCTCACAACAATAGAGAATTCAAATTCAGACACAACACCAATAAGGATTCATACAACATGTCTTACCAGACGGCCCAGACACATCATCACAAAGGTACTTTCCAAGGAAATAATAGGAATCAAAATAGTAATTATAGATTCCAAGCAGAAAATGCCATGAGACATGACAATAATAGCTATAACGATACAATGCATCAGTCCAGACGATCAACAAACAATACATCATACAATCAATTTTGGGCTACCAACGAGAATCCACATACCCCAACCATACATTATGAACAATTTGAACAACACAACAGATTCAGTCCACTTCTTACTATTAGGGACGACGAAAGTCCAAGTACCAGTAGTAATCCACCACCACCTTTTTTAGGGATAGGCCACAATACAAGAATGGAAAATTTTCCAACCAGACCAGCAAAAAGACCACTCATAACAGAAAACGAGGCAGGAGGGGCAGAGGCCTTACCGCCAAAAAAGAGGAATTATCCAGACTAGATCAGGGTCTCTTTAACCTATCATCACATGCATTATCTGTAGAGGAAAAAAGAGTACTTAAAAAGGGCCTTTCGTTCTGTCCGCCCAATTCACCCAACATCTTTAATTTATTCATTGATGTGAACAATTTTACACGAAAACTAGCACTGCAAAAATATTTTGCAAACAAAAAATTAGCCAGAGAGCAACTACACAATAATAACTTACAAATAATACTAACTGACAATATGCCGGCAGACAAATCAACACCATGTGTTATTACAAACATTGAAGACATAACCGATCACCTATTTGACGGATATATACATACCGACGTTAAAAACAAATCTAACTTTAATCCCAATAACAGTAATAACAAATATATTGAATTATATCAAAACATGGTCTTAGAAGATTGCGAAAAATTACTAAAAACAACAGCTAAAAAAAACAATTACTCATTCAATAGACACAAAAAAGCCTTACATAGTTTACAAAATAACCCTAATATTATCATCCGCGATGCAGATAAGGGGGGGGGGATCATTATCCAAGATTATAAAGATTACATTCAAGAGGCAGAGAGAATCCTAGGAGACAATAACTATTACAAAATTCTTCCCAAAGATCCAACCCCCAATTTCAAACTAACATATCAGAAATTAATAGACAAAGGCGCATTACAGGGCATTTTAAACAAAGAAGAAAGGGAATTTTTGAAAATAGACAATCCCAGCATAGCGCATTACTACCATCTTCCAAAAATACATAAGGACAAAAATAACCCCCCCGGACGTCCCATCATAGCAGGAATTGGCAATCTGACTTATAATTTATCTTTCTACATTGACAAATTTCTACAGAAATTTATCACTACACTTCCATCTTACATAAGAGACAGCACACATCTTTTACAATTATTACACAACCTCACCTTTACCAATGACAAGAAATTATGGATCACATGTGATGTTAGTTCGCTGTATTCAAACATCACACACAATTTAGGATTGATGGCAGTCTCCCATTTTTTAGAACAGGACCCTTTCTTACCTGAGGACCAAAGAACATATATTCTAGAATGCATTAAATATATTTTACAACATAATTATTTTTTATATTTAGATCGTTATTATTTACAGACCAAGGGAACGGCCATGGGTACCAGGTTCGCCCCGAGTTTTGCGAATCTCTTCATGGGATATTTTGAGGAGATTTACATTCATCAAGCGAACCTCGGGGGGAACCTGGTATTCTATGGCCGTTACATAGATGATCTCATTCTGATTTGGAATGGTAGCCCAGAAGCAGCAGAATCATTCATTACACATCTTAATAACAATAATATGGGGATTACATTCACAGCTAACATTCAAGCAGAATCAATAGAATACCTAGATCTGATACTCAGTTGGGGTCCCAATTGGACCATTATATCGAAAACATTTTTTAAGGATGTTGATAGCAATAGCTATTTAGAATATCATAGCAACCACCATAGAAGTTGGATTAACAACGTACCGTACAGTCAGTTCAGACGCATCAGGAGGAATTGTTCAGATTTTAACATCTTCCTTGAACAAAGTCAAATCATTTACAATAGATTTATAGAGAGAAATTACCCGGTTCATATTTTAGATAATGCACTAACAAGAACAAAAAAACTAAACAGAAATGAGATTTTATCCAATAACAGTAAAAGCAAAAGAGTAACCAATTGTGCAATAAATCAAGATAAGACCATGTTTATCACACAATATAATAGCAACTTTCAAAAAATAAATCAGATAATATACAAACATTGGCACGTTATTCAAAGAGATCCTGTTTTAAAAAACATTGTACAAGATAGACCAAAGATAGTCTACAGAAGAGCACCTACCTTGAGAAGTAAATTAGCACCAAGTAAAATAGTTAAACATACCCAACAACGATTTAAAAATAATATACAAACTAAAAATGGGATATTTGGTCTGCAAGGAACATACAAATGCGGGAAAACCAGTTGCAATTCTTGCCAGTATATCAAACATGGTAGCAAATCTTTTAGATCCCACACCACCGGTGACATATATCCCATTCAGGGATTTTATAACTGCAATTCTTCTTTTGTGGTATACCTATTGGAGTGTATATGCGGCCTACAATATGTAGGCCACACCTGCAGAAAAGTAAAAACAAGGTGGGGGGAACACTTGCGGAATTGCAAAAACTGCAAGAAAACCAAAATTAAACACAGTGTGCCAAACCATTGCCTGAGCAAACACCAAGGTAATCCATATACTTACAAATACACACCCATAGATTTCATTACTAGGTCTGCGGATTATAACAGAACGAACAAACTCAGACAACGAGAAACTTTCTGGATCTTTAAGTTAAAAACACTTTTTCCTGATGGTTTAAACGCGAATCTGGCGGCATTTAACTAACAATCAAACCTTTGACCTATGACACATATATTTCAACAATTATGCAGAATATGGCTATCATTAGGGCACGCTAAGTTTTCTACAATACATATATAATGGAATTTGCTCACATTCAATACAATTTTTCATCACTCAAACATCAAACATTTCCTATAGACCGATGTAACAGTTCAAATACATGTTCCATTTTATGAAATAATATATGGAAACATGGTTACATTAGGTGCACCAGATTAACACATTCCAGTTTACAATATTATTATCATGTAAATAGTCACCGACAAAAGGGACCACATTAGACATTAAACATGTTTAATTTTTTTGCACTCTTTATTTCAAAATACATCACATCAATTCTAATACCCTGAGATGATCTTTAAACCAAGTTTCTACTATATTGAATGGCTTCCATAAATTCTCACAACAGGAATTTCGAATGAATGACCTTATTCCATGCATAAACATTATAAACATTTTCACATAGAACAAGACCATCAAAATATTAATACCAATATTTTAACAACAGTATCCTTAACTTTCACTGGTCATTAATTTTCCAAACAAAAAACAAAAAATAAGAACATATTCAATAGACATTTTTCATCCACCTTTTTAGTTATAGAAGCCCAGATATTACGAGATGAAAATTAGTTAAACAAAGAAAAGTTTTACGCTTTAATTATCCATTATAGAAGCATAACATCAGAGACACACACAGAAATACTAGCTATTCATACTAACACATACTTGCTTTTATCAAACATGTATGCCGAAGAACCTCTGTGTATAGATATCCACAGCTGTAGGTTGACAGAAGCTCAGACATTACGAGATCAAAAATAGGCAAACAAAGAAAAGTTTTCGCTTGAATTATTTATTACAGAAGTGTAATACCAGATACATATACTAGTTATTTACACGTACATGTTTTTATTAAACATGCATGCCTAAGAACCTCTGTGTATTGATTTCCACAGCTGTAGGTCTTGCTTTATCCAAGTCTATATTATATCAATTTTTAGCCCCTCACACTAATCGGAGTGATAGATAGAATATAATTCATTTGTTGCCATTTATTGCCAGGATTTTGTTTTTTGTTTTTTCAGCAAATTGCAATCATATCCAATTTTTATAGCCTGTCACGCCAAATTGAGCATAATTTTGACGTAGATGTTACAATTCTATATGACACAAATTTTATTATTTTATTTCCTTAACAACACTGCTGGTTCATGATCAACACATACCATCCTTTTTTTCATTATACACTCCCACGCATATCCTTTTATAGTTCAAATCGGAACAACCTAACCCACTTCACTGTCAATTTAAATACAAAACATTTGTTATTTAACTATTTTATGTTCTTTTTCACATGACATCACATAAAGCATGAACATAATCATACATGATTCATATAGTATTTAGATCTGAAAATCAAACATTTTATTGTACATTTTAATGCAGGTATTATTTAGAAACATTCAAGTTTATGTAGCAGACAAAGATGTACAAGTCAAAAACATTCCATTGGGATATCAGCTGCGAATGTTAATGAAACACACAGGCTATTGAGCCCAATCAACATTAATAAGATTCAGAACATTCACTCATGTCCCATTGGTCCTTTTTTGAAAACTATGACAACTTCCGTTTTTAATTGTATATTAGGTAAACATTTTTAAAAAATTTGTATCCATTGTTTGTATGCCTGAAGAAAAGACCGGTTTATGGTCTAGAAACGCGTAGCAGTTTTTATGGATTAAAATTTACTGATTTTAATTATACGGAAGTTGTCCATTTGTTTTTTGCCTTGGTTCTCCCTTTGAGCCTTCCTGGATAAGGTATCAAAGTATCTGCTCTACCGCAGCGTCTCAGGTTTCAGCCGCACAGACGCCAATCAAAGAAACGCTGAACATCACCTGTGTACAGCTTGCCGGAGACCACCCAGTGTGCTAGCCACTGAAAGTGTTAGCCTGCCTGTCAGCACCGGTTATCATACGGTGCCATTACCTCTGGTAAGCCTTTACATTATTCACCTATTTTGGCTTTGAATCTACAATATCACGCTATGTGGCGCCCTCTTTGTTATTTCTAACTTATTACATACACTGTAAAGATTTCGTTAGTGTAACTGCATTTTTTCACTGTTATTTCAAAATTTGGGAAAATTTGTGTTTCTTAAAGGCGCAGTAACGTTTTTTATATTGCTTGTAAACTTGTTTTAAAGTGTTTTCCAAGCTTGCTAGTCTCATTGCTAGTCTGTTTAAACATGTCTGACACAGAGGAACCTACTTGTTCATTATGTTTGAAAGCCATGGTGGAGCCCCATAGGAGAATGTGTGCTAAATGTATTGATTTCACCTTAAACAGTAAAGATCAGTCTTTATCTATAAAAGAATTATCACCAGAGGGTTCTGTCGAGGGGGAAGTTATGCCGACTAACTCTCCCCACGTGTCAGACCCTTCGCCTCCCGCTCAGGGGACGCACGCTAATATGGCGCCAATTACATCAGGGACGCCCATAGCGATTACCTTGCAGGACATGGCTGCAATCATGAATAATACCCTGTCAGAGGTATTATCTAGATTGCCTGAATTAAGAGGCAAGCGCGATAGCTCTGGGGTTAGGAGAGATACAGAGCGTGCAAATGCTGTTAGAGCCATGTCTGATGCTGCGTCACAGTATGCAGAACATGAGGACGGAGAGCTTCAGTCTGTGGGTGACATCTCTGACTCGGGGAAACCTGATTCAGAGATTTCTAATTTTAAATTTAAGCTTGAGAACCTCCGTGTATTGCTTGGGGAGGTATTAGCTGCTCTGAATGACTGTAACACAGTTGCAATTCCAGAGAAATTGTGTAGGCTGGATAGATACTATGCGGTGCCGGTGTGTACTGACGTTTTTCCTATACCAAAAAGGCTTACAGAAATTATTAGCAAGGAGTGGGATAGACCCGGTGTGCCCTTTTCCCCACCTCCTATATTTAGAAAAATGTTTCCAATAGACGCCACTACACGGGACTTATGGCAGACTGTGTCCCTAAGGTGGAGGGAGCAGTTTCTACTTTAGCAAAGCGTACCACTATCCCGGTTGAGGACAGTTGTGCTTTTTCAGATCCAATGGATAAAAAATTGGAGGGTTACCTTAAGAAAATGTTTATTCAACAAGGTTTTATTTTACAGCCCCTTGCATGCATTGCGCCTGTCACTGCTGCGGCGGCATTCTGGTTTGAGGCCCTGGAAGAGGCCATCCAGACAGCTCCATTGAATGAAATTATTGACAAGCTTAGAACGCTTAAGCTAGCTAACTCATTTGTTTCTGATGCCATTGTTCATTTGACAAACTAACGGCTAAGAATTCCAGATTCGCCATCCAGGTGCGTAGGGCGCTATGGCTTAAATCCTGGTCAGCTGACGTGACTTCAAAGTCTAAATTACTCAACATTCCTTTCAAGGGGCAGACCTTATTCGGGCCTGGCTTGAAGGAAATTATTGCTGACATTACTGGAGGCAAGGGTCATACCCTTCCTCAGGACAGGGCCAAATCAAAGGCCAAACAGTCTAATTTTCGTGCCTTTCGAAATTTCAAGGCAGGAGCAGCATCAACTTCCTCCGCTTCAAAACAAGAGGGAACTGTTGCTCATTCCAGACAGGCCTGGAAACCTAACCAGTCCTGGAACAAGGGCAAGCAGGCCAGAAAGCCTGCTGCTGCCCCCAAGACAGCATGAAGGAACGGCCCCCTATCCGGAAACGGATCTAGTGGGGGGCAAACTTTCTCTCTTCGCCCAGGCATGGGCAAGAGATGTTCAGGATCCCTGGGCGTTGCAGATCTTATCTCAGGGATATCTTCTGGACTTCAAAGCTTCTCCTCCACAAGGGAGATTTCATCTTTCAAGGTTATCAGCAAACCAGATAAAGAAAGAGGCATTCCTAAGCTGTGTGCAAGACCTCCTAGTAATGGGAGTGATCCATCCAGTTCCGCGGACGGAACAAGGACAGGGATTTTATTCAAATCTGTTTGTGGTTCCCAAGAAAGAGGGAACCTTCAGACCAATCTTGGATCTAAAGATCTTAAACAAATTCCTCAGAGTTCCATCATTCAAAATGGAAACTATTCGGACCATCCTACCCATGATCCAAGCGGGTCAGTACATGACCACAGTGGACTTAAAGGATGCCTACCTTCACATACCGATTCACAAAGATCATCATCGGTTCCTAAGGTTTGCCTTTCTAGACAGGCATTACCAATTTGTAGCTCTTCCCTTCGGGTTGGCCACTGCCCCGAGAATTTTTACAAAGGTTCTGGGCTCACTTCTGGCGGTTCTAAGACCGCGAGGCATAGCGGTGGCTCCGTATCTAGACGACATCCTGATACAGGCGTCAAGCTTTCAAATTGCGAAGTCTCATACAGAGATAGTTCTGGCATTTCTGAGGTCGCATGGGTGGAAAGTGAACGTGGAAAAGAGTTCTCTATCACCACTCACAAGAGTCTCCTTCCTAGGGACTCTTATAGATTCTGTAGAGATGAAAATTTACCTGACGGAGTCCAGGTTATCAAAACTTCTAAATGCTTGCCGTGTCCTTCATTCCATTCCACGCCCGTCAGTGGCTCAGTGCATGGAAGTAATTGGCTTAATGGTAGCGGCAATGGACATAGTGCCATTTGCGCGCCTGCATCTCAGACCGCTGCAATTATGCATGCTAAGTCAGTGGAATGGAGATTACTCAGATTTGTCCCCTCTACTAAAACTGGATCAAGAGACCAGAGATTCTCTTCTCTGGTGGCTTTCTCGGGTCCATCTGTCCAAGGGTATGACCTTTCGCAGGCCAGATTGGACGATTGTAACAACAGATGCCAGCCTTCTAGGTTGGGGCGCAGTCTGGAACTCCCTGAAGGCTCAGGGATCGTGGACTCAGGAGGAGAAACTCCTCCCAATAAATATTCTGCAGTTAAGAGCAATATTCAATGCTCTTCTAGCTTGGCCTCAGTTAGCAACACTGAGGTTCATCAGATTTCAGTCGGACAACATCACGACTGTGGCTTACATCAACCATCAAGGGGGAACCAGGAGTTCCCTAGCGATGTTAGAAGTCTCAAAGATAATTCGCTGGGCAGAGTCTCACTCTTGCCACCTGTCAGCAATCCACATCCCAGGCGTAGAGAACTGGGAGGCGGATTTTCTAAGTCGTCAGACTTTTCATCCGGGGGAGTGGGAACTCCATCCGGAGGTGTTTGCTCAACTGGTCCATCGTTGGGGCAAACCAGAACTGGATCTCATGGCGTCTCGCCAGAACGCCAAGCTTCCTTGTTACGGATACAGGTCCAGGGACCCGGGAGCAACGCTGATAGATGCTCTAGCAGCTCCTTGGTTCTTCAACCTGGCCTATGTGTTTCCACCGTTTCCTCTGCTCCCTCGACTGATTGCCAAAATCAAACAGGAGAGAGCATCGGTGATTCTGATAGCGCCTGCGTGGCCACCCAGGACCTGGTATGCAGACCTAGTGGACATGTCATCTCTTCCACCATGGACTCTGCCTCTGAGGCAGGACCTTCTAATACAAGGTCCTTTTAATCATCCAAATCTAATTTCTCTGAGACTGACTGCATGGAGATTGAACGCTTGATTCTCTCAAGGCGTGGCTTCTCCGAGTCAGTCATTGATACCTTAATACAGGCTCGGAAGCCTGTCACCAGGAAAATCTACCATAAGATATGGCGTAAATATCTTTATTGGTGTGAATCCAAGAGTTACTCATGGAGTAAGGTTAGGATTCCTAGGATATTGTCCTTTCTCCAAGAGGGTTTGGACAAAGGCTTATCAGCTAGTTCTTTAAAAGGACAGATCTCTGCTCTGTCTATTCTTTTGCACAAGCGTCTGGTAGAAGTTCCAGACGTCCAGGCATTTTGTCAGGCTTTGGTTAGGATTAAGCCTGTGTTTAAAACTGTTGCTCCCCCGTGGAGCTTAAACTTGGTTCTTAAAGTTCTTCAAGGAGTTCCGTTTGAACCCCTTCATTCCATTGATATCAAGCTGTTATCTTGTAAAGTTCTGTTTTTGATGGATATTTCCTCGGCTCGAAGAGTCTCTGAGTTATCTGCCTTACATTGTGATTCTCCTTATCTGATTTTTCATTCAGACAAGGTAGTTCTGCGTACCAAACCTGGGTTTTTACCTAAGGTGGTTTCTAACAGGAATATCAATCAAGAGATTGTTGTTCCATCATTGTGTCCTAGTCCTTCTTCAAAGAAGGAACATCTTTTGCATAATCTGGACGTAGTCCGTGCCTTGAAGTTTTACTTACAGGCTACTAAAGATTTTCGTCAAACATCTGCCCTGTTTGTCGTTTACTCTGGACAGAGGAGAGGTCAAAAAGCTTCGACAACCTCTCTCTCCTTTTGGCTTCGGAGCATAATACGCTTAGCCTATGAGACTGCTGGACAGCAGCCCCCTGAAAGGATTACAGCTCATTCTACTAGAGCTGTGGCTTCCACCTGGGCCTTTAAAAATGAGGCCTCTGTTGAACAGATTTGCAAGGCTGCGACTTGGTCTTCGCTTCACACCTTTTCAAAATTTTACAAATTTGACACTTTTGCTTCTTCGGAGGCTGTTTTTGGGAGAAAGGTTCTACAGGCAGTGGTTCCTTCCGTTTAAGTTCCTGCCTTGTCCCTCCCATCATCCGTGTACTTTAGCTTTGGTATTGGTATCCCACAAGTAATGGATGATCCGTGGACTGGATACACTTAACAAGAGAAAACATAATTTATGCTTACCTGATAAATTTATTTCTCTTGTAGTGTATCCAGTCCACGGCCCGCCCTGTCCTTTTAAGGCAGGTCTACATTTTAATTAAACTACAGTCACCACTGCACCCTATGGTTTCTCCTTTCTTGTCTTGTTTCGGTCGAATGACTGGATATGGCAGTGAGGGGAGGAGCTATATAGCAGCTCTGCTGTGGGTGATCCTCTTGCAACTTCCTGTTGGGAAGGAGAATATCCCACAAGTAATGGATGATCCATGGACTGGATACACTACAAGAGAAATAAATTTATCAGGTAAGCATAAATTATGTTTCTTTACTTAAATTAGTCTTTCTTTCATCATTCCCAGATGTGTATGCCAGTGTGTTTAGGTCTTGTTCAATTCTGTGTTGAAATTTCTCTTGCATAGTCCCTATACTCTGAATTGGGTAGAAAACTGATGGATTGCAACATTTGGGGGTACTTTTAGGTTTATGATG